>NW_024412449.1:6975832-6992064 GCF_014898765.1 Herpailurus yagouaroundi | reverse complement strand
ATCCATTTTGAGTTTATTTTTGTGAATGGTGTGAGAAAGTGGTCTAGTTTCAACCTTCTGCATGTTGCTGTCCAGTTCTCCCAGCACCATTTGTTAAAGAGACTGTCTTTTTTCCATTGGATGTTCTTTCCTGCTTTGTCAAAGATGAGTTGGCCATACGTTTGTGGGTCTAGTTCTGGGGTTTCTATTCTATTCCATTGGTCTATGTGTCTGTTTTTGTGCCAGGGAAAAAGTAGTTTTTTTTTAACAATGGAGCTTGGACAATTGGACTGTCACACACAGAAGAATGAATTTGGACCCCTCCCTCTGAGGTGTCCTCTTAGATAGGATACCTAAGGCACAAGCAACCAGGGACAAAATAGATAAATTAGAGTTCACAGAAATTAAAAACCTCTGTGTTTCAAAGGGCACTATGAAAAAGTAAAAGGACAAAGCACAGAATGAGAGAACATATTTTCAAATTGTATTTCTGATAAGGGTTTGGTATCTCGGTCATATGGAAATGAATGAGAATAATAATGGCATTAGATTTTTCTTCAGCATCACAGAATACAAGAAGACATCATCTTAATTGGAGACATGTTAGAAGCATTCCCTTTTAAAGCAGGAGCAGAAGAAATGCTATGTGTATCATGAAGAGGAAAATTAATTCCAAATTAATCTATTGATTCAGTGTAATTTCAATTAAAATAACCACCGAATACTTTTACAGAATTTACTAAGCTAATTCTAAAATTCTTATGGAGGGGCGCCTGGGTGGCGCAGTCGGTTAAGCGTCCGACTTCAGCCAGGTCACGATCTCGCGGTCCGTGAGTTCGAGCCCCGCGTCAGGCTCTGGGCTGATGGCTCAGAGCCTGGAGCCTGTTTCCAATTCTGTGTCTCCCTCTCTCTCTGCCCCTCCCCCGTTCATGCTCTGTCTCTCTCTGTCCCAAAAATAAATAAACGTTGAAAAAAAAATTAAAAAATAAAATAAAATAAAATAAAATTCTTATGGAGAAATTATGGGCCAAAAATAGAAATAAGGTATGACTTATCATTGTGAGATTACATTATGTCCAAATGATTTCTAGACAGAAAGAGGAATAAATATTTATAACTGGTTTATTTTCCAGTTTATTAATTATATGAATCTAGAATTCATTTAAATATTAACAACATCCCACTGAATATTTACACAGCATGTACACAAACTGATAAATCACTTTTAGGCACTAAACATATTAAATTTCCCCAAATATTTAAATGTTGATTGCCAACTTAATCAAACACTTCTAAACCTTTAATTAGAATCCCTTTGAATATATCAGAATCTCGTAAGTGCTCTACAATTTCACAAAGCTGTCAAAATGCACATGCAATATAATTATTGTAGCACTGATCAGACACTCACCAGAAAACCCGAGTAGAAAGTGTCTAAGCCAGGGTTTTAAATTTATTTCTTTGTGATTGTCATTCTTGTACTTCTTTCGTACTGGAGTTACATGCAAAATGAAGTTCAGTGGTTTTTTACTTTTATACCTTCCTAAAATTTCATTAATTTATCAGACTCCAAAAAAGAGGTGCCTTATGGGAGCAACTGACATTTCAGGCTCTGGGTCTGGGCTACATGGCAGTTGGTGAGGACACACGAAATTGAGTCCTTCTTTATAGTAAAGCTTTCCTCGTTACCTTGTGAGACTCTTCCATTCTCCATCTATCATACTGATATTCATTTGTGACACTTGGTATCTTTCCCAGAAATGATAGACATATATGTATTATTCATTATACTTTTCCATATTTTTGTTTCACAAATTAAAAAAATTCAAAATGTACAAATGTACATAGAGAAATGAGTGTCTCCTGTACAACTCACCCCACTTTACTCCTACTCTTTGAAAGAAACTATTAATAGACTTTTTTCTGTAACAATGCAAATGCATGTATATCACACATATGTATGCATCCAAAGACATAAATAATATGTGCTATATAACATAAATAAAATATAAAATATATAATATATGTGTTGAAATATAAAATATCTTAATCATATTCTATATATATGTTTCTATAACTCAGTATCACTCCATGCTAGTACATGCAGAACTATATCATTTTAATGACTGCTTATTATATCATAGCATGAATATTTCTACAACTGACTTAACCACTGTCTTTCAGAATAACACTGTTGTTGCCTCTAATCTTTTAGCTCTTACAAATAATGCTCCAATGAACAACCTTGTACATTTAATTGTGTACAATTGTGTAAGTATTTCCATAATTTCAACCGGTGCTGTCCAATAAGTCTGTAACGTAGAAATGTTTTATATCTGTTTTGCCTAATATTGCAATGCCTAGCTACATGTGGCCATTGAATACTTGAAATGTGGTTAGAGTGACGGAGGAACTGAATTTTTAATTTCATGTTAAGACACACACACACACACACACACACACACACACACAGTCTTAAACCAAACAAATGTAACAAAATTTTAGGACAGATTTCAACTACTTTGGCTATAAGAGTCCTCAGTTTTAAGTAAAGAATTTCCTTTATGCTGTTGCTGTGTTTAAAGTCCCAGGGACACCCCATAACAAAGGGAATTCAGACTATTCGGGAACAGGTGACAATGTTAAATCCTTGCATGAAGGCAGAAAGCACAGCAGTCCATGTGGAGAGCTGTGTTTTGGAGACACTCTGGCTCTTTCATCATAATCCTAATTGTAAAGTGGTCTTCGTCTGCCACGTTCATGATTTACTATCATGTTCAGGAGAACTACATTCTTCCCTACTACAATTAAGGGAAATTGTGTTCGACATTCTGATGAGAATTAAAATTAAATCAAACCAGATATTAAGGACCTATCCTCTTGTGATTAGTGAAACAATCAGTAACATGAAAATTTTGGTGGCATGGCATGAAGTGAGGCATAGTTCTGAACTGCAGCCCCTAAAATTGCTCCTGAAAGCAGAGCAGTGTGAGTAATGCTGCCCGATGCCAAGGAGGTTGTAGTAGTTGGGTCCCTCCAGGAAACAGCCAACACATGCTCAGGGTTTTACTCCAGAGAGTGCATGAAGGGGGCCAACAAGAGATGTGTAATTCCACTGTGCCCCGCAGGAAGCTAGGACGACCCCTACATGTGAAGAGTCTAGGATAGGATGGGGAAAAATCATTCTGTAAGTGCATTATAAGGTATAAAAATGACAGGAGCCCCCTTCCACCATTATTTTTTGTTCCCAAACCCATGTATTATCTGGAAGAAAGGGCATTATATACATAACATGTGGTATATGTCTTAAAATAAAATATGTAATATAATATATAGGGGTGCCTGGGTGGCTCAATTGCTTAAGTATCCAGATCTTGATTTCGGCTCAGGTCATGATCTCACAATTTGTGAGATCATGCCCAATGCAGTGCAAAGCCTGCGTGGGATTCTTTCTCTTCCCTCTCTCTCTGCCCCTTCCCTGCCTTTGCGTGCTCTCTCTCTCTCTTTTTCTCGCTCAAAATAAATAAAAATTAAAAGAAATTTTAAAAAAGGGCGCCTGGGTGGCTCAGTCAGTTAAGTGTCTGACTTCAGCTCAGGTCATGATCTCATGGTTCGTAAATTCAAGCCCCACGTCAGGCTCTGTGCTGAGAGTTCAGAGCCTGGAGCCTGATTCGGTTTCTGTGTCCCCCTCTCTCTCTGCCCTGCCCCTGCCTGAACTCTGTCTCTCTCAAAAATAAATAGACATTAAAAAATTTATTTTAAAGAAATTAAAAAAAATATATATATATACCTGTATATAAAGTAAAAATGTATTTAAATATATATTTATGTATAAACACATTTATGTGTAATTGTATATGCATATATATATATATATATGACATATACCACATCCCATTGTATAGCACCATACTTCACAGAATATTGTCCCCTAACTATTGCTCTTACTAAGCCTTGCCAGGCTATTTGGCACTCCTGGCAGCCCAGCTGCTTCAAGGGGATGATAAATACAGTAAGACTAGGGAATTCTGTGGTTAGAACCCATTACAACACTTCTGCTATAAAATATATTCCTTGGTTGGAAATGATATTGTGTAGGATGGCCCAGCAGTGAATAAGAAATCTTGACATCCACCAATGGTTGTGTGAAAGTACTGGGGCAAGGAGTATAAATTTGGACCCAGAATTTGAGTCTATGACTCTGAGGAGAAATGCCTGCCCACTCCATGATGGAAGGAAAGTTAAAGTACACAAATGTCCATCAACTGATGAATGGATAAAGAAGATATGGTTTATATATACAATGGAATAACACATGGCAATGAGAAAGAATGAAATCCTGCCTTTTGCAACAATGTGGATGGAACTGGAGGGTATTATGCTAAGTGAAATAAGTCCGTCAGAGAAAGACAGATATCCTATGTTTTCACTCATATGTGGAACTTGAGAAATTCAACAGAAGACCATGGGGGAAGGAAAGGGAAAAAATAGTTTCAAACAGAGAGGGAGGCAAACCATAAGAGGCTCTTAAATACAGAGAACAAACTGAGGAGAGTTAATGGGGAGGGTGGAGGAGAGGGGAAAATGGGTGATGGGCATTGAGGAGGGCACTTGTTGTGATGAGCACTGGGTGTTGTATGTAAGCGATGAATCGTGGGAATCTACCCCTGAAACCAAGAGCACACTGTATACACTGTATGTTAGCTAACTTGACAATAAATTATATTAGGACAAAAAAAAGTGTTACTGAGGCAAAAACAAATAACAATGGAAAGAACAGAACTGCAGACTTGGAAGTAAGTGTATGTGGGGGCAATTTATGTTTGTAAAGGTAGCTTTTTAAATCTGTAAGGAAAACACATATTAGTAAATAAAATTAAGACAATTAGCTAGCCATTAAAAAAAAAATCAGGATTCCTACCTCACTTACTATACCAAAATAAATTCTTGCTGAAACCATGAAATACTAAACCACTGATGGATATTTGTATAATATTGGGTTGGGAAAGACCTAAGTTTGTCTCAGTATTGGAAAACATAATAGAGAAGATTGGTAAACTTGACTACTTAAAAAGTGAAACTTCTTTGTAAAATAAACACCATAAAAAGTTGAAAGGTAGAAGACAAATTGTAAAATTATTTGCAAAATGTTAGACAAAGAATCAATATCTCAGATGAATAGAGAGCTCTTAAAAATCAATAGGGAAAATATTTAATGTTTTAATAGGAATATGGGCAAAATACTCTGAGGCAAGTTACCGAAGAAACACAAAGACATATGAAAAATGTTTAATCTCATGAATAATCAAAGAAATGCTAGTAAAATGTGAACAGTCTTTTCCCTTCATCAAACTGACAAAGATTACAATTATTGACAAACTCAAATTTGCAGTTGTGAGGGGCAGCAAGTCTCATCCTGCAATATTGTCGAGAGTGTAAAACAGTCACATCACCTTAGCAAAGTGGTACAGTGGTATATATTGAAATGTAGAATATTTCCAGCTGTAGCACACTTCCGAGAATTTACCCTAAGGAGATGAATGCACATTATTGCTCTATTTACAATATTGAAAATGTGAAGCAACCTTAATGCCCATCGATAATGGACTGAGAAAGTAAATTATGATGTAGGAATTTCATACAGCTCTTAAAAGTGAACTCTATATTTATTGACTGGAAAGATCTTATTGAATGAAAAATGAAGGGTTCAGAATACAGGTCATGTAAAGTAATATTAGATTTGCATGCCTATTTATGAATATAGAGGTGCTTAAAAGGATGCTCACTCCACTCCCCCTAAAGAAAAGTAAAAAAAAAAAGCACATTTCATATTTAAAAAGAAGTTGAGGGGCACCTGGGTGGCTCAGTTGGTTAAACGTCCGACTTCGGATCAGGATCTGGCGGCTCATGAGGTTGAGCCCCACTTTGGGCTCTGTGCTGACAGCTCAGAGTAGGGAGCCTGCTTCAGATCTTGTGTCTCCCTCTCTCTCTGCCCCTCCCCGCTCATGCTCTGTCTCTCTCTCTCTCAAAAATAAACATTAAAAAAAAATAAAAATAAATAAAAATAAATCGAATGCTACAGAAAAGTAAAAAATAAAAGGTGAAAGTGTTTCTATCACTGATTTTGCATAACACCTGCCTCCAGGAACAAGCAATGTTAACAGATTGAGTTCTAACCTTAAGATCTTAGAACCCATATCTACCCTTATGCTAATATGGGTGGACATAGAGATATATCGATATTTAGAAATATACATTCTGTTACTTTAAAATATATTTCTGGACGCCTGGGTGGCTCAGTCAGTCAGGTCTCACGGTTCATGAGCTCGAGCCCCGCGTGGGGCTGTGTGCTGACAGCTCAGAGCCTGCTTCAGATTCTGTGTCTCCCTCTTTCTTTCTCTCTCTCTCTCTCTCTTTCTCTCTCTCTCTGCCCTTCCCCCACTCACACTCTGTCTTTGTCTGTCTCTTTCTCTCAAAAATAAATATTAAAAAAGTATTTTAAAGTATATTTCATGGAAGTATTATTTGCATACTTAAAAGTGCACATGCCACAACTGTACATCTCAGGGAATTTTCATCTACAAATACACAAGAGCAACAAGTTCCAAGATAAAACAACGCCACCACCACCCCAGGACATTACCAGCACCCCAGTGGACCTTCTCGTTCCCCCTTTCCAGTCACTACTCTGTGCTGATTTCTAACAGGACTGAATCATGTGACTAGTTTTATATTAAAACAATTTTTTTAACGTTTATTCATTTTTGAGAGACAGAGAGAGACAGAGCATGAGCGGGGAAGGGGCAGAAAGAGGGAGACACAGAATCCAAAACAGGCTCCAGGCTCTGAGCTGTCAGCACAGAGCCCGACGTGGGGCTGGAACTCACAGACTGTGAGATCATGACCTAAGCTGAAGTCGGATGTTCAACTGACTGAGCCACCCAGGTGCCCCTAGTTTTAAATAACTATAATTTTAAATAACTGTAACAGCAACAACAGCAGCAGCAACATGGATAATGTACGTGTGTGAGTCTAGCTTAATTTGCTCAGTGTCCTATCTCTGAGATGTAGGTATAAGTAGTGGTAGACTGTTCATTCTCATTGTTGTTGAACATTCCATTGTGTGACTTAACTTTAACATATTTATCCATTGCACTTTTCATGCGCTTCTGGTAGTGTTCAGTTTGTAATTCTTATGAATAGTGCTTCTGGGAACATTCTGTGTGTGCCTTTTGGGAATCCTGCATATGCATTTCTGTTGACTCTAAACCAAGAGGTAGAATGAATGGGTCATAGAGTGTAATGTTTGGTGTGCACCTCCAAGATATCATCCAAAGTCCATTTACATCCCTAATGATGATTCATTTTATGTGTCAACTCCTCTAGGGCACAGTATCCAGATATTTGGTGAATATTCTAGATGTTTCTGTGAAGGTATATTTTACATGAGATTAACATTTAAATCAGTAGACCTTGAGTAAAACAGCTTACCCTCTGTAATGTTAGGTGGGTCTCATCCAAAACTTGAAGGCCTGACCTACTTGGGTGGAGAGGGAATTCTGTTAGCAGACACACTTCACACTGGAACTGCAGCTCTTCTCTTTGTCTCCAGCTTGCTGGCCCACCCTGCAGATTCTGGATTTGCCAGCCTCCACAATTGCATGAGCCAATTCCTTAAAATAAATCGCGCTCTCTATATACACATCTGGTTGTTTCCATGTCTCTGGAGAACTCCGACTAATACACCACTACCAGCCGGTGTATTTTCTTCACATGCCTCCTAAACTTGGTATTTTCTGTCTTTGATTTTAGCAGTCTGGTGGGTGTAGTACCACTCGTTTGAGCAGCATACTTTGGGCAACATTTCACATCCAGATATTTGGCCTTCATTTGACTTTAAAGGCTATACACCTTCCATTTTATGTATATATCATCTTTTTTTTTAAATATTTTTTAATAAGTTCATTTATTTGTTTTGAAAGAGAGAGAGAGAGAGAGAGAGAGGAAGCACGAGCAGGGGAGGGAAGAGAGAGAATCCCAAGCAGGCTGAGCCACCTGACCAGGCATATATATCATCTTTTATTTATCTACCTCCTACTAATGGACATTTAGATTATTGCTATTTTTCATTGTTATAAATAATACTGCAATGAAAAAATTACACAGAAATCTTTAAAAATTTTGTGTTTTCAGGCACCTGTCTGGCTCAGTCGGTAGAGCATGCAACTCTTGATCTTGGGTCTGCAGATCTTGGGGTCTGCACATTGGGTGCAGAGGTTACTTAAAAGATTGTGTTCCAACTGAGAACAAACTGAGGGTTGATGGAGGGTGGGAGAGAGGGGAGGGTAGGTGATGGGCATTGAAGAGGGCATCTTTTGGGATGAGCACCGCGTGTTGTATGGAAACCAATTTGACAATAAATTTCATATATTAATAAAATAAAATAAAATAAAATAAATAAAAAATAAAAAAATATATATATCTTTTCAAAAAAAAGATTGTGTTTCTCTGTGCTACATTCCTACAACTAAAAATTTGGGTCATAAATATACATATTTTAAATGATGGCTAGTATTTTCAAAGTGTTCCCCATATATGTACCAATATTGTACTCCTACCAGTGGCAAATAAAAATGATTAATTTTCCACCCTATTGCCAGGTAAGATATATTTTAAAAACCTCTCTGATTTTCATTTTTATTTTATTTGTATTTCTTTGGTTATATTCTAGGTTGACTTTTAAAAATATGTATTATTCATGTATATTCCCTATGGTTTTTCTGTTTATGTCTTTTGCCCACTTTTTCTGCTGAGTTTATTTGTGTCTTTCTAAATGATATATGAGTTCTGTAGAGGGGCGCCTGGGTGGCTCAGTTAAGCGTCCGACTCTTGATCTCAGTTCAGTTCTTGACCTTAGGGTTGTGAGTTCAAGCCCCAAGTTGGGCTCCTACTGAAAACAAAACCAAAAACAAAGTTCTGTAGGCATTATAGGTATTATTGCATTTGATATTTTGTGATGCAAGTATTTTTCCAGTTTTTTGTGTATTAAGGAGGCAAAGTAGTATACTTGTTTAGCAAATAGGTTATAGAATCAAAATCTGTCACTCAGCTTTGTCATTAACTCGTTGAATAACTTTTGTGAGGTTATTTAACCATCCTCCACTCCCCAAACCTCAGTTTTCATAACTGTAAAGTACAGATAACAATAACTTTCTCATAATGTGGTAATTATAGGAATTAAAATATTGCATGTAAAAATGTAAAACACCTAGCCATTTTCTGTCATTCAAAATGCTTCTTGTTATTGAAATTATTTGTCTTATAAACTCGCATATGGTTTCTTAAGAAAGTTTTAGTTTTTCTGTTAAATCAGTCAATCTTCACGACCTCTCAGTCTTATGCTGTCCTCTCTAAGACAATAAAATAGTGCTCTTTGGTTTCTTCTAGTATGTACCTAATTTTATGTTCTTTGAGATTATCAAGCCAGTTGGAATTTATTTTTTATATGTTATAGAGATTTACCTTCATTGTCTTTCAAATAGAGAGCCAAATACCAAAAGCCATTTTTCTAATCAGTCGTTTCCTTGCAGACTTTAAATGTCACTGTTTTAATACTAAAACAATATTTGTACTTGCATGAGTTTCTGGACTGTCTTTTATGTTCCTATTGATCTATTTCCTCCTTTGTACACTGGCAGCATATTATTCAATTTTTTTACTTGTATGGTATTGTTTTCATATCTGCTGGCCGAGCCCTTTTTATTATTTGTCTTATAACAGGTTCTTGATTGTTAATGCAGATCAATGCTTTCAGATAGAATCAACTAGCCAAATCAACATCCTGTGGCTTGATGCATTCCTCTTCATTTTTCTTTTTAGTACTTACCTTTTGCACTCTTCATTAATGTTTTTTTCCCCTTTGTTGATGTTTCGACTCAAAGAATATGTGTCCTCTTTAACTGCTCTGAGAAAGTAGAGACAGTTTTGATTACAAGGCTTTCTTTTGTGTTGTTTCTATGCTATGTTTCATGTTCTTTCCTTTCTGCTAATTATTTGTCTAGCATAGAGAGCAGGGCCACCATCTATAGCTGTGCAGTTAAGCACAGCTTAAGGAGGCATTGTCCACGTAGTTGCAGTGTAGACCCTGCAAATATGTTATACAGCAGGCCCAGGGATCAGTTGTATGGGAACTTCTATTTGCTTAAGAAGAGCATGCATTAATTCTCCTTGATTCTCCTCTCTGGTGATATGGACACTATTTTAATTGTGCCATTATAAATTGAGCTAGAGAATCATTTGTGTCATGCTTTATAATCTCTGTACAGTATTTTACTTATTGTCAGGGACAGACCAGAAGCCAGGACTGGAGCAGCTAGTGTACTGAGGCAAACTTTATTCAGAAAGGTCTTGCCATAGCACTGTGGCAGAGGGCCTGAGCACACACCTACTCTGTATTGCCCAGTTCCCATTGTGGCTAGGTGTAGCCACATGACAAATTCTCACCAAGGGTTTGTGAGCTCAAGTCATGGGTGTCACTGTCAGGATGAAGTGGTTAAAAGGCAGACAAGTCTTCCGTACTGTGATAATAGTGAAAATATGTATTCACTCTTTGTCTCGGGTTCCAGACTTGGAGCTCCTAAAACCATTGGAAACTCTTGAATGATAAGAATGTTTTTGTATGCTAATGAGATGACTCCTGGATGAAGGGGTAGAGATCTAGATGGCTTCTGGCTGGTGGCTAGAAAAACCAAGCCATGATTAGAGGGTTGGGACCTTCAACCTCACCTCCTAACCTAGGGAGGAGAGAGAAGCTGGAGATTGAGTTAATCACCAACAGCCAATGATTTAATCAATCATGCCTCTCTAATGAAGCCCCATAAAAACTCCTAAGTGATGGGTTCAGAGACTTCTGGTTTGGTGAATACATGGAGTTAGTAGATAGGTTACACACCATGGCATGGAAGTTCTGCACCTGCCTCCCTGTGTACCCTCCTGCTTCACCTTGCTTTATACATCTCTTCAATTTGACTATTTCTGAGCTGTATCCTTTGTAACAATAAGTAAAGTGCTTTTCTGAGTTCTGAGAGTCATTCTAGTGAATTATCAAACCGAGAAGGGGGTGTAGGAACCCCTGAATTTATAGCTGGTCATTCAGAAGTCAGGGTGGGACTTACAACTGATATCATCCATGGGGGTAATCTTATGGGACTGAGACTCTAACTTGTGCGGTTTGTGCTAACTCTGTATAGTTGGTGTGAAATTGAATTGAATTGAATTGAATTGAATTGGTGACGCCAGCTAGTGTGGAGAATTGGAGAAATGTCAGAAGTGTCAGAAAAAAGACATTTCCACCCTTTATATTTCTTTTTTTTTCTTTTTAAATTATTAATTAAATTTTAGTTAACATACAGTGCAACTTTGGCTTCAGGAGTAGAATTCAGTGATTCATCACTTACATAAAACACCCAGTGCTCATCACTACAAGTGCCCTCCTTAATGCCCATCACCCATCTAGTCCGTCTCTTACCCACCTCCCTCCATCAACCCACGGTTTGTTCTCTATCATTGAGAGTCTCTTGTGGTTTATTTCCCTCTCTTCTCTTTTTCTCCCCCCCGTTCCCATATGTTCATCTGTTTTGTTTCTTAAATTCCACATATGAGTAAAATCATATGGTGTTATTTCTCTGATTGACTTATTTCACTTAGCCTAATACATTCTAGCTCTATTCATGTCATTGCAAATGGCAAGATTTCATTCTTTTGGATGGCTGAGTAATATTCCATTGTATGTATATACCACATCTTCTTTATCCATCAGTCGATGGACATTTGGGCTCTCTCCATAGCTTGGCTATTGTTGATAATGCTGCTATAAACATTGGGGTGCATGTACCCCTTTAAATTGGTATTTTTTTAACCTCTGTATAAAGACCTAATGGTGCAATTGCTGGATTGTAGGGTCACCCTTTATATTTCTATAAAGGCCTTGGAGGAAGGCGAAACCACAAGATAGAAGGAACCTTTGATCTTGAATGACAGGTAGATGACAACAAGCACCGACCAGGAATATTTATGTTGGACTGCTATGTGAGGAAGAAATGCCTTTTTATTGTGTTAAACCATTCAAATTGGAAGTTGGTTTATTGTAGGATATGCTTATAGATAAAATGTGGAGTCAACTAGCCAAATGCATCTCCTGAGCCATGACCCCCACTCCTTCTGGGGTTTGTTTTGGTGTCTTTGTTGATCTTTTGATTCAGAGAATACATGACCTCTTTAATTTCTCTGAGAATATAGAGACCTTTTGATTTCAACATAGAATAACAACAATGATATTGTTAGAAATAGCCTAATTAATATTAATACCACCAAATATTACAAGTTATCAACCCTAAACCATGAATCCCCTCAGCAATTTTTACCCCCCTTTAACTAAGTAGATCATTGATAGTTCAATATGAAGCTGTTTTGCTTATATAATTAGGACCCTTACTACATAGATTATTTTTTAGTGATTTAGTTTTAATTTGTTTGATTTTTAATATCTCCTCAGTTACGTTTAGTCAACTGATACAAAACTAATCTGATGGCTAAACTAATCTTCTAAGACTTGTATATTCGTTTTATCCTTATTTTCCAGGCTTGATTCCTGCCACTCTCCCTGGTATACTGTTGTGTATCCACACTTTATTCTTCTCATTCTTCTTCAAATGCATGCTCCACTTTTTTTGTCCTCACCTTGCTCCTGCTATTAGTCTGGGACAATTTCCTCTGCTTTTACCACCTGTGAAAATCTTAACTAATCCCTCCATGGTCAGCTCCAATATCACTTTATCCATGAGATCATCACTGTATAAATTTTTCCTTTCTCACATTTCTTCAGAGCTTTCTTCATATCATTTATTTTATATTGCATTGTAGTTATTTATATGTTGATATCCACCTCCATATTATTGAGGAAATGTATTTTACTCATTATTGTATTTTCTTTATGCCTGATATGTAGCCTACAGAACAGGAGGCATCATGAGATGAGCACTGATTTAATGTCCCATTTTAATTAACTTATTTAATAGACATCATTTAAGCACTTACTTTATACCAGGATTTAATACAGAGGATTTCATTTCAAAGTTGCCTTTATGAGTGAAGAGCTTCCATAGTGCCTGATTCACAGTTTATTCTCAATATGAATTTTGTGATTGAATGTGGTTATTAAAGGAGACATTGGCAAATATCTCTTCTTGGTAAATCAACATAAATTCTCCTACTTGGCCACTTCCTAGCACAGATGGAAAATTTGAAACTCTCTCCTTTATTACCAGTCTAGTCAGAGCATATCCCAAATATATAGGCTTAGTAATTCATTGAAGAATAAATAAGATGCTTGGCATGGTTGTCAGAGTTCAAGTAGGGTGAGAAGGTGTCTGGGTAGAGAGGCAGCATGGTATGGAATGCATTCTAGAGCATGGTGTGGAGGGTGTTGACATGAAGAGGCAGCATGATGGGAGTCAGAGACCAGGTGGGATAGGGAGGGCATCCACATAGGTGCCCTGGCAGGGGATACTAGAACGAAAGTAAGTAGAGGAGAACACTCACATACAGAAGAGGATAGGCAGAGTGATGAGAGATTGGCTATATACTATGGAGTTGATAAGGTAAGAATATATAGTGAAGATAATGGGAGCAAGATTTCTCACTATCACAAAAGAGATATAGATACAGATTACATTACAGATATAGACAGAGATAAAACTAGGATGAACCTGTGGCATTAGGTTGGAATTAGAGATATTGATGTGAATTCATGGACTTCTATATATATAGATATATAAATAAATGTAGATATAAATGTGTGTGAATGAATGCTCTGTTGACTATGAGGGCCTGGAGGCCTCACCTCAACAGCAATGAGCACATGATGCCCAGATCTTGGGTTCTTTTTTTTTTTTTTTAATTTTTTAAATGTTTTTATTTATTTTTGAGACAGAGAGAGACAGAGCATGAGCAGGGGAGGGGCAGAGAGAGAGGGAAACACAGGCTCTGAAGCAGGCTCCAGGCTCTGAGCTGTCAGCACAGAGCCCGATGTGGGGCTCGAACTCACAGACCATGAGATCATGACCTGAGCCGAAGTCAGAAGCTCAACTGACTGAGCCACCCAGGTGCCCCCCACATCTTGGCTTCTAAATGCGATTTTTCAATAAAAGAAACCAGTGCTTCCTGAAAAAATGGCCGATTCCAACACTGGCTAGAGGGATGAACCCAGAACATCATTTCTTTTTAAAAATTTTTAAAGTTTATTTACTTATTTTGAGACACACACACACACACACACACACACACACACACACACACACGTGGGGGAGGGGCAGAGAGAAGGAGGGACAGAATCCCAAGCAGGCTCCCCAGCATTAGTGCAGAGCCCAGTGTGGGACTTGAACTCATGAACTGTGAGATCATGACCTGAACTTAGATCAAGAGTCAGGCACTTAACTGACTGTGCCACTGAGGTGCCCTCCATAACATATTTTTATACCAGAAAGCAAGGAAATGCTCAAAGAATGATGAGACTTGTCAAAAGAACACAAGAGCCATCTTGATGGCCATCACATTTAAGCATCAAAATAAATTGTGGGAGTAAAGGATTATAGCCCATTGAATGAAATAGGAAACAATAGGGAAGCCTGGGTGGCTCAGCTGGTTGAGCGTCCGACTTTGGCTCATGTCATGATCTCAGGGTTCATGAGTTCAAGCCCTGCATCGGGCTTTGTGCTAACAGCTTGGAGCCTGGAGCTGCTTCAGATTCTGTGTCTCCCTCTCTCTCTCTGCCCCTCCCCAACTCACTCTCTCTCTCTCAAAAATAAACATTAAAAAATTTTTAAAAAATAGGAAATGATAGTCCATTCTGATATAAATAAGAAGATTTGATGAGCAATGGGGTATTTATATAGTTTCAAAGAAGCTCTTTACAAACCACTTACTAATTTCAAAGGGGAAAAAATGTAACCTCACAGTAAAGAAGTGTGGCATAACCTACCTTAGACAAATGATGAAAGTGAACATAATCAGTAATGGGACATATTGAGATCTTGTGTTACCTGATGGAATGCAATGACAAGAGCATAGCATTATTCGCTGATGCATTAGTCTGATCCTGATCATGAGGAGACATCAGACTCACCAAAATGGAGACATATAATGCAAAATAACTGTCCTGTAATCTTTAGAAGTCACAAATGGAATACATAATTCCTAATAGTTAAATGCAACACTTAATTCCAAACTGGATCCTTTTGCTATAAAGGACATTATTGGGACAATTGGAAAAACCTAATGGGGGTGTGAGACTGAGATGGTATTAATGTACCATGTTGGTTTCCCGATTTTGGTGTTCAGGTTATGATTATTGAGAAAATACCCTTGCTTGTAGGAAATACAAGTCAACAATTCACTCTCAAAGTTTTTTGTACTGTACACACTACTTTTCTGTGCGTTTGAGATTTCAAACTAGAAAACACATGCCAAAGAAAGAATAAAATGGTTTGTGGGATTTTCTATCATCTTAAAATCAACTACCGAACTTCCATATCCAGTCCCATATAGGTTTTCCCGCAATGTGTGCTTACCTCCATAGCCTTGAGCAGCTTCTTTTCTCAAATGGCTCACCATGGCACTGGTCACGCTGCCCTCTCCTGTCTCCTCTTTGCTACCCTTCACTGTACTCTTTCTCGACTTAGGATATGCTTCTTTTTAGAACCCAGATGTTAACTATCAGAAGAAAGGTATAAATGCCTTAGATGCCTTTCAGCATATCCAGTGATCATGTTGACAGAAACCTGAGGTCAAGTTGTCAGAATCCTTAGTAGATATGATATTATAATTTGTATTTTTTGTCCCATTGCATTTATTTGATTCTCATTAAAACTTATATTTATTATGCAAACCAAATGACATTACATTATGCATTTTCTCATACTCATACAAGCTTATATGTATAAAAAATACATTTTATTTCATTTTGATACTTAAAACTTTTGAAAATTATCAATAATTTCTTTAAAGTTTACAAGTATATTTAGCCTTGAGAGGTGACAGATAAATATTGCAGTGTATTGGTATAAACATAGTATACTCTAAGTGTAGGAAACCAAATTATCTGTCAGGGAAAACACAATATGTTTATTGCCATCTGCCTAGATAAGTAAAATTATATATATATATATATATATATATATATATATATATATATATAT
>NW_024412449.1:6945515-6975822 GCF_014898765.1 Herpailurus yagouaroundi | reverse complement strand
TATATATATATATATATATATATATATATATATATATATATATATCTCAAGTAACTGAAGGAAAAATGAAAAGCCAAAGTCATTCCCTTT
Source organism: Herpailurus yagouaroundi (assembly GCF_014898765.1). Lineage (NCBI taxonomy): Eukaryota > Metazoa > Chordata > Mammalia > Carnivora > Felidae > Herpailurus > Herpailurus yagouaroundi. The sequence goes on along the minus strand of NW_024412449.1, from coordinate 6,975,732 downwards.
AATGTGTTAGGGAAAGGGAAAAGAATATGATTGCTCACCCATTTGGGTACTTCCTTTTGAACAGAAGGGCTTTTATAACAACTTAAAGTTCCTATAACAACTTTTATAATAACAATGCAATATTAGCACTGCAATGGTTGTTTATTATAGGGGTTAGAGGTATACATCAGTGGGCCATAAAATAGGAAACTTATTTAGCCACTTCATCCTGATGGTGGTCTAGTATGTAGCATCCTGCTTGCACCATGACGACCCACTGTCATTAAATTAACCCAGTAGGTTCGCCCACATGACTTATGATGGCCCTACATATGCCTTATTAGCCCAAAGTATGTCAGTGTGTACGTACCATGCCAGTTTACTACCCAGTGTGACAGCCCTATGTGTAAATCTGCATGTGCCATGACAACCAAGTATATATATGACAGCACAGAATAGGTCCATTTGGATGCACCTGGAGAGCCATTTTACACTGTGTGGACCTGTGTGTGTCAGTCTCATTCACTGTGACACTCTCATATTTACTCATAAGAGCCCAGAGTATGTCAGTATGTATGCATCATGACAGCCAATATAACCTGCGACAGTACAGGATCTATCAGCTGGCATGCACTATGACAGACAACCTTCTGCATGTACCTTGACAGCTCAGTATATACCAGGGCAGTCTTACATGAACCACATTAGCCCATTTTACACAAGGAGGGGAGGCATTTCATGCAGTCTACAAGGTACCATGACTGCTCGGTAGATTTTATAACATCCTAGCAGACCAGTTTGCAACATGACAGCCCAGCATGTGTCAGCCTGCCTGTATTCTAACAGTCTGTATATGCTGTGATGGCACACAGTTTATTGGTCTGTATGCTCCAGCACAGCCTCTGCATGCTGTAACAGCCAGCACCAGCCATTCTGCATATGTAATGAAGATACAGACTCTGACCACCTAGTGTGTGGCAGTCACATGTCAGGCCTTTCATTCTGACAATGCGGCTTGGTGTGGTGTCCATGTGCGTATGCACACATGCATATGCTTAGTTTACCTACATTGGGTCTAGTTCCATTTCTCTCCATTGCATTGGCTTATGTTTCAGATTACTTGCTTCCTGCTTCTGTTTCCTTCAAGTGGTTGTGTCTTATTTCCTATAACATCTCTCAGCATTTGCTTCCCTCATTGCAGAGGGCCACAATAGCCTATTTGCTAGCTATTTCTTTAATTTTTTTAACTGAAGTGCAGGATAAATAAGGAAATAAATAAGGTCATTTTGGAGGCTGACAAATTTTACATTTTGATTTCTTTCCTTTCCTTTGGTTGTCTACAACTACAATCTCTCTCTCTCTCCCGTCTTCCCTCCCTCTATCCCTCTCCTTCTCTCTCTCTCTCTCTCTCTCTCTCTCTCTCTCTCTCTCTCACACACACACACACACACACACATAATGGCACATACATCACATTTTTAAAAACCCTCAAGGTTTCCCATTACTAACAAGTTAGCATCACTTCCATGACCTCCCATGTTTTTCTTCAGCTTCTCATCCCAATCTCTTTTTGTATTATACTTGGCTCCATTTCGTGAACAACGCTCTGCAGTTTCCTACCATTGGACCTTGGTTTGCTCTGTGCTCTCTTGGTACAATGTACATCTCTGAATATCTTGTAAGTTTGAGATATTTCGCGCTTTCTGCCCAATTTTCCTCTTTCATTGCCTCAAATATCTGGGTATATGACAGTCAGAGAATAGTATTTCATTAAAAAGGTAGAGTTCACATTAAGCATGTATTTCTAATTTTTTTTTCAACGTTTATTTATTTATTTTTTTGGGACAGAGAGAGACAGAGCATGAACGGGGGAGGGGCAGAGAGAGAGGGAGACACAGAATCGGAAACAGGCTGCAGGCTCTGAACCATCAGCCCAGAGCCTGACGCGGGGCTCGAACTCACGGACCGTGAGATCGTGACCTGGCTGAAGTCGGATGCTTAACCGACTGCGCCACCCAGGCGCCCCTAAATATGTATTTCTAATTGCGAAGGATTTTATAAGGGTATTAGTCTGGCACAGTTTCTCCTAACAAGTGGCACTCCATCTCAACCTACAGTTTCAAAGGGAAGATTGTTCTACCCAAATATACCTACTGACCAACCAATATTCCGTGAGATATGCCTGATTTATTAAGATGATTTTCATTAACCTGTAATTGGAGGAAACTGGATGGTCACACCAACTCCAAATCATTGGAATCAGTTTTTCACAACCTCCCTACCCTTTGGAAGAGATAATTATTATTCAAAATTGTTGTGTGTAACCATTATTTTATTTAGGTAATGAAAAAATGTATCTTGTAATCAAAGACTCATATTTTAATGAAGCTTATAGACTGTATCAGTAATTTTTAGTGTTCTATTCAGTATACTAATAAATTTGAGTTTCAGCTCCACTGCCTAGTAGCTCTTTGAATATGGACCAGATAATATATATGAGCTCCAGTTTCTTCATTTGTAACATAAGAAAGTTCATAACACGTACTTCGTAGTATTGTGAGAGGTAAATGAGATCATTTATTCTTTCAACAAATATTTATTGAATACCAGCTACATGCCAGTAACTGTTCTTAGTGCTGGGGATATATTGATGAAAAAAATAAGAAAAAAAATTCTTTGCCCTCAAGAAATTTGCTTTTCCAAAAATCAGTAGTTACAGAATATTAGAAGTACTATGGAGACACAGAGCAGGTCAAAAGAGACAGAGTTCTGGGGTGGGAATGGGGGAAATTATCACTGAGAAAGTGACGTTCCAGCAAAGTCTTGAAAAATGCACTGGAATAAACCAGACAAACACCTTGGGAGAAGAGTGCTCCAGATATGGGGAACAGCCAGTGCACCAGCCCTAGGTTCAAAGAACCTTAAGAATATTCAACGAATGGCAATGAGACTGGTGAGGCTGGAGCAAAGTGGGTAGGGGAGAAGGGTAGCAGAGACCCAGATCATGTAGGGCATTATTGGTCATTGTAAGAATCACAGCTTTACTATGAATGAGATGAAAGACCATTGGAAATGTTTGAATGGAGGGTTGATGTGAGCATATTTACATTTTGAAAAATTTACACTGGCCACTGTGTTGAGAATAAATAGAAGGACAAGAATGAAAACAGGAGACCAGGATTAAGGGGTATACTTGTGATGAGCGCTGAGTAATGTGTAGAATTGTTGAATCACTGAAACTAATATAATTATTGTATGCCTGAAACTAATATAACACTGTATGTTAACTATACTGGAATTAAAATGAAACTTACAAAAAAAGAAAACAAGGAGTCCAAATTCAGGTGAGAGAGCATTATAAAAGTGAATAGGGAGAAGATTGGTCAGAATCTAGATACGTCTTAAATGCAGAGTTCAAAGGATTTACTGAGGAATATATGTGAGATATCAGGAAAAGAGGAGAATAAATCGTGACTGTAAAGTTTTTGTCTTAAGCAGTGGGAAGGATGCCATTAACTGGGATTGTCTAGAATGCAGGTGGAACAGGACAGGGCTGGGTAAGGGCACCTCAAGTTTGGGCATGATAAATTTGAGATGCCACTTGACATTCAAAGTATAGATGTTTAAAAAAGCAATTAGATATACAAATCTAAAGCTCAAGGGAGAGGTCTGGACTAGAAACAAATTTAGGAGTTGTCATTTTTATACATGATACTTAAAGCCATGAGAAAAAGAGGGAGTATAAATAGAGAAGAAAAGTCCATGGACTGAGCCCTGAGGTCCTCCAGCATTGAGAAATCAAAAGTGGAGAAAGAACCAACACAGGTTTGGAATGAGGATTAAAGGAGTGGTCAGTAGGGGTGAAGAGAAACCAGGAAACATGTAGCATTGAAAGCAAAGTGTCCAATACTGCTGATTGGTCAAGTAAAATGAGAATGTGGAATGAATATTGGATCAAATGGAATTTAAACATGGAATTAAATATTGGATTTTTGGATCTGACAAAAATGAGGTCATTAATGGTCTTTAAAAATTAATTTTAGTGGAGCAGGGAGGCAAAGTCTGACTGAGTATGAGAGAGAATGGAAAGAGAAGAACTATGTTAGTGAGTATATACAGATCCTTACAAATTTTTGCTGTAAGGGGAGTAGAAAAATGGCATAGTAGCTGGAAACAGGAGTAGAGTTGAGAGAACTTCCTTCCTTCCTTCCTTCCTTCCTTCCTTCCTTTCTTTCTTTCTTTCTTTCTTTCTTTCTTTCTTTCTTTCTTTCTTTCTTTCCTTTTTTAGTAGGAGAAGTAATAGTATGTTCACAACCTAATGAGGAATTTCCAGAAGAGAGGGAAATTGTTATTTCAGGAGCAAGAAGGAAAAATTGCAAGAATGATGTCCTTGAGTGACAAGAAAAGGTGAGATCTAGCACATCTAATGGTGTTCTTGAGTGAGCATCTCTTCTCAGCTCTCCAAGTTCAATGACATCAAATAAGCCATTTTGGAACTATTTACATCAAAGAAATCAGCAGAGGCTATGAATCTGGGTTATTTTTCCCCAGAGGAGTAGGATGTTAACATCTATGAACGTACCACTGAGTCTGTCAGTGGAGGGGCCAGCCTTAAATAAGCAAGCACATAAAGTATTCATCAATAGGACAGAAAAAGGAGAATGAATACAAGTGCAGATTGGAGATATGTATGCAACAATCTTGTCCCCAGTGACTGTCACATAGTAAGTGATTAATTACTAATGTTTGTCGCCTCATTCGATCATAGTACATTGCCTCCAGCTACAACAAGGCTTGCAGGCTATGTAGTATAACATGTCTTTAAAAGGAGGAAAATAAAATACTTAGTCTCTGTGGACTAAGACTTTAAGTTCATCAATTCACTAGTATATTAATTCAATAAACATTTACTGAGTGTCTATGAGGTGCTCCAAATTATGTCTTAGATTCAATTAAATAAATGCAATAAATATTTGATAAGAAATAATAGACAAAGTATTTTAGTGGGTACAGTAAAGGACCAAAGATGTATCCTACATAAAAAAGATTAAATTCATACATGAATTCTAAAACAAGCCTGTGTTGTGTGGTGTAAATATATAAAGTAAATCAATAATAAAAATGATTATAGCAGAACTAAATTTATTGTATATAATTTGGAGAATTTTAGGCATAGGATAATCATCACTTACAAGTCTGCATTTTATTTTTCCATAATTCATGGAGAATCTAGTTCTATCCAATTTGGGAATAAGAACTACTAAAGGAATCTAGGAGCAGAAGAACATTTAATACCAGTTGTTGTTTTCTAATTCTTATCCTACGGGACTTTTCTTTAGCATATTTCCTTTTTAGGAAATATTACTCTGTTTTTGAAGCTTTCCCACTTGGTGTCTCTAATCACATCATATTTTGGATCTTCTCTATCATTGACCTCTATTTTGAAAGAACAAAAGGTCTTCTTCCTCTGCCCTCCCATATTATTTTGGTGTTTCTCCCAAATCTGGCCTTTCTTGGCCTCTTTTCTTTTCATGGTGTTTCTGGGTAATCATATCTATGCAATTACAGTTTCAAGTATCACCTGTGTGCATACAAATAATAGCTGTGTCTTCCCCTTTGTACACATCTTGTGCTCTAGAGGTGTACATCCCAACCAAACACTTGAAATCTCCTGGATATCTCAAATTCGTCACCTAAAACTCAACATATTTACCTCCTTGAAACCAACGAGTTACCCAAGTCCCTCCCCTCTCTCCCTACTACATCTGCTCAGACATCTGGTTCTATCAGTTCTTATTTTAAACATTCATTGTCCCTCCCAATTCCTTAGTTTAGTAATTGCTATTGCTGGCGTCTTCTATTTTGTTTCCCTATTTCTAATTCTTTTCCCCTTTAATCAGAACTATTTTTCCAAGATCCTGATCTGAGCAGCTTAAATTCCTTCTTAAAATTCTGCAACTGCATCTATCCTAAGGATGCAGTGTAATAGTTAACAGAAACACAAATGCCATGTATGAAGATGTAAATCATGTATTATAGGAGTGAAAAATGTAAAGGACATAAATTTTCAACAATAAGGGAATGAGTAAGTTGATTATAATGTATAATTCAATGGAATATCCAGCTTCCAATAGTAATAATTTTCCAGGAAACCAGAGCAGACTGAATCTAAGGGATGCTTACTGGAGCTGGTGCAAATTTATGTTCTCATTTTTTTCGACAACCCTACACAGACTTCTGACTTAATCCTCCCAAGAAAACTGTTTCATGCTCATGGAGTTCCCATGCAATTTCAGTAGATCTCAAAACTCTGCAAATCTTATCCCAATTAAACTGTAAGCGGTTTCATAAAGGCAATCACCAATACTTTTGTGCCTGTGCTCTTTTCTTCATCCCTGATTTTTGTCTCTTGTACCCAAATTTTATATTCAATTCTAGTCTCATTGGATTTTAACAAATTAGGACAGATCCTCTGGCTTTCTTCAGACTTCATGCTCTCACCTGGGCTTTATGCATGACTTTGATTTTGGTGCCCCCCCCCATACTTTTTTGAGATTTTCTCACTCCAGTCCCTGGTCTTATAATATAGTAAATCTTCAGAACTTATACGTGGAGTTCTGAGTTCCCAGTCTTCCATTACTCATTCAAGGCAACTGATGAAAAATGGTCACTGTGCCACCCCTGCAAAAGGGAATGCAGCACAATTATATGAGGACAATAACTTAACAGCCAGGAAACTGCTGTCCTTACACAACTGACAACTATGAAGTTTGAGTTCCTGGTAGGGTATTCACAGGAATTGTGAGAAAAGGTATTCCTTGACCCAGTCTCCTTCCTAAGACTGATTTAAAGTGAATGGGATGGAAGGAGGGCAAGAAATGTTCATAAGAAATGCCCAGACATGGGGCGCCTGGGTGGCACAGTCGGTTAAGCGTCCGACTTCAGCCAGGTCACGATCTCGCGGTCCGTGAGTTCGAGCCCCGCGTCGGGCTCTGGGCTGATGGCTCAGAGCCTGGAGCCTGTTTCTGATTCTGTGTCTCCCTCTCTCTCTGCCCCTCCGCCGTTCATGCTCTGTCTCTCTCTGTCCCCAAAATAAATAAACGTTGAAAAAAAAAATTAAAAAAAAAAAAAAAAAGAAAAAGAAATGCCCAGACTTTCTCTTGCATAAGCAACCTACAGTTTGTAGGGAACCTTGAAAGAGAGGCTCTTCTTACTGTTTGCTTATCTAAGAATAAATAATAAGTGGGTGGTCTGCACCCAAGTAGGAAGGAGCCCCTTTTCATGAGATGCACAGGATTCTGGGACACAAAGTATCATGTAGTTAACATCCTAAAATGTATATAGGATATTCATTTTCCGTCTCTCCTGTATCTCCCATGTATGCTCTATTCAAGAAGTACTGAATGTGGATAAAAATTCACATTTCTCTCTGAGAAGGTAAAGAAAAAAGTGGGAGGCTTCTTATAACTCAGCGTTTATCTTGTTGGTTTAACATATAGAAAAAAGCCTCTTCCTCTTGTGGGTTGAGGAAAGACCTTTTTTCATGGCTATAGCTCTTAATACCACATGGGGGAAGGAAGGTGTGTTCTATTCACCAGTGTATCCCCAGAGTCCAGTGCAGCATCTAGCCCGTAAGTAGTCAATGGATATTTGTTGAATGAAGTTATGATGGCCTGTTTGCTCCGTGGCCTCTGTCCTATGCCAAGGATATCATTTCACGTGTGAAGGTTTTCACCTCTGCACAGAGATGAGTATATTCTTCCCTGAGTGTAGCATTTCCCATGTAGTGTTACTAAATTTAGCCAACTGATTCTCCATACTGCCAGGGTACCAATCATCTCTTCAGTCTGCTGTGATCAAGCTTGTTCTCACCAAGTTACCAGTGATCTCCTTGTGGCCAAATCAAACTATTTTATCAGACCTCTTTGCTGCACATTACTGTAATTCTTCTTGAAATCCTCACATGCCTTAACTACATCTGTGAACTTCATTTTCAAAAATATATGTCTCTAGTCCAGATCTATCTTCAGTCCCAGATATTCATTTAACTGTCCAAGAAGACTCTCAGATTCAGTGTGGCCAAAATTAGGTTTCTAATCATCACCTCAAAGAAAATTCTTTTCCTGTATTTGTCATTTTGGTTAATTAGCTGGATTGATCAAGTGATATGTGTTCCTCTTTTCTTCAATTGATTTCAAATTTCTGTAACCTACTTCAAGTTTTCTACTGGTTCCTTAATTTAAATAAACTTTTTGACAGGCACCTGAGTGGTTCAGTTGGTTAAGCATCCTACTCTGGATTTTGGCCCAAACCATGATCCGAGGGTTTGTGAGTTTGAGCCCCACATCAGGCTTTGCGTGGACAGTGCAGAGCCTGTTTGGAATTCTCTCTCTCTGCCTCTTTCTAGGTCCCTCCCCTGCTCGCTCTCTCTCTCAAAATAATAAACTTTTAAATAAATAAATAAATAAATAAATAAATAAATAAATAAATAACATTTTGAAACTTTTTTTTTCTAGTGGTATTGAGAATTAAACAGAAATTATGTTTCTGCCCTCTCAATGATACAATGACAGTAGTGATGATGATGATGAGAGATGATGTTTATTAGGCACTTAACTATATGCTGAATACTTTTCTAAGCCCTTTATATGTTCTAATTTTATTATATGTGAAATGCTTTTCCAAGACTAATATTAAATACTAGTTTATTTATCCTTCACAACAACCTTATGAAGCAGATGCTATTATCAAGCTCATACTGAGGAAGAAACCAAGACACAAGAGGTTAAGTAATTTTCTCTTGATTATAACAGCTAGAAAGTGATGGAAGTAGCAGTTAGGCTTAAGGATCTGCACTCTTGAATTTATTCTTACATTGTTATTCATTTTTTCTTACATTATGTCCTTTCTATTTCAAGAAATCTTTCTTAACAATTCCCACATATTTCAGGACCATAGTACCAACTGTTATTTAGATTAAATCACCACTAGTTTCATTGATTGCTACTGTTTCTTGTATATTAAATTTTCACCATCTTGAGATCTTTATGCTAATGCAATTTTCATTTGGCTAGAGTACTTTTATGAGTATCTTTATTTTTCTTCAGAAAGGAATTATGGATGCGATACTTTCTAAGTCCTTGCATGTCTAAAAATTTCTTGCCATCATCAATGAATGAAACTCAGTTGGATATAGTAATGCATAATTACCATCTCTTTTTTTAAAAAAGATCCACAGATATTGCTCCATTGATACTGTATATACAGTATTATATATGAAGATACTGGTGCCAATCTGATTAATTTTTTTCTTGTTTTTTTAGGTAACTGCTCTTTTCTATGTGGGAGCTTTTAGGATGTTATCTTTTGATTCCAAAATGTGCCTGGGATATGTCTAAGTATATGTAGATATTTTTTTCAATAATCTTGGACAGTATTTGGTTTTTCAACTGAGAGAAATTTTCTTCCAGTTCAACTTTTATTGCCATCTCTTCTCCATCAGCTCTTTTCTCTCCTTTCACTTCTCTCATTATTCAGATTGGAGCACCTAGATTTGTCCTCTATGAGTTTTCTTCTAATTCTATTTTGGTCCTTATGCTCTGCATTCTGGGAAGAATGTTTGTTTCAATAATTAAACACTTTAATTCAGTGTTAGTAGCATACATTCTTCTGTTCATTGCCTCTGTTGAAATTTTTTATTTTGGCAAATATAATTTTTACCTTGAAAAACACTTTTTTGAGAGAGAGAGAGAGAGAGAGAGAGAGCGTGCAAGCAGTGAAGGGGCAAGGGGAGAAAGGAGAGAAAGAGAATCTTTTTTTTAAATATGAAATTTATTGTCAAATTGGTTTCCATACAACACCCAGTGCTCATCCCAAAAGGTGCCCTCCTCAATACCCATCACCCACCCTCCCCACCGTCCCACCCCCCATCAACCCTCAGTTTGTTCTCAGTTTTTGTTTTTTTTTTGTTGTTGTTTTTTTGAGAGAGAAAGAGAATCTTAAGCAGGCTCCATACTCAGTGCAGAGCCCAGTGCAGGGCTTGATCCCATGACCCTGGGATCATGACCTGAGCCAAAATCAAGAGTTGGACTCTCAGCCTGCTAAGCCACCCAGGCATCCTGAAAAACACTTTTTTATTGTCAAATTGCTCTTTAGTATGGCAGCCTGCTGAGTTTTATCAATCCAGTATCCCATTACAGAGAATAGGGTTTAGAATTCCTCAGTCTTCTATTTTCCACATTAACTCTTTTTTTAAAAAAATGTTGGCCTAGTTGCCTTGAGTACTCAGTTTAATACTGTGTTTTGAAGTGCTGCTTTTATTTTCTCTATGATTTTCTTCCCTCCTGAATAGCTACAGAGTTGGGTTTTTTCCCCCACTGCGGTAGAATCCTTCAAATCCTATGTAATTCTGGCAACTGTAGACGTAGAGTAGCAGCAGTTGATTTTATTTCCTAAAAGACCATAGATGAGAAGTTGGCAGGCCTGCTCATGCAAGGCAATAGATGCACAGGTCTTCCCTCAGGTGAGTCTCTTAAATGACTAGAAGACCCCTTGATCGTATAGGTGACTGTGGGAATTCCATCCCATCGCCCTATTAATTCCTTGGGAGGCTATAAAGAATGGAGGTGCCAGAAATATGACTGCGAAGCAGGACCTTTAATCTCGGCGGACATCTTAGGGTAGTTTGGGGTCATTTTGGCCTTATCTATTTCCAGGAAAGTAGAGTAGCTGCAGTCAGGCAGCATGGACCTCAGTAAGCCAAGAGAGCTGCCACCTAGCCAGCCTCCACTTGTATGCAGTGACTAATTGTAGACAGTTGACAGTTAAACCGATTGTAGACCATTGTAGACAATTTAAATCCATTTTTCTTTGAACATATTTTATGAACCTAAAGTTGCAGGTATGTTGGTTTGACCCCCTCTGTTTTCCAATGATAATAATTTTTTCATGTTTTCCCTTCACCATTTTTTGGGTTGTCTTAGTTGCAAATTGAATTTAGATTCTTATCTTCTCAGAATCCACTTTATTTTTCCTAACTTTAATTTTGAAGTGATAGAGGTACATTTCTTCATCTCTAAGAACTGTCTCCTTTTATCTCCACCCTTCTAATTGTATGGGCTACAGAATGCTCAGGTAAAACTCACCAACTATTCCTCACCCATATAGTTCTTCTCCTTGGACAATGTGGTTAGATGAGAAGTGCTGTGGACTCAAAACCTACTTCTGAAAAATAGTCTCCATATGTGGGAAGGATGGTCCAAATGAATCAGCATAAGCAAGACATGGTGGTATGAGGAGCATGAAAAATTTTGGAAATGACAGAAGATCTGGTGTGTCTGAAGTTGAGTGTGGCAAGAGATAAGGCTAGGGAGTTGGGCAAGGGCCAGGTCTTGGGGTTTCTTTTAATGCCATGACAAAGAATTTGAACATTATCCAGAAGGCAATCAGAAGTTGAAGGCTTTTAAGGAAGGGAGCAATAAGATTAGATGTGTGCTTTAAGCATATCATTCTATTAGCACTGTGAAAAATGAATTGGAGGAGGGGAGAATGGATTGAGGAAACCCATTAGGAAGCTCTTAAAGAGGTTTAGGTGAGAATTTATGAGGCTTCTACTAGGACCATACAATGAGAAGAATAGTGGAGAGATTTAAAAGCTACTTAGCAAGGAGAATAAACAGACTTGGTGTTTGATTATACTTGGAATAAGAAGAAGCCAGAGCTTAGGATGGCTTGGTGATGTGTATGTCTGGTGATACAGTACTTGAGATAGGGAATATAAGAAGCGAATTGGGTTTAGGGAAAAAGAAGATATATTGTGTATAATTTATCTAAGACATTTAAATGTAAATGTCCAAGTATATCTAATATGTACACCACACATCACACATACAAAGCAAAATTTCTCAGTAAGGATATATGAGCTAGATTTGTAGATATGGAACATCAATAGCATATGGCCGATGTGTATAGAAAGAATATAATAGTAAATACAATTTCTGGGTTATTAGTGTGATCTAGATACTATATTGGTGTCTTGGGGATAAACAGAAAGAGAAGTCTAGAATCTCAGATATTAGAGCCAGAAGTAAACAGAATGTGAATAGAATGTGAGATAAAGAAAAACATGAAGGAGGAAGAGAAGGAAGTTTCAAAGTGTAGAATGAGTTCATATTCTAGAGACATAAATTGAGTTGAGGAGTAAAAAGTGTCCTTTGATTTTGATAATTAGGAAGTCATTGAAACTCTAATTAAAGGGAAGGACAGATGAGATATGGAAGTATTCTAGTCTCTTTCCTTAGAATTGCATTTAACTTTAATCAGTCACCTTTCAAACAGGCTCTAGAGGAAGTATTTGAGATTAGAAGGAAGACTCTGGCAAGAAAATAGTGGTTTGTGGTTGCTTGTTGTTGGAGGTGAATGGAGCCCACTTCCTAGAGAGGAACAAACAAATCCTGCTCTCATAGAACAAGTTGAGGGAAATGAACAAAGTCACATCAGTGTTGCGAGAAGCCTACTATACTTCTTCATAAGAAGGGATGGGCTTGTGGAGGATGATGTGAAGGGAAGAAGGGTGAATATTCTGCATGCTGAGGCCCATCATCTAGATCTGTCTTCCAGGAGCGAGGCACTCATTCTTCCAGTTGTCAGGAAAGTTGACTGCTGTTTGCTCATGTCTGAATCCTTCCACAGAAATTGTCCTCGTCCAAGGTTCCTTGCTTCCTCCCCAGAGGCAACCTGTATTCAATGACTTGTTGATGCAGGGATATCAGAATCCATCCCCCTTGCCTCAATTCAGGATATCTGTGAAGAGCCATCTCAGTTTCAGAGTTCCCATGAGATTGGCTGAAACCTCAATGCAAACACATACCACGTTAACCTCTCTCTTAGCAGAATCCAGTTTTTTCTACTTGTTTACAGGTATTATTCTCAATGACACTCTTCAATAAACCTCCTACATCAAATCTTGGTTGCAAAGATTGTTCCTGGAGAACCCCACACTCACCCCATCACCTCCTGAAGAAAAACCATCCTAATACTGTGGAACTGTCTGCACATTGGGATGGACCTGTTGAGAAGGTGTGGCACTGCAGATGGAAAGCCTATCCATGACACGAGGTAGTCCCTAGAGGAGAGAGGAAGGGCAGAGAGGAGCAGTTTTGTCTTTTGTTTGTTTAAGAGAGGTACTTTAGTATATTTATATTGTACATGAAAGAGACCAGTGGAGAGAGCACGTTTGTGAATCCAGGGGAAAGAAGAAATAATTAATGGATGGGCACCTTGCTTGAAAAGACCCTATCTCACTCAGTCTCTGTAAGTTATTCTCCAATAGTCTCATCTCCACACTCAGAAAGCAAGAACTCTTATCCTGCATCTTCGTTTATTTATTTGTTTTTTGAGGGAGGGCGGAGCAAGCCAGGGAGGAGCATAGAGGGAGAGAGAATCTGAAGCAGGCTCCGCCCTTTCAGCACAGAGCCTGACACAAGAGTCAAACTCAAAAACTGTGAGATCATGACCTGAGCTGAAACCAAGAAGTCAGATGCTAAATGTACTGACCCGCCCAGGCACCCCCTGCATCTTTGGAATTAGAGTTTCCATCTCCAAACCCCTCAACTGAAGGTTGAGTCCCCTCAAACTGAAGGTTAGTGATATTTGATAAGACTTCCAGTGCTTTCTCAACCCATTTCTAAATGGGTTGGTCACTCCTGCTCTCAGCTGCTGGGGGTCATCATGAGACTGACAAGTTTCAATCTCTTTGAGAGATCTATTTATGACTGTGCTTTCTGCTTACAGCTCTCCTGATGGTCTGGTTAGTTTTGCAGTGGTCATCCTTCCCCTTGAATCAAAACCCAAAGGTTAATAAGTCCCTTCACATCTCACAGCTAATATAAACTATAATCATGATGAACCAAAACTGGGAGTTCAAGTGAACGTTCCAACCACCGGAGGAACTGTGTGCTCAGGAGCTGTCAAGCGATAAGGCTTCGCTGCAATTAGAAATCACTCCTGGATGTTGACCCCTCCCTCTGAGTTTAAGTGGAGAATAAATTGGATGAAAGGAAAGGACAGGACATGCAAGAGGAAGAAAAAAATTTTAAAGGATCTCTGACAAATCACAGCTCAAAGGTTGAATTTGTTTTTTTGTTTGGTTTTTAAAATTTTGTTTTTGGGTTTTTTTAAACTGCTTTGGGGGATGAAAGCAAATTTCCCTGGTAAGAAATGATTGCTTTACAGGGCTGGCTTGGGGGCTATTAACAAGACATGACCTGAGTGCAATGCTCCCCACAGGTCATAAAGATGACTGTATATGGGAGCTGATCATAGGAAAAGTGATTGAGGCTATTATTAACGCATTACTCAATTACTTATTAATTACTTTAAAATGGATAGAAATGAGGCAATTAGGAGTTCACAATTCTAATTGGTATCTGAAATCACAGAGGGTGAATTGATGAGCGCCAGCTGCTCTGACATTTTGCGTGGTGAGCAGCTACTGGGGAAGAGACTATAGAGCGATACTCTGTAATCTCTCTTTTCACAGCACGGCCACATTCAGGGAGGGCAGATATTTCCCCCTGGAGAAAAAAAAAAAAAAAGTACTCATACTTCCATTTGACTAGACAGCCGTGAAGTCAGGATCTGGCTACGGCATGCAACCCGAATAGAAAGGAGGAGGAAAGCTGTGCATTTGTCCTTCCCACTGTGGACACAGGAACGAGATCTGCACCCAGGAAATGTGGAATGAATGTGAGCATAGCTGAGTTCAAAATTAAACTCTGGAGACAAGTGGGTTATTAGCCTGCCAGGCACAATATAAATACCAATACTAAAGCCTATTGAGTCTTCTTGCTTGTTGAGAGTAGGTGGGCTAACCACTCAAGACACACTCCATTCCTGATTCAGGTCTTCAGAAGGCATTTGGTATCTTTCAGTCATGAGTCCGTTACTTCTGTGATAAGAAGTCTAGATGCTCAAGGAAGTGGCCTTCTTCCATGGATTTTCCAGAGGTTTTTTTCCCCAAGGAGATATATTTATGATGTTAAATATGTGCTAATATAGTTATGTATACCTTTCTGTTATCCTCATAGGCTTCTTTAATCACATCCTTTGAAACAGGTCACAGCTACGGAGAGTTAGTTTTCTCATGTTTGTAACTGAGTCAAAATGGTAACAGTCTTTCCTGAAAAGTCTGCAATTTTCTTTTTTTTTTTTAATTTTTTTAAACGTTTATTTTATTTTTGAGACAGAGAGAGAGAGAGCATGAACAGGGGAGGGTCAGAGAAAGAGGGAGACACAGAATCTGAAACAGGCTCCAGGCTCTGAGCAGTCAGCACAGAGCCCGATGCAGGACTCGAACTCACGGACCGCGATCATGACCTGAACCAAAGTTGGACGCTTAACCGACTGAGCCACCCAGGCGCCCCTGCAATTTTCTTTACCAAAAAAGGCTTTAATTTTCCTAAGAAAATAGGAAATGTGGAAAAAAGCATGTCAGAAAGGAGGGGAAGAGGGCACAAGAGGTGGAGAAGAATGAAAGAGGGAATAAAGAGCCAAATGAAGAAGCATAAGGGAGTGAGAAAGTGTGATTTTCAGGTGTATAAAAGCAGGGACATCTCCTTGTCCCTTTCTGTGATGGTTAATTTTATGTGTCAACCTGACCAGGCCATAGGGTGCCCAGACATTTGGTCAAACATTACTCTGGGTGTGTCTGGGAGAGTGTTTCAGGATTATTGCCATCTGAATTGTTAGACTGAGTAGAGCAGGTTGCTCTGGTGCTCCTGAATAGCTGAAGGCCGAAGAAGGGACTCCCCCTGCTTGATTCTACTGAGCTGCTCTTGTCCAGCCTGCAGACTCAGATGGAAACACTAGCTCTTGGGTCTTGAGTCTGTTGGCTTTCAGAGTGGAACTTACATCATTGGTTTTCTTGGTTCTCAGAACTTCAGACTCAGACTGGAACTACACATCAGCTCTCCTGGGTCTCCACCTTGCTGACTGCAGATGTTGGGACTTCTCAGCCTCCATAATTATGTGATCCAATTCCTAAATATATTATTATGTTGTATATATTATTATATATATTATGTTATAAATTATATTATATTATATTATATTATATTATATTATATTATATTATCTAGTTATCCAGAGAAACAGAACCAATAGGATATATATACATACATTCCATTGTAAAGAAGCATGTCAGAATATATATATCCTATTGGTTCTGTTTCCATGGGTAACCTTGACTAATACACCATCCCAAGCTTTTCCTTCTCTGTGTACTTAAGATTTTGTCTCATATCTACTTCTAGGCTACTTCATGCTTAAGACTTCTCTATTATCATCTAGCTCCTCAAATCCACTTTTATCAGTGCCTTGGGGTGTCTACTTTCTTTGCTCTGGGGCCATCACCTACAGGTTTGGACCTGCCATCCTCCATCATGTTGATCCTGCCACCACCATGCTGGCCTCAATAAAAGGATGATTCAGAGAAGGCCATTTTTCTTTTTTTTTTTTTAAGTTTTTATTTAAATTCCAGTTAACATACAGTGTAATATCAGTTTCAGGTGTATAATATAGTGATTCAACACTTCCATACAGTACCCGGTGCTCATCATGACAAGTGCACTCCTTAGTCCCCATCACCTATTTCACCCATACCCCTGCCCACCTCCCTTCTGGTAAACATCAGTTTGTTCTCTGTAGTTAAGAATCTGTTTCTTGGTTTTTCCTCCTTTTTACCTCCTGTGGTACTTTTTTTTTTGTTTCCTAAATTCGACATATGAGTGAAATCCTTATTTGTCTTTCTACTGACTTCGCTTAACATAATACTCTCTAGCTCTATCTACATCATTGCAAATAGCATGATTTCATTCTTTTGTATGGCTGAGTAATATTCCATTATATCACACACACACACACACACACACACACACACACACACACACACACCACATCTTCTTCATGCATTCATCAGTTGATAGACATTTGGGCTATTTCCATAATTTGGCTATTGTAGGTAATGCTGCTAAAAACATTGAGGTGTATATATCCTAGAAGGTCATTTTTCTTTCAAGTTCCATTTTAATTGTTCATAGAACCACTAATGGAAAGATGTTACATGTAAGTTTAGGGATAAATAGAATTTCTAGTGGATTTGTGGTACCAATTAGTTTTGCTACCCAGCATCTCTTCCTTTTGTCTGGTAATAGCACCCTACTTCCATTTGGGAAACTGCCCCATTCCTGTTGCATTTTGTTTTGGAAGAGTATCATTACAGTGCCCATACCTCATGACAACAGTAAGTGGTCAAAGGGATAGACACCTGGCCCAAACAAGGATATCACAACCCATTCTTGGGATTGATATATGGACACTGAGAAAAAGTGTCTATCTTTCCACCAGAGTTGCTAAACCAAGAGAGTGTAAACTTGGAGCTGCTGGCAATCACCTCCCTAAATTCAGAAAAAGTCCATTTCTAGTAGGAGAAAATGAGACCAACACAGACAATAGTAGAATTGAAAATTAAAGAGGAATATGAAGGGGAGGAGGAGGAAGAGGGATCTAATGTTTAAGTACCTGGGTCTAACCATGCCTGAAGGAGCCATTAACCCCTGGACTTCCCAGGTATATGAACCAATGGGCTTCAGTTTTCATTTAAGATAGTTTGACTTGAGGTTTCTGTTATTTCCAAATTTCTAAAGCACATAACCCACAGCATTCTGATTAATATCAAACATTTAATATAATCAAAAACATTCTGATTAATACTAAAAGTGGTACAGAGGTTGGAGTGTTGTTGTGATTGTAGAGCTAGCAAAGCACTTGGGCATTGGATAGTGAGGCCTCTTGTTGAGAAGCCGATGAATTTGGTTGAGTGGTTGTAAAGCAGCTGGTTAAACTGTCTATAGGGTCTTTAGAGTCAGACTCTGTCTACTATAAAACTAGGACTTCAAGGGACTTGGTGCAAAAATGTAAGGGTAGTGAAGCATTTTTGGTATTTCTAGTGCCCTTCATAAACATTCTGCAATTCAAAAAGTATAAGCTTTGCTTCAAGATGGCCCATCCAAAAACAGTCAAATAGCATAAATAAGACAGCATGTGACTTTGTTAAGAGCTACCCTTTTGCCCTAGAACCAGTAATCCAAAGGTAAAGGGAGGTGGAGGAGGGTGTCATATAACCACAAATCTTTCAAAAAACTTATCTGTCTCTATAAAGTCAATAAAGTGGCAAAAAGTGGGAAATACAATTTGGATCTGAGATACTTAGGGTACCCTGTGAAATTTATGCTTCTTTCCTTTAGAAGAGAGATTGTTTTTTTCTAAGGAATGGAAAGATCCTTGGGATCTCTTGCCCAAGAGATTGTGCTATTTTTCTAAGAAAATTTAAAGATATGGAAAAACAAGAGGAATAATATAACAAACACCTAATCTCCCACAACCCAGAATTAATGGTGGTTAATTGCTTACAGACATAGGTAATCTATATATAGTTCAAATTTTTTATTCACTCTAGAGTATTTCATAACATGATTGTCAACCTAACAAGTTTTGTCTGTTCCCTTTGTAATAGAGATTTAGGTGGTCAGATTTATAGTATCGCAAACAATAGATTGATTGCTGTCATATGTTTTGTGGTACATACATGTAAGAATTTTTTTCTAGTTCGTCCATCTAGATGTGGACTGCTGGATCACAAAGTTTGCATAGCTACTATCAACTGCTTTCCGAAGTTATGCCAACTTATGTTCTTATCAGTAATATATAATTATTCCATTTTCCCCAAAGTTTGCAAACAATCAACATTGTAAGACTTTTTAATATATGTCTATTTGATGATGGAAAAATGGCACTGTGATGTTGCTTTTATTTTACAAAACTAAATAAAGTTGAACATCTTTTTGCATATTTATAACCCAATTCAGATTTCTTCTTCTATGAATTTTATTACCTGTGACTGTTCTATTTTTTTCTTCTTGAATTGTGGGAGATCTTTATATATTTTGCATATGAATCCTTTGGGCAGTATTTGTAGAATATAGGCTTTGACTCAATCTGTTTGAATTCTGGTTTATCACTAAGCAGTAAGTTACTTATCTGTTCTGTGCTTCAGTTTTCTTATCTGTAAACTAGAGAGGATGGTAGTTCCTCTCTCATGGTGCTATCTGGAGGGTTGAATTTAATAGCTGGAAAAAGGATTTAGAGTGCTCGATAACTTGTCAGAATGTGGAGGAGAGTAAACATGAGAAAAACACAAGAGATCACATTCTTTTTTTTTTAAGTTTTTGTTTATTTATTTTGAGAGACGGAGAGAGCGTGCACACACATGTGGAGAAAGGGCAGAGAGAGACAGAGGCAGAGAATCTCAAGCAGGCCTCGATCTCATTAACTGTGAGATCATGACATGAGCCGAAATCAGGAGTTGGAGCCTTAACCGACTGAGCCACCCAGCCCTCCCCCCGCCCCCCACACACAAAGAGTTCACATTCTTTTCAATTCTTTCACAGCAGCAGAAACAAATCAGCCATCAGCATTAGTAGGTCCATAAATTATCCTGGTTCACATTTTATAATATTGTTGCTGGTTTCTTAACTTTTCACATGCCTCTTCTTTTCCTATTCCCATTTTGTGTGCCATTCAAGCTTCTACACGTGTGCAAACTTAACATAAATAGAATATGCTTATGAGAATTTATGAGATGATCTTTCCTTTGGCTCCCAAAGCTTCTTGAAATTTCCTTGCTCACAGTACTATAATATTTTCTACGCCTCTGCTCAACCCAGTAAGGAGGTTAAGACTGTAGACTGGCCCATTCATCTTAATATCCCCAGTGGCTAGGATCATCACTGCCATTTGGGAGGGATTCTCTAAGTGTTAAATGACTGCCTGACAGAAGGTGTTTCTAACTGGAGGAAAAATAATGATTTAAAATTCTGGTCCAGCCAATCAGTAAGTAAAAGGGCAGTAGCTTTACCGAAGGTTAATTTTGGAATCATTTATGAAATAGATTTTGCATTAATTGCTAAGGGTTTCTTGGGAAATCTAGCACACATATATTATGTGTACCCAGCACCTATGCACTAATGCATCCTGCACATACACACACACATATACTATATTATAGAAATATCAGCAAAATCTTGGGGGGGAAGTATAGCTGGCTGTAGCTCTTCCTGGAGCTCATCTTACTGTTTATTTAAAAGGAAACCATTCTTTTTGAGCTTCAGCAGAGAACTCTGCTAAACTGAGCTCCTGGGCTGGTAACACATCAGAGAGAAAGGAAGGTGTCATTTGGCAATTTGGCTGCTGCTGATGACACAGTGATCTTTCAGAAAAAAAAATTAGCTTCAGGGAAGGCTGCCTATTAGAGCAAAAGGATAGCAAGTTAAAGAGAATTGGTTCCTAGATTTTCTTTGCAGGAAAGCAAGCTTTTTTTTTCTTTTTTTTTCTTGCTGAGTATGAAAAAAATGCAACCTATTTATTCTGAGTGAGATAATACTAAGAAAGGAGAGGCTGAAAACCAAATATACAAATCTTGAGAATCAAGTCATTGGGGAAAGGCATCATGCCCTTTGTATGTACACTGAGGACCTGACCCAGTGCCTAGCACCAATAGTCCCTTGGTAAATACTTGTTAAATAAGTGTATTAATGAATGAATGCCTCCTAGTTTTAGAAGTATCCCCTTATCCTTCTCCTCCAAACTCTTTAATTATTATAAAAATACAATATTCTATGTTTTCAAAATTACAAAAAAAATAAAGAGAATAAAAGAAAACACATTCATAATGGACTCATAAAGATAAAATTAGATTTTGACTATTTTCCTGCATCATTTGTACGCATGCACATGTGTCGGTATTTGGGGTTTCTTTTGTGGGGGGAGCTGCCTATTTTTAATATATTTCTTTCAAGACCACCTCCTTGAAATTTCTAGGGACAAAATACAAAACAAGAAACAGACTTCCTTTCAAATACATAAACAGCATGCTAGAGTTTTTAAAAGCATTACTGATTACAGTGTTACAGAAAAATGTTTGCTTACTCCGGGACACTTCAGGATTCCTGAAGAACAAACGTGATTTCTCTTTTCCTCCCGCTGGGTTGTTCTCAGGTGTTAAGTCACTGCTCCCGCTCTCTGACAGATTTTCCATGTAGAAGATGGGGAGCCTGGAAATCATGCTGACAGTTGGAGTGAGGCCATTCTCCATTCCATGCCAGAACCAAAGGCTATTGGCCACATTCTTCTTTTAAAGCAGGGAAGTGAGAAAACAAGGCCTAATCCAAAACCAATACCTGTCTTCATGACCACATCTGCCACACACTGGTCCCACTTCCTGCCGAGCTCAGAATGTGACATGTTCCCCGTATGTGTGGCCGTTTGTACGTGTATGTGCACAGATGCACACAAATGTGTGGTCATGGTATGTAAACAGTTTTCATTCTAATTTTTATTTGCCTTGTGAATATTTTTGAATGTTATTAGTTTATTTAAGAATATGATTTATAGGGGCGCCTGGGTAGCGCAGTCGTTAAGCGTCCGACTTCAGCCAGGTCACGATCTCGCGGTCCGTGAGTTCGAGCCCCGCGTCAGGCTCTGGGCTGATGGCTCAGAGCCTGGAGCCTGTTTCTGATTCTGTGTCTCCCTCTCTCTCTGCCCCTCCCCCGTTCATGCTCTGTCTCTCTCTGTCCCAAAAATAAATAAACGTTGAAAAAAAATTAAAAAAAAAAAAGAATATGATTTATAATTGCTGGATAATTAAACTTTTAAAATAGCACCTATTTTAATAACATGAATTGCAGTTAATAAGGTTACTAAAGTCAAAGGATATCAATATATAACTACTTTGGTATACTTTTTCAAAATTATTTTCCAGGAAGGATTTTAATGTTATTGCATATAACCCTTACTAACTGAGTCTTATAGCTTTTTAATATTTTTTTCAAATTCAGAATCAGGAAAATATTGTTTCATTTTTTTAATGTTTATTTATTTATTTATTTATTTTTTAAATTTTTTTTTCAACGTTTATTTATTTTTGGGTCAGAGAGAGACAGAGCATGAACGGGCGAGGGGCAGAGAGAGAGGGAGACACAGAATCGGAAACAGGCTCCAGGCTCTGAGCCATCAGCCCAGAGCCCGATGCGGGGCTCGAACTCACGGACCGTGAGATCGTGACCTGGCTGAAGTCGGACGCTTAACCTACTGCGCCACCCAGGCGCCCCTGTTTATTTATTTTTTGAGAGACAGAGAGAGAGAGAGAGAGACCGAGCATGAGTGGGGGAGGGTCAGAGAGAGAGAGAGGGAGACACAGAATCCAAAGCAGTCTCCAGATTCTGAGCTGTCAGCACAGAGCCAATGCGGGGCTCGAACCATGAGATCATGACCTGAGCCAGAGTCAGCTGCTTAACCAGCTGAGCCACCCAGGCACCCCAATATCGTTTCATTTTAACCAACATTTTTTTCATAACTAAAAGATCAAAATTTTTTCATCTTTTTTGTTGCTTATGTCTCTTTTAGTGAATTATCTGTCCATGTCCTTCATTCATGAGTATCTATCTAGCAATGTATTTCTTCTTGATTTAACAGTAATTTCATTGTGCTTATTTATTTTTTATGTTTTTATTAAAATTCCAGTTTAGCATTTTGTGTAATATTGGTTTCACTAATATTAGAATAGAGTTTAGTGATTCATCACTTACATAAAACACCCAGTGCTCATCACAAGTGCCCTCCTTAATCCCCATCGCCTATTTTACCCATCCCTCTACTGTCTCCCCTCTGGTAACCATCAGTTTGTTCTCTATAGTTAAGAGTCTGTTTCCTGATTTTCCTCTCTCTTTTTCCCCCCTATTTTTGTTTGTTTTGTTTTTTAAATTCCACATATGAGTGAAATCATATGGTATTTGCCTTTCTCTGCCTGACTTGTTTCACTTAGCATAATACTCTCTAGCTCCATCCACATCACTGTAAATGGGAAGATTTCATTCTTTTTGATGGCTGAGTAGTATTCCATTATAGATAAACCACATCTTCTTTATCCATTCATCAGTTGATGGACACTTGGACTCTTTACACGATTTGGCTATTGTAGATAGTGCTGCTATAAACATTGGGGTGCATGTTTACCTCAAATTAGTATTTTTGTATTCTTGGAGTAAATACCTAATAGTGCAATTGCTGGGTTATAAGGTTTTTAACGTTTTGAAGAACCTCCATACTATTTTCCAGAGAGGCTGCACCAGTTTGCATTCCCACCAACAATGTGAGTGGGTTCCCCTTTCTCCACGTCTTCACCAATACCTGTTGTTTCTCGTGTTGTTAATTTTAGCCCTTCTGACAGGTGTGAGGTGATATCTCATTGTAGTTTTGATTTGTACTTTCCTGATGATGAATGATGTTGAGCATCTTTTAATGTGTCTATTGGTCATATTTTCTTGGGGAAAATGTCTATTTGTGCCTTCTGCCCATTTTTTAGTTGGATTAATTATCTTTTGGATGTTCAGTTTTATAAATTCTTCAGAGATTTTGGATATTAACCCTTTGTCGGATACATCATTTACAAATATCTTCTCCCATTCCATAGGTTGCCTTTTAGTTTTGTTGCTTATTTCCTTCACTGTGCAGAAGCTTTTTATTTTCATGAATTCCCAACTGTTTATTTTTGCTTTTATTTCCCTTGCCTCAGGAGACATATCTAGTAAGAAGTTGCTATGGCCAAAGTCAAAGAGGTTGCTGCCTGTGTTCTCCTCTAGGATTTTTATGGTTTCCTGTCTAACATGTAGGTTTGTCATCCATTTTGAATTTATTTTTGTGTATGGTGGAAGAAAGTAGTCCAGTTTCATTTTTCTGCACGTTGCTGTCCAGAATTTGCAACACCATTTGTTGAAGAGACTGACTTTTTTCCATTGGATATTCTTTCCTACTTTGTCGAAGATCAGTTAACCATGGAGCTGTGGGTTCATTTCTGGGTTTTCCATTCTGTTCTGTTGATCTATGTGTCTGATTTTTGTGCCAGTACCATATTGTCTTGATCACTACAGCTTTTGTAATGTAATTTGAAGTCTAGAATTGTGATACCTCTGGCTTTGCTTATCTTTTTTTAAGGTTTCTTTGGCTATTCAGGGTCTTTTGTGGTTCCATACCAATTTTAGGATTGTTTGTTCTAGCTCTGTGAAAAATGCTGTTGGTATTTGGTATATGGATTGCATTGAATGTGTAGATTGCTTTGGGTAATATAGACATTTTAACAATATATATTCTTTCAGTCCATGAGCTTGAAATGGTTTTCCATTTCTTTGTGTTATCTTTAATTTCTTTGATCAGTGTTTTATAGTTTTCAGAGTACAGATCTTTTACCTCTTTGGTTAGGTTTATTCCCAGGTATTTAATGGTTTTTGGTCCAATTGTAAATGGGATTGATTTCTTGATTTCTCTTTCTGCTGTTAATCACTGGTATATAGAAATGCAACAGATTTCTGTACATCGATTTTGTATCCTATGACTTTACTGAATTAATGTATCAGTTCTAGCAATTTTTTGGTGGTGCCAATTTAGATGCCTTTTATTTCCTTTTGTTGTCTGATTGCTGAGGCTAGGACTTCCAATACTATGTTAAATAACAGTAGTGAGAGTGGACATCCCTGTCTTGTTCCTGATCATAGAAGTAAAGCTCTCAGTTTTTCTCCTTTAAGGATCATATTAGCTGTTGGATTTTCACATAGGGCCTTTATTATGTTGAAGCATGTTCCCTCTAACTCTACTTTGTTTGTTAACCAATTTCTGTATGTTGTTTTATGTCCTGCAACTTTGCCGAATTCATGTATCAGTTCTAGCAAGTTTTTGGTGGAGTCTTTCCAGTTTTCTATACACAGCATCATGTCATCTGCAAATAGTGAAAATTTTACTTCTTCCTTGACAATTTGGATGCCTTTTATTTCTTTTTGTTGTCTGATTACTGTGGCTAGGACTTCTAGTGCTATGTTGAATAGCAGTGGTGAGAGTGGACATCCCTGTTGTGCTCCTGACCTTAGGGGAAATGCTCTCAGTTTTTTCCCATTGAGGATGATATTAGCTGTGGGTCTTTTGTATATGGCCTTTATGATATTTGGTATGTTCCTTCTATCCCTCATTTCTCTTTTTTTAAAATTTTTTAATGTTTATTTTTGAGAGAGACAGAGACAGAGTGTGAGCAGGGGAGGGGCAGAGAGAAAGGGAGACAGAATCCGGAGCAGCCTCCAGGCTCTGAGTAAGCTGTCAGCCCAGATCCTGATATGGGGCTTGAACTCACAAACTGTGAGATCATGACCTGAGCTGAAGTCGGATGCTCAACCAACTGAGCCACCCAGGCACCCCTATCCCTACTTTCTTGAGGGTTTTTATCAAGAAAGGATGCTGTACTTTGTCAAATGCTTTTTTGCATCTATTGAAATGATCATATGGTTCTTATCCTTTCTTCTGTTAATGTGATATGTCACATTGATTGATTTGTGAATATTGTACTGTCCTTCCAGACCAGGAATAAATCCCACTTGATGGTGGTGAATGATTCTTTTAATGTACTGTTGACTTTGGTTTGCTGGTATTTTATTGAGAATTTTTGCATCCATGTTCATCAGGGATATTGGCCTGTAGTTTTCTTTTTTAGTGGAGTCTTTATCTGGTTTTGGTGTCAGGGTAATGCTGGCCTCATAGAATGAATTTAGAAGTTTCCCTTCCTTTTCTGTATTTTGCAAAGAATAGGTATTAACTCTTTTTTAATTTATTTTTTAAAACATTTTTTTCAGATTTTATTTTTTAGTATTCTCTACACCCAACTTGGGGCTCAAACCTACAACACCGAGATCAAGAGTTGCATGCTTTACTCACTGAACCAGCCAGGCACCCCTTCTCTTCTTTAAATGTTTCTTAATATTTGCCTGTGAAGCCATCTGGCCCTGGATTTTTGTTTTCGGGAGATTTTTGATTACTGATTCAAATTTCTTTTTTTTTTTTTTTTAATGTTTATTTCTTTTGAGACTCAGACAGACAGAGAAAGAATCTTGAGCAGACTCCTTGCTGTCAGTGCAGAGCCAGACATGGGACTCGATCCTACAAACCATGAGGTCATGACCTGACCCAAGATCATGAGCTGACCCAAAATCAAGAGTCAGATACTTAACCAACTGAGCCACCCAGGTGCCCACTGATTCAATTTCTTTGCTGGTTATCAGTCTGTTCAAGTTTTCTACTTC
Organism: Herpailurus yagouaroundi; assembly: GCF_014898765.1. Classification (NCBI taxonomy): domain Eukaryota; kingdom Metazoa; phylum Chordata; class Mammalia; order Carnivora; family Felidae; genus Herpailurus; species Herpailurus yagouaroundi. The sequence goes on along the minus strand of NW_024412449.1, from coordinate 6,949,522 downwards.
TTCCTGTTTCAGTTTTGGTAGTTTATATGTTTCTAGGAATTTTTCCATTCCTTCTAGGTTGTCAAATTTGTTGACATATAGTTTTTCATAATATTCTCTTATAATTGTTCATATTTCTGTGGTGTTGGTTATTTGTCCTCTTTTATTTGTGATTTTATTTATTTGGGTCCTTTCTCTTTTCTTTTTGGAAAGTCTGGCTAGAGGTTTAACAATTTTAATGACTTTTTTCAAAGAACCAGCTTCTGGTTTCATTGATCTGTTCTATTTTTTTTTAGTTTCTGTATCACTCATTTCTGCTTAATATTTATTATTTTCTTCCTTTTGCTGGCTTTAAGCTTTGTTCTTTTTCCAGCTCCTTTAGGTGTAAGGTTAGGTTGTTTATTTGAGATTTTTCTTGCTTCTCCCAGTAGGCCTGTATTGTCACATACTTCCTTCTTAGGCCCACTTTTTGCTGTATCCCGAAGGTTTTGGACTGTGTATTTTGATTTTCACTTGTTTACGTGTATTTTTAAACTTCTTCTTTGATTTCCAGGTTGACCCATTCATTGTTTAGTAACATGTTGTTTAACCTCCATGCAATTGTGGTCTTTCTAAATTAAAAAAAAAAAATTTAATCTTTATTTATTTTTGAGACAGAGACAGACAGAGCATGAACGGGGGAGGGTCAGAGAGAGAGGGAGATACAGAATCTGAAGCAGGCTCCAGGCTCTGAGCTGTCGGCACAGAGCCCGACGCGGGGCTTGAACTCATGAACCGTGAGATCATGACCTGAGCCAAAGTCGGAGGCTCAACTGACTGAGCCACCCAGGCGCTCCTCTAAATTTTTTCATACAGTTAACTTCAAGTTTAACAGTGTTGTTGTCAGAAAAGATGCATAGTATGATCTCAATTATTTTGTACTTGTTGAGGCCTGATTTGTGACCTAGCATGTGATCTATTCTGGAGAATGTCCCATGTGCACTTGAAAATAATGTGTATTCTACTATTTTAGTATGAAATGTTCTGAATATATCTGTTAAGTCCATCTGGTCCAGTGTGTCATTCAAAGCCATTGTCTCCTTGTTGATTTTCTGCTTAGATGATTTATCTGTCCATTGATGTAACTGGGGTGTTAAGTCCCCTGCTATTATTATATTATTATCAATGTGTTCCTTTATGTTTGTTTCATTGTTTTATATATTTGGGTGCTCTCATGTTGGGTGCATAAGTATTTACAACTGTTAGATCTTCCTGTTGGATTGTCCCCTTTATTATGATATAGTGCCCTTCATCATTTCTTGTTACAGTCTTTGGTTTAAAGTCTAGCTTTTCAGATATAAGTATTACTACTCTGGCCTTCCATTGACATCCATTTGTATGATAAATGTTTCTCCATCCCCTCATTTTCAATCTGCAGGTGTCTTTAGGTCTGAAATGAATCTCCTGTAGGCAGCATATAGATGGGTCTTATTTTTTTTGTACATTCTGACACCCTATGTCTTTTGACTGAAGCATTTAGTCCTTTTACATTCAGAGTGATTATTGATAGATATGTATTTAATGCCATTTTATTACTTGTTTTGTCATTTCTGGAGATCTTCTGTTTCTTTCTTGTCTTTGTTACTTTGGTCTGTCCTTTCCACTTGATTTGACAGTAATTTAAAAAATATTTTAAGAAGACTAAGACTTTGTCTATAAATAATTTTCCAGGTTGTCAAATTTCTTTTAATTTTATTTAATGGTAATTTATATGTATATGGTAATATACATGTTTTAGACTTTTAAGAAATTAAGTATACTGTTTTTCCTTTGTGTTTTTTTTATTTTTTGCTTTGTGATTTCTTCTATGTCTTTCATTCTTAGAAAACATTTCCCCTTCCTGGAGTCTGCAAAATACTCATTTATAGTTTATTCTAGTTTAATTTAGTTTACTTTTGTTGAGTTTTATTTTGTCTTAATTTTAAGCACATTACTAAGTCATTTCAATCTAGCTTTATTTTTTGCCAAATACCTAACCAGTTGTTCCAGCATCATTTACTGAATACTCCTCAATTTACATATTGATTTACAATGGCATTTAACTATATTTTAAATTCCTACATAGAAGAGTGTTGGTTTCTAAAATATTTATATTGCTCCATTGATCAAACTCAGTTCTTGCCCTAGAGACACAGCATCTTGATAACTGAAAGGTTATTGTAGGCTTTATTATCTGATAAGAAAAATCTCTGTTTATTACCCTTTCGGTCTTGTTTTATTTTATCTTTTTGAAACTTTTTCACTATTCAAAACTATATACTTTTAAAAAGAGCTATATGATCACTTTGTCACTTAAAAATTGGAAAAACTCAGATTTTTATTGGAATCACATTAAACTTTTAAATTATTTGAGAAGAATTAAATAATCACCTTTATAATTTTTAATATTCCCATTCAGGAACATGGTTTATCTCTCCATTTATTCTCCTATTATGTCTCTCTGTTTTCTAATTTTCTTCATATCGATGGCGCACAATTCTCTAAATTGCTTTTCACAGCTCTCTTATTACTGTTCTTTTAAATGTGCTTAATTATTTTAGATGACATAGAATAAAATAGTCTTACCATCATAATTTTGACTAGATTACTACTGGTGAAAGGAAGCACCTATTAAGATTTTATATGTATGTTTGCATCTGAACATCTTCCTAACTTCTCTAATTAATTTGAATATTTTTGTTAAAATTTCTTGAGTCTTCTAGAACAAATCAGTAATTTGTAAAATAACTTTTCCTTACTTTAATAGTGGTACCTGTCTCCCTTTAGCTCTTTTATTGTTTTGCAAATTTACAAAGTAATGTTAAATAATGATATTAGGGTTTTGTTGTTGTTGTTCCTGAATTTCAAAGGCAATATTTCTGTTGTTTCAGCATTCAGAATGTTGCCTCTAGATTTTTATATTCATTGTTCAGGACATTTTCTCCCTTGCTTACTTGCCAAGACTTTTTCTCAGGAATAGATACAAAATTTTATGGGATCATTTTAGGACAACTGTGGGAGTAATCATGCTGCTTTTCTTCTTTGACCTATTACTGACGGGCGATATTAATAAATGTTAGTTAGAAGTGAACTTATATTCTAAGAATAAAGTCTGCATACCATTCTGGGCATATAATTCTTCTAATATATTACTATATTATTTTCATTGGTTTATTCCAGATTTGACATGTACCTCTAAACTGTCATTTTGGAAATTGTAACCTGGCCACCTCCTTCCCCATACTCTGGATGCCTTTTATCAGGTGTTTCCCTTTTAAAAAAAAAAAAAATAAATAATAATAATAGGACCATCTAACACATTATGTAATTAGAATGAAAACTCCATAAGAGCAGAGGTCTCTGTTTTATTTATATGATGCATTTAAGATCTTATAAATGTACTTGACACACAATTGGTATTTAGTGGAGTTTAAATTAATATTTCTTAAATAAATTAATGAATTATCTATTTTATTGAAATTTAAATTCTTATTCAATCATTTTATACTACAAATTACACATTCTTTGATTTTTTATTTTGAGTCTTGACCTGTTTAGGTACAATAAGACATAGAATTACATATATTATGCACATATTTTCTTTCCGTTGCCATCAGGAATGGAAAAATAGCTGAAGACAAAAATTCTTCTCATACACTTTTTTTCCATTAAAATTGTCACATATTGTTCCATTACTTCCTGGTCCTTAACATTGCTGAAGAGTATTATGAAGCTGGCCTTAGTTTCTTTGTCTACAAACTTTTCTTTTTGTTTAGTGCCAGGATGCTTTATTCTTTTTAAAAAAATTTTTTTAAATGTTTTTTATTTATTTTTGAAGGGGGGAGGGATGGTGAGGGGCAGAGAGGGAGACACAGAATCCGAAGAAGGCTCCAGGCTCTGAGCTGTCAGCACAGGGCTCAACATGGGGCTTGAATTCATGGACCGTGAGATCATGTCCTGAGATGAAGTCGGCTGCTAAACCGACTGAGCCACCCAGGCGCCCCAAGGAT
>NW_024412449.1:6880933-6945505 GCF_014898765.1 Herpailurus yagouaroundi | reverse complement strand
AGGGCTCCAACTCATGAACCATGAGATCATGACCTGAGCTGAAGTCGAATGCCTAACTGACTGAGCCACCCAGGCGCCCCTGAATTATTTAAGAATATACAGACATATGTAATACATAAGGCAAAAATCCCTCTTACTACTTAGTCCTTCCATTCCCCTCTCACAGAACTCCTCCAAAATAACCTCACTCCTCAGCTGTAAATACTCTAGCAGTTGGCCATGTTTTTCTTCTAGATTTGTTTTCTATATATTTATATGAGTATAGAGTTTCTTCTTTCTAAAATGAGATCATATTCTTGTAACAAGGTGCCTAGAAGAGAACTTTAAAAATATTTTAGAAATAGAAGCTGCCAAATGCTTCTTTGTATAGATGGACACAGAAATTCACATTGAAACAGATTTTCTTGACCCACTGCTAGAATGCCCCTCCTTGATTGTGTAAATATTAGACGAGTAAGCACTTGCCACCCTAGGGATAAGGGACAATAGAAACTTTTGCATCTTTGTCACATCTGCCTTTTCTTTTAATTTTTTTTAATGTTTATTTTTTGAGAGAGAGAGAGAGAGACAGAGTGTGAGTGGGGGAGGGCCAGAGAGAGAGGGAGACACAGAATCCCAAGCAGGCTCCAGGCTCTGAGCTCTGAACTCCGAGCTATCAGCACAGAGCCCGATGCGGGGCTCAAACTCACAAGCAGTGAGATCATGACCTGAGCCGAAGTCAGATGCTTAACTGACTGAGCCACACACAGCTGCCTTTTCTGTGTCCCTAAGTATGTTGAGATATCTGGTCTTTGAGTAAAAAATGGGAAGTTGTAATAGGGGCCATGAAGCTGCCCCAGAAGACAGGTAAATGTTTCAACCCCTTCCCATTCAAAAATCAACATTACCAAAATCTCAGAAATGGATGAGGATGGTCCCAAACTAGCACAAGGATCCCAAAGTAAACAAATGAAGAGAAAATTTTTGAGTTCCTAGAACATTATGAAGAAATATGAGATGTATGACAGAGCTGGAAGGGGTGAAGAGCCCCAACAACATATCAGCAGGTTAAGCTAGTCCAGAGCTTTCCAGCCGGTGATAAATTTTTAATAATGGAGAATGGCTAATATATTTCTAGGAACAATTATGTCTGCTATCAAATTTGAGGGTATTTTCTTTACTGACTATAGTTACCTATTAATATCTCTAAACCTTCCGTAGAAATCTGTTATCTAAAATAACCTAATGTTTGTGGTACTTTGTGAGTATGAAGGAAGAGGAAAAGAGTCTATACAGACCCAGAAACAAAGAAAACTTTTTAGGGGCAGGCCATGATGAGTCAGTGGGATTCAGGATGGAACATAACATCAGAACATAAGCCCTTCCTGGAAATCCAAGGGACAGTACCAGTGGCAGAGGTAGGTGTACTTTGTACAATATTAGGGTGACTGCTTGAACAATCTTATTTGGACAATATGCAAAGGATAAGACTTGAAAGATGGAGAATTTGGGAAGTACTAGGTTGCAGATGCCTGAGTATAAATAATTCCCAGCTAGCATGGCCCTGCTCTAAAGGGTGTAGTGGGCAGCCTCTAAGATGGACCCCAATGATCCCCACCTCCCAATGTTCATGCCTTTGTGTAAGTCCCTTCCCTTGATTATGGATTAGATTTAGTGATTCACTTCTAGCAAATAAAATACAGCAGAGGTGATGGGATATTATTTCTAAGATTAGGTTACAAAAAGACTGAATCTTGGGCATTCTCTCTTACTCACTCTAAGGAAAGCCAGCTGCCATATTGTGAGCTGCCCAATGGAGAGGCCCACATGTCAAAGAATTGAAGGAGGTTTCCAGCCAGTAGTTAGCAAGAAACTCAGGCACTCAGGTTAACAGCCTGCAAGGAAATGAAGCATGCAAACAATTGCATACATGAGCCTGGAAAGGGATACTGTCTCCCCCATCTGTCTCTCCTCAGATGAGACCATAGCCATGACCTGCAGTTTGCCTACAACCTCATAAGAAACCTTGAGCCAGAACCCAGTTAAGTTACACCTGGATTCCTGACCTACACAGACTGTTTGAAAATGAATGTGTGTTGCTTTAAGTTCCTAAGTTTTAGGGTAATCTGTTATGCAATAACAGATAATTACTTCAGTGGGAGAAATAATCAAGTATATGCCAGATAGCTGATAAATTTGGTTGAAGACTCTGATTTGGGATTCTGAATGGAATTAAATGTTTAATAGAGTCAGAGTGTAGGAAATATAATGATATGTTGAAGGATGCATCATTGTATAAAGCAGCATGCCACAATATATTATACCAAAACATCTATTTTCATGATTCCACTTGATTCTTAAGATATGTATGTAAATGTGTTTTAGAAGAGACAACTCAAAGGCTCAGGAGGAGCCTAGCAAGACAACCCTGACTTGTCTTCCCTTCCTTCCCAGTGACATACCGTGAAAACATGGAAAGTTACATAGGAATACTGTTCAAAAATCTAGTAGATACCAAGACATCACTTAGTAGATACAAAGCCAGTCACAAAAGTGTAGAGAGAGCCTTAAGTGAGGAGAATCCAAGAGGTCCAGGGCATTCACCTACCAAAGGCTGCAGAAGAGCCACTCTCCTTGGACCTCTTCCCACTCCAGCCACACACAACACTGTCCTCAGTAATACATCTCTTTCTGGATGCTTTTAGGGAATTCAATTCCCAGGACTCAACATAGCTGAGGCCTTAATATAGACAGATGGGGGAGCACTGTATCCAGAGATATGAGGTTGATAGTATAAAAGACTAGAGGCAGAGAAAGCACTAAAGCTTCCTTACTCTTATCAGTACATTTTTTAGTATAGCCATGGGTTGTTACAACACATTCCCAGTATTTCCCATCCTTACATTTGCCTTGTTATCATCCTAAAAATCAATCAATATCTAAATACTTAATGCCAAATTTCTGTTCTATTTTAAACTGTGATTTTATTTAATATTGACTTTGCAAGTCCATTTCTAGAACCTGGCTGTAACAGGGGCCTGGTCAGTCAGATAGTATGGTGTTGCAGTTAATAAAGCAGTCTCTATATATACTGGTTGGATTTGAACTCCAGCTTTCCTACGTACTGGCTGTGTCACCTTAGGCAAGTGACTTAATCTGTCTAGGCTTCAGGTTGTTTACTTATGAGATGGAGATAATAATAGCACCTATCTGATAGCATTATTTTAAGGATTCAGTGAGTCAATGCTAGTAAAGTGCTTAGAACAGCAACAGCTCCACAAATGGGTTTGCTCTCTGTTCGCTATTAGTTTTGTGATAAAACAGCAAATGATGGGGGAGGGGAGGGGTGTTGGTGGACAAGAAGAGAAATCTTAAGCTTGCTTGCCCGGTACAGAGTTCTTTTGCCTCAGGAGTCATCCTGACCCAGAAACAGAGTTAGTGGTGTGACATAAGGCTGTTTTGCGTTCCCTGAAAATCCCAGATTAATATTAACACTCATGGCATAGTCTCTGGAGGCCCAGACTTGGACCTGCTTACACTTTAGCCCTGTTGGCCCTTAACTCATACATATTCACTCAGACAAGTATGGTTTAAACTGGGAAAATAGTCAGCTTTTTGGGCCTTTGTTTTTTATTTTATGGTTCTTTCTTTTGAACAACAGATGATTTATTCTCTTGCCCCTCTGGGAGCAGAGCAGGTCATAAACTGAAAACAAATGTCTGCAGAAGAAAAAAAAAAAAACTTTCCAGACAACAGTTCTTCTAACAGACAGAACATTATCTATTCACTAGAGATAGCCAAGCTTGCTTGCTTACTATTTTTTAATACTCTAAAAAAAACCACCAACTCCCTGAGAGTGGCCACTCTTCCATGGTCATCTTTATCTAAAGTTGCACAGTGCATGGAATCCTACCCCCAAAGAATAGGGAATGGAGGCCCAAAGACTGACAACCAAGAGGCATGAGCCCCCATCTCCATGGAACTTGTTCTTAAAAAAATTTTTTTTTCCAATGTTTATTTATTTTTGGGACAGAGAGAGACAGAGCATGAACGGGCGAGGGGCAGAGAGAGAGGGAGACACAGAATCGGAAACAGGCTCCAGGCTCTGAGCCATCAGTCCAGAGCCCGACGCGGGGCTCGAACTCCCGGACCGCGAGATCGTGACCTCGCTGAAGTCGGACGCTTAACCGACTGCGCCACCCAGGCACCCCGGAACTTGTTCTTTAGGATAAACTCTGCTAACTTGGAGGGAAGCTTGAGGTGGGGCATGGAATTCTGCAGGGCATAAAGAACTCCCTTCCTCTACTGAACTAATCAACAGCACAAGTGCACACTCAGAGTCTCTCTCATACATCTTGCATGCACATTACTAAATTTCACATTTACTCTAAAGTTTTGTGTATATGTGTGTGCCTGTACACACACACGCACACACACACACACACACACACACACACACACACACACCAGTCACCTCTAAACACTCACATCCTCAAGATACATTCACAAATACAGGCTCATGGTAGTCATTGTCCACCATGTTGAGTCAGAGAAGGTCATGGAGGGTGAGGGCCTTACATCAGTTTGGAAAAGGGAGCTTTTTGACAGATTACTATCAAAGTAAAACTGATCCAAAAGCCCTTCTCAAGCCTTTTGTCAGGATTCATGAGGGTAAGGTGCTAAGCCAGGAGTAGCTCCTTGAGAGCATTTATTATTTGTCTTTAACTTCAGTTATTTGAAACCTGTCAATCTGGGGTAAGAAATTTTACCCGATTCTGAGATACTAGAATAGGTGAGAAAGACAAATTTCAGTCTTCAACCAATCAACATGCATTTAACAGATGCCTACTATGGGCCAGACAACACCCTGGGCACTGGAACAGGATCTACCCCCTCGTAGTCATAACAGGGAAGATGAAACCACACACATGAAACAGACAATCCAAGGTCGAGGTTATGCTGTCAATGCCTAAAAGGACCTTGTCTTGTAAAACATGTTCATTTTGGCAATGGAATACTTATATCCAGAGAGGCATTTTCTTATGGCCACACAACTAGATAACAGACAGATGCTTTTTGATATAGTTACTCTCTCCATCCATCTGCATTGTTTCATAATTCTATATTAAAAAAAAAAAACTTTAGCATGGTTCTATGTTTTATCTAGGTACCATGGTCTGTTCCTTCTCCAGAATTGGGAAGTCCCACAGGATAAGAGCTGATCTTATATATTTTCAAAGGTCACAGTGACTGACACAGTCATAATTATCCAGGAGGTGCTCAGTTCATTAGCCTGAACTGATCCTAAATAGTCCAGGTAGCTTTGCTGTTGGCCCAGGGCCCTATTTGTTGCACAAGAAAACAACACAGGTAATAGAGAACTAAATCTTGGATGCAGATTCAAGGTAAAGTATTTCAAACTTGGCATAAAAATTACAGACATGTTTCCAAGCCCTTCTGTTTTCTTATTCATTTTGACCTTAGGTCTTGTATAATTATATGGACAAAGGTAATGCATTTTTATTTCAGCCAGCAGGAAAAGGTCAGCATCCTCAGGGTGCTTTTGACTCTTCATATCCATAGACAGAATCTTGAAAGTTTTGATATATTTCTCCTAAGGTTTTTTTTTTTCCAAATTACAACAGGTCATCAAATCATCAAACATTTATTTCAACAAAAATTTTTGAAATCATCATGCCAAGTACTGGGTAAGTTGTTGGCTACAAATTTGCCTGGCTGAATTATTGAACACGTACTTTATGCCCAGGAAAAAATTAACAGCACAGCTGTTGTATTACCTCCCTAGGGCTGCTATAACAAATTGCCATAACCTTGGGGACTTAAAACAACAGAAATTGATTCTTTCACAATTTTGGAGGCTGGAAGTCCAAAATCAAAGTGTTGGCAGGGCCACACTCCTCCTGGAAGCTCTATGAGAACCTTCCCTTGCCTTTTCCTAGCTTGTGATGGCTGCTGGCAATTCCTTGACATTCCCTGGCCTATACCTGCACCACTGCAGTCTCATCTCTGTCATCTGCTCTGTGCCCTCTCCTCTTCTTAGAAGGAGTTCCCCTTAAATACAGGGTGATTTCACCCTAGATCCTTAACTCATCACATCCTCAAAGACTATGTGTTAAGATAAGGTCACTCTCTTGAGGTTCCAGGTGGACTTGAATTTGGGGGATGGGGGATGCTATTCAATAGCTGTCACTGCACTTTGCTCGCTTGGGTCTGCAGGGACAAGACTGACAGTAAAAGACATGGCCATGGAGGGAAGCTTCACTTTTTTCCCCATGAACCAGTTCCTCCCATCTTGCTTCTGGTTCTCCACAGTCTTACTCCCTGTCCTGCATTCACTTGGAATTCTCATCTCCTAATTCATGTGACTCTTTGGCATATGACACTGGTTCTTATGTGTTCCAAGCTACTGCCCTGTGAGTACCCTGGCCCATCTGGATTTGAGCGCTACCTGTCATCATCCACCATTTTTTCATTTAATGAATATTCCCTGGATACTTCCTAAGAGTCAGGCACTGTCCTGGAGGCTGGATTCTCAGCAATGACAGACAAAGTCCCTATATCTCATGAGCAATGAGGAATGGAATTAAGGAAAAAACAAGCAAACAGATACTTGGCACCTAGAAGTTTCTGGTGCATAGTAGGTGTTTGATAAATATTTGTGATTTGGTAGAATTATCAAGATTTTTTCTGATAGTGATAAGTGATATGAAAGAAATAGATTAGTGTGAAATAGGGCATTTAAATAAGGTCAACATGGAAGGCCTTTCTATGAAGGTGTGTTTAAGCTAAAATAGTAAGAAAAGGAAGGAGCCATCTGAGGACATATGTCTAAGATAGAGGAAGGAGCAAGTGAAACATCACTGAGCTGAGAACTGATTGTATTTGGGGGAAGAAGAAAACAATGTGACTGGGGAGAGCAAGGGGGAGAGTAATACAAGGTTGTGTCAGAAAGGCAGAGGGGATTCCACTCAGTTATGCTGGACACTATAGATCAAACAAAGGAGTTTGGATTTTTAATTTCCACTGCAATTGGAAGCCATTTGAAGTTTAGGTAATGAATTGATGTGATTTAACTCATGAGTTAATAGATCACTGTAGCTGCTCTTAGAAAAAAGGATTGTAGGAGGCAAGACTGGAAGAAGAGAGAAGAATGTTTTAGCACATAAAGAGGTTATAGGTGTAAAAGATATTGATTCCTTCAGTCCTTAGTGTAACCAGGAGAAGACTGAGCTGGCCAAAGCCACAGGGTTGGTCTGTCTACAAACAGACTCATCCATTAACCTGAGCTTGCTGAATAAATAGCATCATTTTCCATGTCTGCCACAATGTGAAAAAGATTGGAAAGCACTGCACTTATGAACATTTTTCATGTTTTCCGACCATCAAGCTCCTTTTATACACTCTTACTGTGGAGAATTTCCCCCTGTGGTAACCAGTTTCCAAGATGGCTTCCCACATCCTGTTATTCACACCTTTGTGGAGTTCCCCACACTCCGTATAAGAGTTTAGTTTGTGTAACTAATGGAATATGACAGAAGTGACTATATCTCACTTCAAAAACTAGGTTATAAAAAGCTTTGGCTTATATCTTGGGTTCTTAGATATACTCTTAGATAACTCACTTTGAGGTAACCAGCTGCCATGTCTTGAGAATACCCAGCCATTAGGCCTTTCCAGCCCTAATTCCTCTCCCCCACCCCAACTCTATCCTTGGAGGTCTGTGTTCAAAGGTAAGAGCCATCTTCTGTGTTTTAACTTGCATTTGTGTTTGAAGTTCCATAGAACAGATTTACCCTCAAGTGAGCCTAATACTACTGGAGACCAAAGGAAAATAGGAACATAATTCAAGGAGAAAGAACACTTTAAACACTTTTTTCTCTCTTTTTTCTGTTCTTTTTTAAAAAATATTTTAGTGTTTGTTTATTTTAGAGAGAGAGAGAATGCGAGTGGGGAGGGGGGAAAGAGAAAGAGGGAGGCAGAATCTGAAGCAGGCTCCAGGCTCTGAGCTGTCAGCACTAAGCCGGACACAGGGCTTGGAACCCACCACCCATGAGATCATGACCTGAGCCAAAGTCGGACGCTCAACGAACTGAGCCACCCAAACGCCCCTACTTTTTCTTTCTTGAATAATATGTGCAAGACATTTTTCTCCAAAATGGCATAATAAAAATCTAAAAGAAAAAACAACTTCACAAAACAAGTTTGACTATATCTTTTAATATCCAAAACATTTAATTTTTAAAAATTTTATTTATTTTATTTTATTAATTTTTTTTTAATTTTGAGAGACAGAGAGAGAATGGGTGAATGTGTGCTAAGGAGGGAGAGGGTGGGGCGGGGCAGAGAGAGAGGGGGAGAGAGAAAATCCCAAGCAGGCTCTGCCTTTCAGCACACAGCCTGACAAGGGGCTTATCTCATGAACCTCCAGATCATGACCTCAGCTGAAATCAAGAGTCAGATGTTTAACCAACCAAGCCACCCAGGTGCCCCTCCTAAGCATGTTTAAAACAAAAAATGAACAAGACCACCTCTTGCTATTTTATTGAGTCAGCATCCTTAAAGCGGTTCACAAATAACATTATGTTGCTTTAAATAGAACTGTTTCAAACAGGAGAACCAATACCTAATGATCCCTTTTTTTATATCTAAAAGAAAATTAAGGCTTGTGCTTTTATTTTAATCAATGAGAGCTAAAGTTATAGTTTAAAAGGTACACCTCTTCTTCTAATTAAACCCTCAAAGCCAGGCAACCATCTACAGTTCATTAAAGTTCAGATTTTGCACAAAACCTTCATTATCTGCTCTTGATGAGTTTCCCTTCCTTTCCATACATTGCATTCTATAAGAAGAGATCTGATTTCAAAAGACCCTTCAAGAAATGAGAAATAAACCCTTACCCGGGCTTATAATTGTGCCCTGATGAACCTGAAGACTTCTAACCTTTTTTGGAAACAAATATCCTTCCATGGGTAATAAAATGGTTCAAAAGAAGAAAAAATAGTTTATTTGCTACATCCATTTGTATCTAGGGAAGCTGCTTTGTACTGCAACAGACAAAGTCCATTACTTCCTCAAGTGGCCAAGCCCTGAAAAGAGTTCCTCTTTTTCCAACAAGAAGTCAGAGATTATTTCACACACACACACACACACACACACACACACACACACACACACACAGCGTGTATTTTAGAGACCCAGAGGGAAATGAGAGAAAAGAGATAATAGAGAAACAGTAAAGTATGCCCATGTACAAGGAGAGAAAAAGTATTTGTGTGGTAGAGGACAGCAATTATTTTGCAATTATTGAATGGCAGGAAAACTTACATCTGGTTAGTGGAAACTCTTGGTGCAAAATCTGAAGTTTCATAAGTTGCAGATAGAAAAGTTGAGGTCTCTGTGTTGAAAAAGGCAATTCTAATGCCAGCACGAAAGACAGAAGTACAGAAGAAAAGTAGCAAGAGAATGCATTCTGGGAGACCCAGTGGAGAGAATCCAGAATGCAGTGGGATCTTAGGTGGGAATGGGTTAGCAGAATAACAGGAGATCAGAGTGTTTTGCTTGTAGTTTATCACATAGTCAGCTGGGCTTTAGTCAGTTCTTTTCTTTTTAAGTTTATTTATTTTGAGAGAGAGAGAGAGAGAGAGAGCACATGGCATGGGCAGAGAGAGAAGGAGAGAGAGAATTCCAAGCAGGCTCTGCATTGTCAGCACAGAGCCTAATGTGGGGATCGATCTCATAAACTGTGAAATCATGACGTGAGCAGAAATCAAGAGTTGGATGCTTAACTGGCTAGGCCACCCAGGCGCCCCAATCAATTCTTCAGTAAGCTACATGTAATTCATTGCAGACTGTGGATTTGGTTTTCCTGCAATTGTCCAAGGGGATCAAAAGGGTCTCTAAGAATGTATATAAAACTTGAAAACTCCTGCCAGACTATTCTGATAAGAAATTCACGGGGAGATGTATTGTGTGATAGTTGAAATCTAACTCTCCTTGAAGTCTTGGAATCTCCCCAACGTGGATTTGAATCTTCATTTCATCATTTGCTAACTGTGTGACCTTAGGCAGGTGACTTAGATCACAGGGTGTTAGTGTTGCCATCTCTAGAGTCAGGATGATAACAACATCTATTTCAAATGGTTGTGATTCAGTTAAGCCAAGAACGTAAAGCACAACATTTGGTATATGGTATGGAGCAACTGTTCAATAAATGCCAGCTATAAATGAACACTTAAGCCAATCTGTAAAGACCCCACAGGACATAAATGTACATTGGTCAGATCCTACCCACCCTCACCTGCAGAAAACCAAATCGAGATGTAGATCTGATAACATCTACCAGAGTTGGTGAAGGCACAATGCCAGTTTTGCTCTTTTGACCTTTGGGTTCATTCAGCTTCAGGACATGAACTCTGTGCTGTTACCTGAATCCACCATACCCACCTGTAAAGGAGGGCAGTGTTAAAGTCAGGTCTCAGGAGTCACACAGTCCATCATGACTGCTGACTAGCTTTGTGACCTTGCACAGGCTACTTAATTTCTGTGCTTATGTCTCCTCAGTTGGAAAGAAGAGATAGTTAATAACAATACCCTGTTCCTATGGTTGTTAGGGAGATTATATGAGCAATATATTTAGAATATTTTTAGAGTGTCTAGCACATAGCATTAGCTCAAAAAACTATAGAAAAATATAATTATAATAAAAAATTTAAAATGGACCTCTAAGATTCCAAATTCTACTTTGCTTCCTGATGAAAGCTTTGAAGAATGGATTTATGGAAAGGAAATGAGAGAGAAGAAAATCAGGAGCAGGTAGGTTAGAGGAGGTAAAGAAAAGACAGGAAAATTTGCCATTGGGATAACTCAAAGTTTAAGCAGTACTAAGAAGATAACATTTAAATAACAAATAAAATATATAAGAAGAAATCTTAAATATGGAAATTTAATATTCAACCCAGAAGTTCTATCAAAAAACCCTTGCATTTAGTGAGGACTCAGTAGACATATGATTAATTGGTTGGCTGATTAAATATGACTAAATACTGAGCTCTTCAGCAGACAACCTAAAGTTTGGTTCTCTGGATAGAATGAAGGCTAAGAAAAATATATGGTCTTAGGGTCTTCTGAATAAGGCTAGAGAGACACTGAGATGGATTCTCTCCCTCCTTCCCTACCTCCCTTTTCTCTCTCTCCCTCTATTACTCTCTCTGTGTAACCAGACATTTTTGTCCAAGCCATTTATTGATAAACAAAAGATCAAGAAAGGGATTGTTGAGCACTTCTTTAAATGCTTAATGCTAACACTGTTGCTCATAAACACGCACATTGACCCCTTTTCTTAATAACCAAGAACTTGAGTGCAGGTCAACCTATTTTTAACACTGAGGATGGAAGGAAGTTTGATGTGGAAGACAAGGAAAGGTATTCTTTTCTTCTGACACCTCTTTAGCTAGTTGGATGTTTCATCACCACTGTGACACAGTCTAGTCGGTTTTGGACTTTATCCCTTTCCAGAATCCAGAGTGACTCCAGCAGTTTCCCAGACCTGTCTAGGGTGAGGGACATTAGCCACTTTGAAAGGCAGCTCCAGGGACACAAAAACTATTACAAAAATGTTACTTAGTGGCAGAAGGTACTTAGGTGTAGGTTTTTCTCAGTCAGCAGAAATCTGACCTCTGCTCCCTCCCCAACCCTTCCCTAGTCCTCATTCTGAAAAGTCGAAAAAATGTAGAACCATGAGTATCTACTAAGAGGAGACAGCAGAGGAGTGCCAGGCCCTCTGACCCAGAACATTGCCGTCTGTTCCTTTTAATATACTCCTTTTATGGTTTATCTTTTAAATACTAAAGCTAATAAATCTCTACTCTCTTTAAAGTCAAAGAAATTGGAATTATAACTTTATAATTGGCAATCATGAAACTGGGAGGGAACAAGCACAGCTCAGGAAGGAAGAATAAAGATTTTGAACATCCCAGAACAACCTGTTATTTAGTATAACGATAATGGACACACAGGAAAAGCGGAGCCACCCGATCCCAAATTTGCCATTTCATCTGTTAAGAAAAATTCACTCCAAACAGGGAAGGACTAAGTTCACAGATTTACAAGATTGATGCCCAAGATGAGAGAGTGGTTGTCACAGAACGTGAGTTCATTCCTGTCTCCTGGCCCAGGTGAATTATAGTGCAGGCTCTAAAGCAAGTGTGAGGTCGAATTCCTATCAGGGTTAATTAAGCAGGTCTGGGAGTATTTCACAGGAGTGGTAATCACTGGGAAATAGCATGGGCTCACTAAAAACAAGTCCTGTCGGTTGTTTTCTTTTGTTAAAGGCAAGTACCTGGCAAGGAACTGAATCAAACAAATGCCAGTGAATAGGAAGTTCTGCCATTAGGAATGCCAAACCACTTCCCAAGAACAGAATCTGGGTCTTGGAAGCAGGATATAGTTTAAGAGCAGCATGAAAGATTTATAAGATTTCATTTTTTAAAATTATTTTTCTCCAACTTTATGGGGGAATAATTGATAAGTGATATTGCTTATAATTAAAATGTACAATGTGATGATTTGGTGTACATATACATTATGAAATGATTACCAAGATCAAGTGAATTAACGCATGCATCACCTTTTAAATTTTTTCTCTTTTAAAAACTTTTTTTTGTGCGTGTGGTGAAAATATTTAAGATCACTCTCAGCAAATTTCAAGTATATAATACTGTATTATTAACTATAATCACCATGCTGTACATCAGAACCTTACAACTGAGAGTTTAGCATATATCTCTCCATCTTACCAATCCCCAACCGTTGGCACCCATCATTTTACTCTGTTTCTATGAGATCAGGTTTTTTTGTTTGGCTGGTTGTTTTTGATTTTTAGATTCCACATGCAAATGATACCATGTAGTATTTGTCTTTCTCAGTCTGGCTTATTTCACTTAGCATAATTCCTTCCAGGTTTATCCATATTGTTAGAAATAGCAGGATTTCTTTATTTTTTAAAGCTGAATAATATTCCTCTGTGTGTGTGTGTGTGTGTGTGTGTGTGTGTGTGTGTGATTTCCACATTTTCTTGATCCATTGGTCCATTGATGGACATTTAGGTTGTTTCCATCTCTTGTTTATTGTGAATAATGCTACAATGAACATGGAGGTGTAGACGTCTTTTCAAGATAGCAATTTTATTCCCTTCATATATATATCCAGAAGAAGAATTGCTGAATCATATGGTTGTTCAATTTTAATTTTTTGAGGAACCTCCATTTTGTCTCCCATAGTGGCTGCACCAATTTACATTCCCACCAGCCATGCACAAAGGTTCCCTTTTCTGCACGTCCTTGTCAACCACCATTCTGACACCAGAATATCACTTTCACATATTCTTTTGGTTAAAGTAAGTCACAGGGCCAGCCCAATTCAAAGGGGAAGGGAAACAGACTCAACTACTTGGTTCAAGGAGTGGTAAAGTCATGTTGAAAAAGGACATATGGAGTGAGAGGGATGGTTGTGGCTGTCCCTGGAAACAATCTACCAATTTGTCCTTGGGAAATTATTTAGCCACCTGATTTCACATGCTTTACCTATAAAATGGGAAATAATAACACCTACTTCTTAGGAATGTTGTCACTAATAAATTAAGAAAGTGTGTTTAGCATCATCTAGTACATTGTAGACACACAACAGCAACAACAAAAACATATGTTGATTGAGCCCATATTATGTGGCAGCATATTCCAAATACTCTATGTAATCTTTATAAGAATTCATTGATGCACATATTAGTATTATCTGAAGAGAAACCCTAGGCACAAAAATTTTAAGTAACTTCCACAAGGTTGGTTCCACAGTAACCATTTTCTCTAAATTACAAATGTCTTACTGCCTGCTACCTCCAAAGGGCACTTCTTAGTTTTTGTCTCTCTAGGCTCTGTTGACAATTGATGCTGTGGATCACTCTTTCATCAAATGCTCTTCCTCCTTTGGCTCTCATGACTCCCCTCTGTCCGGGTTTTTTCAATCTCCTCCTTACTGAAGCACATTTTAAATGGCAAAGCTCTCTTCCAATTTTCCAGCTCTCCTTGCCTGGATGAACCCATCCAATATGGCAACTAAACTCTAGGCTTCCAATTGTAAGTATCTTCCGCTACTTACCAGATACGACCTAGGTCAGTTTGTGTAACTTCTGTGTCTTTCATTCTGTCTCATCCCATTGGTTGCAGTCTTGTCAATTAATACTTGAAAGGTTTCTCAAATTTAGATGTTCTTGGCAATCAGCTAGTGCTTTTGGCCTGATCTAGGCCCTTGTCATATCTGGCCTGGTTTATCAAAGTTTGTTCTTAACTGGCTTTGACACGAGTTTTACTTAAAGCTAATAATATTATTAACTTTATTATTATTACTATTATTCGAGGTTACTCTGCCTCCTCAAGTATGAACTTGGGCTGGTGAACTGAGCCTTTATGAGCCTCAGGTTTTTCATTGGTAAAATGAGGATAACAGTTATGTAGACCTTGGGGGGCTATCAAGGGAATGAAATGAGATTCTATATCTAAAAGGCGTGTGGTATAGTGCCTGGCACCCCTCTCCTGCTCCCCTCCCCACCGGAGTTCAGTCTTCGTAGTTATTTCTGTGTTTATTGCCTGGGAGTGTGAAGAGGTGGGTGCATAAGAGGTGGCCAACGTTCTCTTCCCCAAACCTCAGATTCTGTGATAGTCTAACTTGGTGTGTGCAGGAGACACGCTGGCAATCCTCGGATTTCTAGTCAGTTGCTTAGAAAACCAGCCAGGATCTGTGTCCCAGCACCTTTCTCAGGAGCCATTTATTTGACCTTATTTCTGATGTGAGAGCCTCCACCGTCTCCAAATCACCACCGTGGTGGAAAAGATCCTGCACTTGGGAGATTCTTCCTTTGTTGGCAAATCTTGGCCCCGAACCCGCCTTTGGGGGTCTAGCACCCTTAGGCCCGTGATTTATGTCCAGACGGCGCTTTTCAAGTTCGAAGCCGGGACTAGGTTCTTCAGTTTGGGCGGGTGTGGTTCAGATTGCACCTTTCGCGCAGCGCACCCAAGAACGTGCTTTCGACGCACCGGGCGTGGGGCGGTGGGAGAGAGTGTTGGTTTGCAAGAGGACGGAGGGGTGGGATGGCGAGAATGCCCACAGCGCGCCCCCGCTCACACTCCCCAAGCCTGAGCGCAGCCGCTCTGAGCGCCTGGTCCGGAGGCGAGTCCCGCGCTCCTCTAGGAGCGGGCGAGCGCCCTCCGTCCAACGCTGGCGCCCGAGCCGGGCCCACCGGGATCCCAGCCCGCGGCGCGCGCCACAGACCGGGCCCCGCCCCCCGGCGGCCGCGAGTGGCGGGCGGGGCGCCGGGAGAGAGGCGCGCGGGGCTGTGCGGCGCCACCTCCCCTCCGTGCCGGGGGAGGGAGGGACGGAGCGGACGGGCGGGAGAGAGAGAAAGCCCGACCGACCGGCAGCCGAAGAGCTGCATGCAACCGGTGGGAGGCCGGGCCAGCCGGGGCTGGGGCTCGGGCCGTTTCTTGGCGGCTCCCTGACGGAGAGCGCGGACGGCCCGGAGGCGGCGGCTCTGAGCTGGCAGGCGGAGGGTTGTCTCCCGCGCCCGCCTGCCCGGCTCGGTCCGAGGATGCGGGGGGGCGATGCCCGGGGCCAGGGACGCGCTCTGTCACCAGGCGCTGCAGCTGCTAGCCGAGCTCTGTGCCCGTGGGGCCCTGGAGCACGACAGCTGCCAGGATTTCATCTACCACCTGCGGGACCGCGCCAGACCCCGGCTTCGCGACCCAGGTGAGTGCAGCCGCCGCTGCTGGGCGCGACCGGAGGGCCCTGTGCTGGGAGTTGGGGCCGCACCGGGGCCTGAGGCAGAGGAGCGACGCGGACTGGGGGAATGTGGGGGGTGGCCGCCGACCTAGAGGAGGGGATCAGGAAGCGGCTCGCCGTGGCCTGATGCTGGACCCGGGCGGGGACCCGGGCAGAGGCTGCTGCGCGGAGGCCGGGTCCGGGGGGACTGGGGCAGGGCTGGAGGGACCACGCCCGCCACCTGCGCTCCGGTCGCCCTCGCTCCGGGGGGCGGCTCCCGAGCTCCCGGCTCCGCGCTCCACTTCCCGGGCTCTGCGCTCCGGCCGAGGGGAGGCCGCGGCCGCTTCTCCGCCGTGGGAAGGGGGACGAGGCCGGAGGAAACTCTGGGAAGTTGGGAGTTGGGGACGGCCCCGGCTGCGGCTGAATCCCACTGGGCACTTCCCACTCTCTCTCTTGAGCGCCCATTTCCCTTCCCCGGTCTGGGGTGGGAAGGGCGGGGCGGGATCTGGCTCGGGGCCGGCTACGGGGAGCTCCGGGTCCTGGGCAGCCCGGCCTGAACCCGTTCCCGGCGGGTCGTTTGGCGTGGAGGCGGCCTGGGCCTGGGCGCCCGGAGCTACCAGCTGCCGCCGCCGGGCACAAACGGGTCGGTGGTGGGCTTGCTGGTCATGGCTGGGGCACCTGCACTTATCCCTAGTGGAAGTTGCACAGCTCCTAACTTTGGAAAGTTCGTTTATTTTGGCATTTGACCAATTAAGGTTAGAGGAAGGAGTTTTAGTGGAGCCATTTGCTTTTCCTAAGGGCCCTGGGTCTCCCACATTTCATCCACTGCTGTTTACTGGAAGACACAGTCCAAATGTTTACTTGAGATTCTTCTTACCTGGAGAAATCATTTTCTCGAATATTCTCTCAACCTAAATACAAAAAAAAAAAAAAAAAAAGTATGCGTTAAAGATGGGATGAGAAAATGGCCTTTCCCCTTGATGTTCCTGTGTATAAATATTGGAAAGGAGCTATTGCTGTGCAAATTATCCAGTACAAATTTACCTCATTTTAAGCCAATCCATTATATAAAAATCTGCTTGCACAAAGGATAATTATTTGATTTATAAAGAGATACACAGCGAGTCTGACTTACATAGCATTTCCTTGATAGTATATTCAAAATGGGTCGGTGGGGTGAAGACAAATCATCTGCCAAAAGTTTATATCAGATTTTCCCTACTCAAAGTCTATTTTTCTATTGAAAAAGAAAGATTATTGTTCCCTGTTGCCTGTGGTTACATTAATTAAGTTTATCAGATGATCACTAATGTGTTACTTCAAACTGCAGAATTAAGTCAAGAAATACTGTTGATCCCAAACAATTTCCCTGGAGGTTCAATGCCCAGCCTTTGTGTGGCTTCCTGCTGGCTGTGATGTGCCACAGAGCTCCTTGTTTCGTGAACTGGGAGCCCTGGATGATGTCCTAAGTGGGGAAAGTTCTCTCCTTGAGCCATGGGAACAAGAAAATTATTTAGCATGCTTCACCCAGAGCAAGTATTAGTGTTGAAATGTCTCATTTGCTTGCCTGTGACTGTGCCACAAATTCCCATTGTTATCCCACATAAGTCGTCTCCTTTGGCTTTCTTTGTAAGAGAAGATGAGTGAGGCCTCTTGCTGAGTCCATGTTTAACACTCCACATCTTTTTGGCTGATTTTATGCCTCTGCTTCTTTTAATATATAAGCTGGATTCCATGTTCTTGGGCTTTGCTTGGCCCCTGCACTGGGTTGCCCTTGAGGAAGAGTCACAGAAAAAAACTCCCTGCAAGAAACAAGTCTGATAACTTGGCTGAGAAGAAGCCACAGTTAAGAGTATGCCCTGCTAGTCCTTGAGTTCCTAAAAGTGCTATGGTGCTTTCCTAACTAGGGCATGGTGGTTTCTAGGTAGCCCATGCCTCTCTGGATCTTTGGTTCAGGCTGGAAGCAGCCTGCTCCTGAGGCAGGAGTGGGGCACTGTGAGCATGGGGTGAGAGGGACGGAGGCTAAAGCCCACATCCAGAGTGCACCCTCTCTCCCAGGGCACTTCAGCTCAGGCCAGATCTCTCTTCACTTCCCTCCTTCCTCTCCTTGCCCACATTAATTCTTATATTAGATGCATTTATCTCTATCCCTCTGAAGCTGTTTGATTGTCTGAACCAAGAGTGGCTTTCATTTCGAGCGCTAAGAGCTGAGTGGCTTGAGTAGCTGCATTGCACAACACTGCACATGGTGCCCTGGCGATTGTCTAGTGTGAACCAAAATAAGCATACACACTGGTCCTGGGACACGGGTCCCCGACAAAGTCCTCTCTGTAAATGAATGACTTCCTTTTCTGCAAAGGGACTCAACTGAATGGCATTTGCCAGCTTTCTCTGTCCATTGTCTATCCATGCCTACTCGGTGGTAGTTAGATTTTCTCAAGCTCCACCGAGGAACTTTGGTTTTAGAAGAAGAACACAGACATCATTCCCTGTGGGGAATTATGCAGAGGGACACTGCATCTGGGATATTTGTTCATTTTTTTCAGAGGTGGACTATGCGTGGGTCACAGATCAGTGGCCATCCAGAAGGGTTATTCCCTGCCCAGGTAGCTGGGGTGCTCTGATGTGGGAGTACAGTACCTAGTCTCCCCTGACTTGGTGTTAAGAGAGGATTTGATGAAAGTGCAGTGTTAAAAAGTAAAGCTGAGTCACATTTGGATCTGGAATGCCTCACCCAGGCTTTCATCTGTATGAACTATGAAAGTAAAGTGCTGATCTTTAAGCTGAGTGTGAGCAATTTTTTTTCTCCATAGAGAGCAGTTAGAATCCTTCTGTTAAGTGTCTTTATGTTGTTTCATATATTGGGGATGTGGGACATAAAATTGCAAATCCCAGAGTGTAGCCTTCATGACAGAGGGAAGAGCAAGTACAAAGGTCCTGAGATAAGGGCATCCTTGATGTGATTCAAAGAACAGTGAGTTTAAGGGTGGCTGGAGAGAAAAAAATTGAGAATGATGAGAAACATGGTTGAGGGCTGGAGGGGAAAGATCACATAGGGTCTTGTCAACCAGCAGAAGGACTTTGGATTTTACTCTCAACGAGAAGGGAGGGATTGAGCAGAGAAGTGGCAGCAATGGGGCTCTTTGATGAGAAAATGCTGTTGAAGAACAAGGGGAGAGACAGAGAAACTTGATAGGAGGCTGTTGTCGTGATGCAGACAGAGTGGGAAGTGGGTTGGCCAGCGTTGTCATAATGGAGATGGTGACAAGTAACTGGGTTGTGGGCACATTTGAAGGTAGCTATGCTAGGATTTGTGGATGGGATGGATGTGTGGCGTGGGAGAAGTGGAGTCAAAGAAGACTCCAAGGCTTTTTGACCGAGGTTACCTCCATTTACTTCAAGGGGTGGAGGGAAGAAGGAAATGAGGTTTCTGTATTACTAAAAAATATTTTTTTGTAAATATTAAGTGTGTGATGTCTCTCAGTTCAACAGTCGCCTGAAACATGAATGTGTTCTTTAACAACATCAACTGGTCTATGCTCACATTTTGTAACTGGAGACTTCACACTCTCTCCTCAAGAGGGCCGATTGATTGTAGGACAGCATTTATTGTTAGAAGATTTTTTCCTGGTATGGAATGAAGAGTTCTGTTTAACTTTCACTCGTGGACCTTGGTTGCACTTTTTTTTTCCCCCAGTTAAAAACAATTGGTTTTTTCCTTTGGCTGTAAGGAGGTAGAGATGTTAGCTTTTCTTAACCCACTGTTTCCACATCTGGAAAAGAAGGGAGGATTGTGTCATGTAATTCCTAGGTTTTAACCACGTTGTATTATTTTCCTTATAAGCCTTTTCTTCTCTAGGATGCCAACCGTGTCCATGCCAAACTCTTTATGTAGGTCATTTCATTTAATCCTCATGATGTCTTCTAAGACCTTGCTGCTCCAAGTGTTCATCTGTGGACCAGCAGCATCAGCATCATCTGGGAGCTTATGAGAAACACAGACTCTCAGGCCCCACCCAGACCTACTGCACATGAATCTGTGTATTAACAGGATCCTCAGATGATTTATAGGCACATTCAAATTTGAGAAGCATGGCTAAAAGAGATTGGTATTTATGAATAAACTGAAGCTCAGAGCTAAACTAGCAGCAAGGCCATGGGTTCCATTTGGAAAGGGTTGAGTCTAAGTCAAAGTAGCTTCTTAGGTAAACACATTACATGTACTAAGAATCTGAGAGTTATTGTCAATGAAAATTTCCTAGGTCTTTTTTCATAAGAGCCCCCTTCAGATCTCCTTTGTCTATTGCGTTCTTCTATAAAGGATTTAGTCTCTTACTGTAGGTTAAATTCTACGCAGTTGTAAAGATTCAGCTTAATTTTTAGGTTTTATGTTGACATTCCAGCTTTGTGTTTCTAGAGATTTTTCTTCATTTTGTGGTCAGGGTGTGAAGAAGAGCCTTATGGCTCATCATTAGTGACTTCTCTTTTCAAGTGGACATTGACCTTCTCAGGAAAAGTTCTTTCTAAACAAATGGTTTTCAACCTTGGCTGCACATTAGCAACATTTCGGGAGCAAACAAAACAAACAAAGAGTTACCAATGACTGAGCTTTACTCTAGACAAATTAAATCTGAGTCTCTGGTGGTGGGGCCTGTTATCAGCATATTTTTAAAGTTCTTCTGTTGATTCTAAAGTGTTGATTCCAAGTGGAGGACAACTGTTGAGACCATCAAGCAAAGGATTAAACCACCTAATCTGCTCAGCTCAGCTCAGCTCGTATTTCTTTCCTGAAAAATTAGGAAAGATGGTATGGAAAGGCAGGGGTGTGGTTAACGGTTGCCATACACATCGACTGATTCTTTATTTTCCTTTGATAATATTGCCCCCAATTTTTATTTTGAGGTTTCTGTAAAAATCTAATGAGATCCATTATGTTCACCCAACTTGGGGGGCTGGGGGTGGAAAGAAGAACAAACTGAGAAAATCGTGTCCAAGTAGTATTTCATTAAAAAGCCAGAATGTGGAACCCTCACTAATGTCAACTGGCACTGAATTAGAATGAAATAATTTATTAGAAGATGTACATATTAGATAATGATTAAATATAGTTTCTAAGGGAAAACTTCAAAATAATGAGCAAGATTAAATATTAGTCTTATTAAAAATTTCACAGATAGTCAAAAGAGAGTTAACCTTAGAGCACTAGATTTTTATGAATAGACATTAGGATGATGATGCACAATGGGATTAATTTTTAAAAATTAATGATAATTGCAATCAAGAAATAGAGAGTCTTCTAAGGAATGAGTGGCATATTGGTTGCACAATATGTGAAGATAATTTGCATTTGCTTCAGTGACATTTGAGGGCTTCTTCATAAATATTTTATTTAAACAAGTGTGTTTTCATCTCTGTGGGATTCTTCTACATGGACCAGTGAGTGGTTTAGTCATGAGGTAATTATCAAGAGGGAAAAACAAAAGCAAACTGTGGTAAAGGCATCACAGGCTGTCCTGTGGCCAGCTGCCTCTTTCAGAATAAACAATCAAAAGCACAAACTTTTTGATGTGGGCTAACCTCTCAAGGAGAAATTAAGCTGACACCTAAGGGAAATCACCTAAAATGCCCTGTTCTGTATAGAGCATAGACTTTTCTTTCATGGTGAAAGCATATCGGCACGTTTGTGTTTGTGTGTGCACATGTGCTTTCCTGTATGCTTGGCCTAAAAAAATTTGTAATCCCTCTTGACTGAGTTACTTGAAGGACCAGACAAGTTTACTTGCTAAAGTGTATAGAGAAAGGGGAGGAGCTTAGAGAGAGGCATAAGTGGGAGAGCAATCTCACTTTTAAATGGATTAATATGGAGGGTGCTTTTTTACTTTCTAAATGAAATCACAATTTAAGCCATAATGTGCATCACAACTTTTTCTTTTCAGTGTTTTGTTGGGGTTAGTTCTAGGAATGAATTTAAACCAAAGCAAACCCTTAATGACTAGGTTTTGCAGATCTCCTTGAAATATTCATGTGTCCTTGTGCGTGTATTCTATCACACAAAAACTTTTATATCAATATTGATGGAACTGCACCTGAAGGGGGAAAAAAACTCAGCCAGGAAATCAAGATGACAAAGTGGAATAAAGAAAGAGCTTTAGAGTCAGAATCTGATCTTGTTCTTACTAGCTTTATGACTTTGAGCAAAATATTTAACTCTTCACTTTGTTCATCTATTAAAACGGGCGTGGAAGGCTTCATGGGAGCACCGTGCCCAGACTAAGTGCTAGATTTTGGTGGTCCTGGTATTTATCTGTTCATGCTTCTTCTCAGCTGTGATCCATGGGCATGAATGTGTTTTACCCATTTCTAATCACTCATAGACAAAAGTTTCCATTCTACTTTTTCTGTATGCTTAGCATTTTATCACTGCTTGTATGTCCCTAGGTGGATCTCTGTGTCTTAGTTTCCTCATCAGTAAAATGGATTACCAGTGTTCGGATAAAATATAGGATGCCCAGTTCAATTTGAATTTCAGATAAACAATGGGTAGTATTGCATGGGATAGACTTATATTGTATCTGTCATTTATCTGAAATTCAAATTGAACTGTACCCCTTATATTTTTATTTGCTAACTCTGGAAACCCTATTATAGTATTTATCTCACAACACGTGTGAAATACTTACCATAGTACCTGGCACTTAATAAATGTTCAATATATAGTAACCATTATTACTATTATATTTTTCCATGTTGAACAGTCATTATTGTGCAATTTTAATGATGACTATATATATTCCGAAGAATAGGTAAATCTTTTTCACTTGACCATGCTTTTTGGCCATTTCTAGCTTCTGATTTTTCATTACTATAAATACTATTTTGTATCTATAATATCCTACTCCCTTTTGGGAGATTTTCTTCTCCCTTTTACTGCTCTAGTCAATGCAAAGGAAACTATGTTGAGGCCCCAGGGCCCTGGGGCTTTGGCAGGAGGACACCCTGACAGCAAAAGGGGAGCTGGTGGAGGGGCCTCATTAGACCTTGTTCGTGGGGTGCAGGCTGTGGGGGTGGCTGCACTTCTTAGGGCAGTCCAGTACAGTATCTGACTCTTGCAGATACAACTCTTACAGTTGTATTCCTGGGCCAGCTGGTGGAGGGAAGGCTCAGTGATGCCATCCTGCAGGCGATGCAGTAAGTATGGGGTGGACTCTTTCTGAATATTGTAGTCTGAGAGAGTGTGGCATTCTCCAGCTGTTTGCCCACAAAAACCAGATGCTGCTGGTCAGGTGGGATGCCCTCCTCGTCTTGGATTTTGACTTCAACATTCCCAGTGCCATCATCGGGTTCAACCTCTAGGATGATGGTCTCGCCTGTCAGGGTCTTCACAAAGGTCTGCATGTCTACATCTGCCACAAGACTGCCGCCACTGACCAGCTCGGCTATGTCCTTAAAGAGGAAGAAGTGGAATATTTCTTTTTTTTTTTTTTCAACGTTTATTTATTTTTGGGACAGAGAGAGACAGAGCATGAACGGGGGAGGGGCAGAGAGAGAGGGAGACACAGAATCGGAAACAGGCTCCAGGCTCTGAGCCATCAGCCCAGAGCCTGACGCGGGGCTCGAACTCACGGACCGCGAGATCGTGACCTGGCTGAAGTCGGACGCTTAACCGACTGCGCCACCCAGGCGCCCCAGAAGTGGAATATTTCTTAATGATAAATTATCAACAATGAGTTCAGATTGTTTTCCTGTAAATTTTCAACCTTAAAAATAAAATCTTCCAGTTATTTTACCAGCAAAAGATGGGCTTATTCAGGAAAGAATTGCCACATGGACAAACAACCTGTGGCAAAACCATGGGAAATCTGGAGAACAAAGGTACACCTTTTTAGGGAGAAAAGGGATAAGTTGGGAAAGCTGTCATAAACTAAAAGTCCATTGGAGTAAACTGGTGGCTTCTCATTGGCTGAGCTGTTGAGTGGTGTGGGGGTAGGAGAGCATGTCTTCCCCAGGTGGGATAGCAAAGTAGCATCCATGTGCAAGATCAAGTCCATCTCTTCCTGTTGGATCTGCAGTGGTAGGGCATGGGAGCTCCCCTTCCCAAACCTCCTGACTCCATTTTAGTAAGGTTTTCCATTATTTTCACAAGATCTATGCCAACTATCCCTGCTACATAGCAAACCCACTAGCATTAGATGGTAATAATGTGAAGAAAAACCTGCTAATTTAACAGGTTTTAAGTGGCTGCCCAGTTGTCGTTTCATTTATATTTTTTTGTTGGTGTTGGTGCAATTGAATATTTTCAATGTTTTAAACCTATTTTTGTTTCTTATGTGAATTTTCTGTGTTTGATCTCTATCATGTGGCAGTTTATTTTTTGAGAATCTTAATGTTTTTCCTACTAACTTGCATTAGTTAGAATATAAATATTCTGTCAGAAGAGCTCACAGAAGGATTAGTTCACTGTTCAGTGAATGAGCTCTCCTTGTCTGACTACAGTTAATCATTATACTAGACCGATTTTTGAAATTTGAAGGGTGCATCAACAAATTGGGATTCACTGTAATATTCTTTTTTGGGGGAAAGAGGTAAGGTTTAATTGAACAATGTTGAGAATTTAGAGTGTCTCACTTTCTGCCCGTAATGGTAAAGAAAAAAATCGACACACTGTAACATTCTCTCCAATGCAAAGTACTGCCTTTATTTATGTGAAATATGAAAAAAATTGTGATGCAACTTGGATCTCTTTTTCTGTATGTTTTCTCTCCCTCTTTCCAACTCGTCTTCCCCTTCCAGCAATTATGAAAACTTTACTCTAGCTACACTGACCAGAACACTCTTTTTTAATTATAATTAAGTTAAATTAAGAAAACATTGGAGTGCCTCGTAATTGCCAGGTACTCGGTTAGGCATCAGTAATTCAAAGACACATTGGACATGGTTACTGCCCCTATGGCTTTGAGATAAAACAATAATTGCAATTAATAAAATGAAGACAGGAAGGGAGATATATATGGGAAACAGTGCAAAGAAAAGAGGAGAGAAGTAATTAGCTGGCTTGAGTGGATCTGCAGAGGATTCCTAGAGAGGTTAATTCTTGGGTGGAGCACTTTGCCTGGAATGTGTGGGTGGGAAGGACATTCTACGAATTTATAAAGGTCCCACATCAGGAGGAAATGGATCTTTGGTAATAATAGTAAGTAGAGTATGTGTTGGGACTGTTGAGGGAGGAGTCTGTTCTAGTAAACACTGGTCAGATTGTATGCCATTGTCAAAGTCCCACTGAGGACTTGGGCTAGAACACTCTGATGAGGAAATCTTAAAAGAAGTATAATTTACTGTGATGGGTCTAGAGGACTCATTCTCAGCAAAGTACTCTGGGAGATTTCAGGATGGCAAGGTTCTGTGAGTGCTCATCTCTAGTCTCTTTGGTTGCTCATGGGAAATAAGCTCAAGTTGGTGGTGATGCTGCTTTTTTTGTCGAAGGTAAGGTCTTGACAGATTGGAGTCACTGAATGATAGATCCCTTGTTTTAGACCCCCAATCATGTCACCCTGAAAGCCAGGTATAATTACCTCACATAATTGTACAAACTGCCTTTAACAAATTTAGTCATCTGGTTCAAACATCTGGCTCCAGATATCATTTCAGAGTATGCCAACAGTGACATCTTGCTTCCTTGCCTGGTTATTTAATAATGAAAAAGCAACGTGTTCAGTTACATTGCAACCACACAGTATGTGGATATACACAGTCTGTTTTCTCTGATGTTATAGGGCCCACAAGGGAGTAAGCATGGCAGACCTGCTTAGTGCCCACCAAGCCATGCTGTGGAGATGGTTCTTTATTCTGAATACAGGAGCTGCCAAGTAGTGGGCACAATTTGTTAAAATAATTGAATTGGGGGCACCTGGGTAGCTCAGTCGATTAAGCATCCAACTTCGGCTCAGGTCATGATCTTACGGCTCATGGGTTCCAGCTTGCGTCTGGCTCTGCGCTGACAGCTTGGAGCCTGGAGTCTGCTTCGGATTCTGTGTCTCCCTCTCTCTCTACTCCTCCCCCCTCACTCTCTGTCTCTTTGTCTCTCAAAAATGAATAAACATTAAAAAATACACATTTTAAAATAATTGAATTGAACGCCATTAGGTGGGTCATACACTTTCCACTTTTTTTATCCTCCCTTACCCCCTCCCCACACACATAAACTTTACTCATTACATTATAGGATATGCCTGACTACTGAAGACATTTCAGTTTGCATCACCTATAATACTGCAGACCTGCTGAAGGGTTTTAAGCTGAAAATTAAGGTGAGCAGATTTATCTTCTAATTATATCACTCCGGAGACAGGATGGAGGTTGATTGGAGAGATCATGATTGGAGATGCCATTTACTTACTCATCAAATGATTACTGAGCATCCCCTATGTGCAAGGCTCTGTTCTAGGTATGGTATATAGCTAGATATGTAGATACAGTATTGTGTATATAGTAGGGAACCAAACAAAATAAAAAGCTTCTCCTCATGGCACTTACGTGTTCCTGAGAGGAAAATTATAATACATAAATAAGTTAACTAATTACATAGTATGTTAGATGGTAATAAGTGCTAAGGAGAAAAATAAAACATGGAAAGAGAATAGGTATGGGGACCAACATGGCATCACTGAGAAGCTGATATGTGAGCAAAGGTTCGAAGGAGGTGATGGGAGTAAGGCATGCACACGTCAGGGGAAGAGCATTCCAGGCAGGTTTAAAGGTTCTGAATCAGGCACATGCTAGGTATTAGCCCAGGGCAAGAGAGAAAGACATAGGCTGGAAAGTGATGGCAGGGTGATCACAAGGCCCTATTAGCCATTGTAATGAATACGACTTTTACTCAAAGTAAAATGGGAAGTCATTGAAAAGTTTTAAAGCAGAGCAGTGTAATATCTGACTTAGGAATAGAAAGGATTACTCTGGGATAAGACTGTAGAAGAGTGAGGGTAGAGTCAGGGAAAACAGTTATTTGACTGCTATCATAATTTATGTGAGAGATAATGGTGGCTTGGACCAGAGTGATGGCAGTGGAGGTGGTGAGAAATAGTCAGATTCCAGGTGGCTTGAAGGTAGAGCTGATAGGAGTTACCAATGGATGAATGTAGGGTATGAAAGACAGAGAGGAATCCAAATGACTCCCAAGATTTTGGCCTGAGCAAGGGAATAGAGTTGTAGGGCAAGTAAGTTTGAGAGGAATGATTAAGGGCTCAGTTTTGAATGTGTTAAGTTGGAAATGCTTATTAGTGAGTCAAGTGGGGCTACAGATTAGTAAGTTGGATATATGAGCCTGGAGTTGGAAAAAGATGGCCTGACTGGAGATATAAATATAAGAATTGTAGGTATAGAGATGATATTTTAAATGACTCTGGCTGAGATGATCTAGGAAGACAGGAGAGAAGAGGACCACTAGTTCTGGAGGTCTCCATCCAACACTAGGAGGATAGAGAGAAGTCGAGGAACCAGCCAAAGAAGACTAATAAAGAGGGACCAGAAAATCCAAGAGTATTGACCTGAAAGCCAAAATGAAAAGCCAAGGAAAAGGTATATCAAAGAGGAGGGCATAAAAGTCATTTCAGGGCTACCATTAGGTTAAGTAGACTGACCACTGCAGTTAGTAGTGTAGGGGTCATTAGAAATGAAGTTGATAAGCAGTTTTGGTGAAGAGGAGGGAATAAGAGCCTGATTGGTGTAGCCTTAAGAGGAATTGACTGGCAAAAGTAGTAGTTGGTGAGGGAAGTAAGATCAAGGGGTTTTTGTTTTTTGTTCTAAATTAATGTGATGGGAATGATCTAGTGGAGAACAAAAATACATGATGTAGGACAAAACAGGAGAATTGTTGGAGCAGCATTCTTTTTTTTTTTTTTTTAAGTTTATTCATTTATTTGGAGAGAAAGCACATGCGTGAGCATGAGTGAGATAGGGGCAGGAGGAGGGAGAGAGAGAGAGAGAGAGAGAGAGAACCTAACTTGGGGCTCCATCCCATAAACTGTGAGATCATGACCTGAGCCGAAATCAAGAGTCAGATGCTTAACCAACTGAGCCACTGGAACAGTGTCCTTGAGTGGCTATTGGGATATCTTTACTAGGTGCTCGAGGATGAAGTCTAGCCTGCAGATATACATCTAGGAGCCATCAGCATAGAGATTATATGTAAAGCTAAGACATTAGATGAACTTACCAAGGAAGGAATGAAGATTAAAAAGAAGAAGTCAAACTACTAGTTAGAGGTTAGTAAGATGAGCAGGAACTGACAAAAGAGACTGAGAAGGAACAGCAAGTACTGTGGGAGAAAAATCAGGAGTATGGTGGCCTGGAAGTACAGAAAGTATTCCTGGAAGGAGGGAGTGATCCTTTAAGTGAAATGCAGCTGATAGATCAAGATGAGAACCAAGCACTGGTTGCATTTAGCAACGTGGAGCTTCATTGATGACCTTGAACTGAGGGATTCTGAAGGAGTTGTGGGCAAGTGGAGTTCATGAAGAAAAGTTGGAGAACATACTCTACATTTTTGAGTTTTATAGTGAAAGAAAAGGAAGGAGAAAATAAGTCAATAGATGGTTTTTAAATAAAGGAGAAAGTGATTACAAATTCGTTTGCTAGAGAGAAGTTAAAAAGGATGCAGAGGATGTGTCCTCAGGCAGAGGAAACAAAAGCAAAAATAACCTGTTAGGACTCTAACAAAATAAAAGGCTTTTGCACAGTAAAGGAAACCATCAACAAAACAAAAATGGAACCTACTAAATGGGAGAAGATATTTGCATTTGATATATCTGATATTGATATTGATTGATATTTTGATATATCCAAAGTAGCTGAAGAACTTATGCAACTCAACACCAAAATATCAAACAAAAACAAAACTGAAAAAATCCACCATAATCTGATTAAAATGAGCACAGAGGGCCTGAATACTATTTTTCCTAAGAAGACATACAGATGGCAAACAGACACATTGAAAGTTACTCAATATCACTCATCATAAGGGAAATGCAAATCAAAAGCACAATGAGATATCACCTTACACCACCTGTCAGAATGGATAAAATCAATAAGGTAAGAAACAACAAGTGTTGGTGAGAATGTGGAGAGAAAGGAACCTTCGTACACTGCTGGTAGGAGTGCAAGCTGGTGCAGCCACTCTGGAAAACAGTATGGAGGTTCCTCAAAAAATTAAAATCAGAATTATCATGTGATCTGATAATTCCAATGCTTGGTATTTACTCAAAGAAAACAAAACAACTTAGTTCAAAAAGATATATGCACCCTTATGTTTATTGCAGCATTATTTATAATAGCCAAGATATGGAAGCAACCCAAGTATCCATTCATGGATGAATGCATAAAGAAGGCATACACACACACACACACACACACACACACACACACACACACACACATACACACACACACACAGAAATATTACTCAGCCATAAAAATGTTACCATTTGCAACATGGATGGATCTAGAGAAATTCCAAGGGAAATAAGTCAGTCAGAGAAAGACAAATACCATGTGATTTCATTCATATGTGGAATTTGAGGGGAAAAAAACATAAATTAACAAAGAAAAAAGAAACAAAAAAACAGAGTGTAAAATATAGAGAACAAACTGGTGGTTACCAAAGGGGAGATGGGTAGGGGGATGGATGAAATAGATAAGGAGGATCAAGAGTACACTTACCATGATGAACACTGAGTAACACAGAGAATTGTTGAATCATATTGTACACCTGAAACTAATATAACAGTGTATGCAAATTATACTTCAATTTAAAAAAAAGAGATAAAATGATGTAGGGGATTGTATTACCTGAGTGCTGTGCTTGAGTAGGTGGGTTTTTCAACAGTTCATTCGTTGTCAGCGAGTCAGGAGTCCAGGTGGGCAGATATGGTTTGGAGATCATATAGAAGTTTGTCTTCTGATTGTTCTCCCATTCTTAGTGAAAAAGGAGGTAGCAAAGTTATCAGCTGAGAGTGAGGATGGGGTGGGAGGTTATGGAGGTTTGAAAACTGGAGAGGTATAAATGATAGTCCAGAAGATGGGAGAGTAGATGGATCAGGGAAGTACAACGTACTTGCCAGGTGATGTTATGGGCCCACTTGAAGTTCGTGACCATGAATTTGATGTGATACCCACCACCTTAAGCATGAATGTTTTCCCCACCACGTGCACCTGTGTTTGTGCAGGCATGAAGAAACAGGAGTTATGTTTAAGCAAGGTCATGCTGATATATATATGACAATGAGAGAGTGGCAAAAGAGTTGAGGGTATAAAGAATGGAGGAACTGGGGCAATTGACTCTGGAATCTCATCTGAGTAAGGAGGGGAGAGTAGACATGCAGAGCCAGGAAAGAGATTGGAGGCTTAGAGGATTGTGTGGGATGATTATTGGGAGCACAGTGAAGAGGAGGGACTGCAGTTGTTGTTATTAACCAGCTCTGCGATGTGACTGTGGAATGAGGCCCTAAGGTAGGGTGAAGGACAAGTTCTAGACGGAGACAGGGGCAAGAAGACAAAGACCGTGGTTTGGGAAATATTGAATTAACCACATGTTAAGACAAAAGTAGTATTGGAGAGAGTGACACCAAGCCAGGAATGGGAGGAAGTGGGGAAATGGACTGTGGAATATAGATGTCTGTGACAGGGATGGGTATGTGTAGGGTAGTGGTGCAGTCAGGCAATATGAGATTCAAAGCTGGGGGATTTTGCAGAACACCAGAAGTAGTATTAGACTATTAATATTTAGGCAAAAGAGTTAAAGGAATGTTTTAAGGCAATGGAGTTGGAGAAGAGGGGATTGATATAAAACATATCTAAGAGGTAAAAATAATCTGTATACTGATATAGAGTAGAGGGATCCTAATTTTCCAATTTTTGGCATAAGTGCCTGGAAGGATGGTCATGTGGCTTATTGTTTACTACAAGAAGTTGAGTACGGTTTATGCAAAAAAAAAAAAAAGGATTAATTTTAAATGTGTTAAGTTTGAGGATGTATGGAAATCTGATGCAGACATCCAGGTCTGTTGACTGGTGGACCATTGGGAAGAAGTTACTAGAAATCAGGAAGGGTGAGAGATGGTTGAACACTAAGGTCCCTTCCAATTTGAAGGGTTTGGGAAAATGATTCTCAGTTCCAGCTATGCACCAGAATCAATTGGGAAACTTATTTTTTTGTTGTTGTTTATTTTTGAGAAAGAGAGAGTGGGGAGGGGCAGAGAGAGAGGGAGACCCAGAATCTGAAGCAGGCTCCAGGCTCTGAGCTGTCAGCACAGAACCCATGAGCAGTGAGATCATGACCTGACCCAAAGTTGGCCGCTTAACCAACTGAGCCACCCAGGTGCCCCTCAACTGGGGAACTTTTGAAGACATACTTCCCTGTTCCCTGACTGACTAAATCAGAATCTTCAGGGGTGATGCCTAAAGTGTCTCTATGCATGAGTCTGGTGTGCATCCAGGGTTGCAAATGACATGCATTTATGGCCTTTATGGATTGAAATTACTTTTTACAGCCCCATTGTCAAAATAAATGCTTTAACCATCTGTATAAAACTGTTATAATATATTAGGCAAGGAAATCCAAGCATGAAAATGCTTTTACTATCTATCATTGATTCTTTTTTTTTAAACCACAGTGGGAGTTATCTCAAATTATTAGTACAGCTGCTGTTGGCACAACTAATAATAAATTCTGTAGAAAATTTTGCTGTAGAACGTGACTGTAGCACCCTGGCACGAACTAAAATCATGGTCTTCTTTTTTGTTAGACATGTAATATGATTGTCATTTATTTTTAATTTAGGATAACCATACTGTAAATAAGCTCTGTAAGAAACTCTAACTAGGCCGTGAGCTTAGAGAAGACACAATTGCTTGATTCCTATACTCTACCACTTGTTCTTGCCGATATGTTCACTTCCTATGAGGAAAAACTCTGGAAATAAAGAAAGAGGTATAAATGGAGACCACATTCGAACCACTTTTAACACTTGACACTGAAAATCTCAGGTGCAACATATTTTCAATTGTGATTTTATCAAATAATATGGAAGTCCACTGATGGCATAGCTGGGCCAGCTCTAAATGCTTCCCAAATTATTTCAGAAGGAATGAGAAAACTGTTGTTTGCTATTCTTTAATCTGTTCCACCATGACTGCTACTTTAGATTTAATGTCACTGTAATATACCAAATTTATAGGTCATCCTTCTCCTGGGGCTTTTAAAGTGCTTTGTGTCTATTACTTTAATTTTGGAGGGAGCTAAAACTCATCATGTTATGGAATTTATTTCAGAGAGTATACAGCAAGAGCTACAAAATCTCCCAAAGTGTTTCTTTTTTCCTTCCACATACTGTTGGGAGAAGCATCCATTGATTGTAACTCCACACTGCTTTAGAGACCATTTATGGGTGGATTACTGTAGGCTTTTCTGGGGGGAAATCTAATCCCCAGAGGTTCAGTTTGAGAGGATCCACTCTGCAGGCCGATAAAGATTTAAATCACAGCTTTTTTTCCCATTACATTGGTTTTTTTTATCTTTTAATTTTTATATTGTATTATATGTCAATGACTCAATCATAGCTGTCTTCCCAGTGCCTCAGTATGTGGGAACTGGGAAGTTAAACTGGACAGATTCACAAAACAAGGGCCCTATAGCATATTCCTTTATAATAAAAAGAGATGTTTTAGGGCTTGCAGTCACAGCACTAAAGGACAGTCATCAGATTTGATTCAGGGAATGGAGGGAGAAGTGGGTGTTAAATAGTGGCCTTAATAATGCAGCTTAGAACATGGGAAATGTCAGAGGAGGATCGAGTTGGATGTACACTACCTGATTTTTTAAATGCTCAGGAAATGGTTTCATTTAATGTTTTAAAATAACATGTACAAAATATCTGTGGATTTTATATTTATCTGCTCTTTTTTCTAAGGCCTCATGCTAATTAAACTAACATTCCTGTAACAAGCATACTGAATGTGACATAAAAGTCATCAAATAAGACTTATTTTAGGTTGGTAATAGTGCTATAAACAATGAAGACCACTCATTAACTTAATGAATCAAGTAGTATTCAAATGTATGCAGGTAAGTTTGTTCAAACTTCCAAGTTAGAAACATCAGAATTATGACTGGAGACCATCATACTTCACCAATAATGACACATCAGTAGACAGTAAGTAGATAGAAATAATATTGCTAAAAGTTTGATTCATAAATACCTATGGATTTTCTAGTCACCAAAAGAGAGAAAATGTTCATGGAACATTTAAAAAAAATGGTTAAGTACCATATAAAGGGAACTGATCAGTCCATAAAAAGGGAACATTCATTCCAGAAGATCAAAGTTGTAGAGGCCACATTTACTAACCATAATGCAGTAAAACTATCAA
Organism: Herpailurus yagouaroundi; assembly: GCF_014898765.1. NCBI lineage: Eukaryota > Metazoa > Chordata > Mammalia > Carnivora > Felidae > Herpailurus > Herpailurus yagouaroundi. The sequence goes on along the minus strand of NW_024412449.1, from coordinate 6,912,277 downwards.
TGGGTGAATAACAGGTAACAAGAACACCAGGAGCCTAAACTCCTGAAAACTGAACTCTTTTTTAGAGATCTCTTTAGTTAAAAAATCAGAAATGGAAACTAAAATTCTAGACATTGAAAATACTGTGGAAATGAAAGTACATATATTAAAACTATAGAGTGCAGTCAAAGCTATATTTAGATGAAAATTCATAGCTTTCATTAATTCTAGTAAATAGAGTGATAGAAAATGAATACACCAAGCATTAAACTTAAAAACCCCCAAAATGTAGGAGCAAAGCGTTAGTAAAACCAAAAGAAAACATTCATGTATTAGAAAGTGAAAAATCAAACACACAAACAAAAGTGGTATTAATAAACAAAACTGAGATATGCTTTTTTTTTTGAAATTTACATAAGTAAATATTTTGTTGTTCTGACCAAGAAAAAAAATGAGAAAACAAATACAGAGTAAAAAGAATGAGAAAAAGGATTTAATGACAGATATAGAAGAGATTAAAAAACATAAGAAAATTCCATATATGCCAATGATGTGGAAATACAAATTGAGTAGAAGTTATAAAACATCTCAGAGGAAGTATAGAAATATTTAGAAGAAGCTGAATGGTGGACAAAGAATATTTGACACACAAAGTTATAGGCCCACATATTTGTATAGGTCAAGTCTATCAAAATGTCAAGTAATGCATCATCTTCTTCTTTGTTGGAACCATAATAGTCTTTGCAAATTTGTTTTAAATTCTCATTGCAAAACATTTTACATGAGCACAAGAATTAGATAAAGGTCACTACCACTTTCATTGTCCAGAAAGAGTCACTGTTACTTCTTTTTACAGAAGTGAAATTGCTAGATTTAAGCTTATGCACTTTGAATATTCAATACAAAACTATCAAGTTGTCCTCTGGGAAGAATTAACAATTCACATAATGTTAAAACTATTCCATAGCATAGGGGCACATGGGTGGCTCAGTTGGTTCACCTCAGAGCCTGGAGCATGCTTAGGATTCTGTGTCTCCCTCTCTCTCTGCCCCTCTCCCAGTCATGCTCTGTTTGTTTCTCTCTCTCTCAAAAATGAATAAACATTAAAAAAAAAAAAAAAAAAAAACCCTATTCCATAGCATAGAAAAGACATAGAAAGCATTCCAGTTCACTTTATGAGCCTGATATCAAATCTAATGAAGACAATAAGAAGAAACATCTTTTAATTAATTAATTAATTAATTAATTATTTTTGAGAGAGAGAGAGAGCAAGCCGGGGAGGGTTAGAGAGAGGGGGATAGAGAGAGAATCCCAAGCAGGCTCCTCAATCTCAGCACAGAACCTGATGTGGGCCTCGAACCCACAAACAGTGAGATCATGACCTGAGCCGAAATCAAAAGTCATTTGCTTAACCGACTGAGCCACCCAGGTGCCCCAAGAAAAAAGAACTTTATGCACATTAAAAAAAAAAAAAAAAAAACAAACTCAATTAAGCACATAAATGCCCAAGTTGTATGTTAAGTAATAGTAGAATAAATATAGCTTTTTAATGATATACTGTGACCCAGTGGAATTTTCTACTGGGTGTTTACTTTGAGGATATAAGAATGGGAAAGCACTAGGAAACCTATCATTCATTGTGTGAATAGGTTTTGGGGTGTGTGTGTATGGGTGTGTGTGTGTGTATAAAATACATTAAGTTATTTAAGTTTATTTTTGAGAGAGAGAGGAGAGCATTAGTGGGGGAGGGGCAGAGAGAAGGAGAGAGAGAACCCCAAGCAGGTTCCTTACTGTCACCACAGAGTCCAACACGGGGCTCGATCCCTCAAACTCTGAGATCATGACCTAAGCTGAATCAAGAGTCGGGTGCTTAACTGACTGAGCCACCCAGGTGCTCCTAAAATTATTTAAGTTTTGAAAATGTTTACACAAAAGTAACATAAAGTTTTCCTATTTTTTCTCAGTCTCCATCCATTCCTTCATTAAAAAAAACAACTTCACTGAGGCATATTTTACATTTTCTATAATTCAGCCACTTTTAAGTGTACAATTTAGTGATTATTTAGTAAATTTATGAAGTTGTGCAAGCATCATTATCAATCATTTTAGAATGTTTTCATTGTTCCAGTTAAATCCCTCATGTCCATTCACCATTACCTGGTTCCAGAAGACCTCTAATTTACTTTCTGTCTCTATCAATTTGCCTTTTCTGGATTTCAAATAAATGGAATCCTGCAATATTTGATATCTCTTTTGTGACTGGATTCTTTCACTTAGCCTACTTTTTTTGAGATCCAGCCATGTTGTACAATGTGTCATCAATTCTTTTTTATTACTGGTTAATATTTCATTATATGGATATACCACATTTTATTTATCCATTCGCCAGTTCATGGACATTTGGGTTGTTTACAGTTTGGAGCTATTATGAATAACTGATACTGAGAACATTTAGGTGCAAGTCTTTGCTTAGATGTATGTTTTCATTCCTCTTGGGTGCATACCCAGAAGTAGAATTGCGGGGTCATATGATGACTCTACATTAGCATTTTGTGGAATTGCTAAACTGTTTTCCGAAATGGCTGCACTGTTTTACATTTGCATCAGTAGTGTGTGCGGGTTCCCATTTCTCCACATTCTCAGCAACGTTTGTCATTATCTTTGTTATGATAGCCATTCTAGTGTGTGACATGGTGCCTTATTCACAATACATGATAGGTTTTTAGAGAAACAAACAAACATAATCACGTCAGATGATGCCATAACAATTATATGATAAAATTCAATATTATCCTTTGTTAATACCTGAGGGGAAAAAAGTTGCTATCCTAATATTAAGTATGATGATGACAACAATGGTATTAACGATTACATTATAACTAGTAACAATAATAATATTGATGAGACATAATAGAACTTGAGACCAGGTATTACTCTAAGCTTTTTATATAATAACTCATTTATGGGGCGCCTGAGTGGCTCCGTCGGTTGAGCGACCGACTTGGGCTGAGGTCATGATCTCGCGGTTTGTGAGTTCGAGCCCCGCGTTGGGCTCTGTGCTGACAGCTCAGAGCCTGGAGGAGCCTGCTTTGGATTCTGTGTCTCCCTCTCTCTCTGCCGCTCCCCTGCTCACTCTCTGTCTCTCTCTGTCTCTCAGTAACAAAAACGTTAAAATTTTTTTTATAATAGCTCATTTAACACAGCCACCTTGGGGTAGGTTCTAGTGTTATCTCCAGTTTACAGAAGAGGAAGCCAAAGTGTCGCATAAGTGATGTGTCTGCCTCCACACAGCCAGTTAAGTCTTGGAGCTGGAATTGGAATGTAGCCATTCTGGATGCAGAGTCCACCCCATCAAACTTTACAATGTAACATGGAGAATCTCATTTCATCTGGGCCCTCAGTGCCTCCTGGTAGTTCTTACTTGTCATCTGACTTCTTCCTTGCCCTTTTCTCCCTCCTCTCAAGCTCTACCTCTACCCTCAACTTCCCACTTCTCAGAGAAAATAAAGACTATGCAAAAAACCAGACAAACCTAATAGAACAGAAATAGAGTAACATGGCATTATTGTATTTAGTAAACATAGCATTTCAAATCATTGGGGTAGGGGGATGGATTATTCAGTAAATAGTGTTGAGAAAAACACCGTATTTCTGCTCTATACTCCAAATTTGTCATGTATTTTAAATTTTCTAAAAAGTAAAACCGTTAAAATTTTAAAGGAAATTGTAAGATAACCTATAATTAGGATTCTCTACATGTGACAGGAAAACATTAATAACAGTGGCTTAAACACAGAAGGTACGTTTTTAAAGTTCTTTCACATAAATATACCTAGAAATAGGCTTCCTAGATCTGAGAGGCTCCAGGTAGTCATGAGACCCACCTTCCTTCTGTCTATTTTGCTTTCTTTAGTGCATGGCTTATAGCTCAAAGTCACCACATGGGGTAAAATGGCTTCTGGAATTCCAGCACTCACATTTACATTCCTGGGAGAGACAAAAGAGTCCACCTCCAGCTCCAGTCTGCTCTTCCTCAGTAACCTTTTTGGAAGTCCCTGTCAACACTTGTGCTCTCATCTCTTGATCCAAATTTAGTCCCACGGCCATAACCAAAGTTGGGAAATGTAGTCTTTTGTCTTGACATATTGTCAAGACAAATTCCAAGTGCAATTTAAGTTTTATTGTTTTGGGGAAAAGGAAAAAATAGATTTTGGGTGGCAACTACCAGTTTCAGGAATAATTTAGGTAGCTGAAGCCTTCCTTGCATGACCCCCAAAGCCAATAACCATAAAAGACAAGCTTAACAGATTTTGTTTTTTTGTTTTTTGTTTTTTTTAAATTTTTTTTAATGTTTATTTATTTTTGAGACAGAGAGAGACAGAGCATGAACGGGGGAGGGTCAGAGAGAGAGGGAGACACAGAATCTGAAACAGGCTCCAGGCTCTGAGCAGGCAGCACAGAGCCCGACGCGGGGCTCTAACTCACAGACCACGAGATCGTGACCTGAGCTGAAGTCGGACGCTTAACCGACTGAGCCATCCAGGCGCCCCAAGCTTAACAGATTTTGGCAAGCACAATAGCAGCAGTGTTTTCTTTTGCAAAAGTCGTTATAAACAAAATGACGGCAAATCACAAAATGAGACAGAATAATTGCAGTGAATGACATATAATTAATATTCTCAAAATGTAAACAGATATACTAATTAGTAACAAACTTGATTGCCTGTGCCTTTTGGCAATAAAGTGTCAATTCTTTGGTTCTTCTGTAGATGTATATTATAGACTAAACAAAACTTAATCTTCTGTTTACTTTAAAAAAAAAACATGACCTTTTAGCAAGGGGAAACATTTTTTTTGTTTTGGGTGTTTTTCTCTTCCCTTCAAGGGCACGTATCAGGCTTATCTGTTTAATGCTATCCTCTATTAATACATGTACATTGCTGGGCTGTTTGATTTAGGACAGATTCAGCTAGATTACCTGAATGCTCAATTAACTGCTATGGTGAGAATCATCTGCTTTCAGATTGATAAGAAGATCAAATCAGTAGCCATTCTTAGTTCAGTGCTTCATCAGCAGTGAATTAAAGTGAAACCATTAGCGGTCATTTTTCTAAATACTAATCATTGAATTCAAATCCTAGAAAAAGCCTTGCGTGTTTTTAATAGTTATTATAGATTGGAATGTTTTTAACTGAGTTCAGGACTGAGGGACATCAGGAGGGGATACTGTTTCTGGCCAGATTACTTAGACAACAATAATTCTTCACAGCTTTCTGTTAATATCTTCTGATTAACAAGCAAGTTGGAGCCAACTGATTTCAGCTGTTTGGTATCCTTGGTAACCACTGTTAGATGATGAATTGAATCAGTCAAAATTAATTTCTTGTGAAAATGTGCTTCCATGATGAACTATTGACTTTGATGTTTAGATGCACAAGAAATATGTGTATGTGTGCATATATGTGTGTGGGGTGTGTGTGTATGTGTGTGCATATATGTATATGTTTGCATGTGTATATATCTCATCAGATGTAAAGATGTAAATATTTGTAGATAAAAGTGTGCAAAGCCTAGTAAATTCAAAAAGTAGGGAAGATGAGGAAAGGCTGCAAGGGCTCTGCCTTTAAGGATTTTGCTTCTACCTGGAGAGGGACGACTTCAAATGAAGGAACCAGAGGCATAATAGCCACTGTATGAGCTTTTGTTCAGCTACAGGAGTAAGTAGCCTTCTTTCCCTTGCATCTGTGAATGCTGTCATGACAAAGCTATTTTATTGTTATAGAAGTTTGGAAAAAGAGAACAGTTCTTTTTCCAATATAAAATAATGCAATGTATATTTTAGCTCCAAGCCCATTTTAAATGTCAATTTAGGAAGCATTTTCCTTTGGTCCTGGTGGGTGCCTTAGCTGAGGCCCATATCTGTTGCAAACCATGCATTTCTAGAAATGTGCATTTTGGAGGGTATTGCTAGGACATGAAGACACAGTGGTGGACTGTGTAGCATGGGCCAGGATTGCTGGTTGGTGTGATAGCAGCACTCTCACCCCCCACATTTGGAGCCTGTAGCAGACATGACCCAGGTCCCTTTAGGCCATGCATTTCCCTAGAGGGAGCTGGGGAGGAATGCATGGTCCTGGTATCAGTTCCATGTAAGATTTTGACAAATGCTGACTTCAGGACAGTCTGCTTGCTCTCAAAGGAGCTGTAAGAAAGGAAGGAAGAAAAGCAGGAGCTGAGCTATAACAAGGTAAATCACAGTTTCATTTATAAGATTTGCTGCTTAGGATTTTTTTTTTTTTTTTTACCATAAAATCTGCCTTTGTTCTATAGTTAAATACTTTCTAAATGAAACACTTTCAGGGAATAACACATATTCTAGGTAGTCCATGTAAACTGAGTTCAAACACTACTTTACCACTTCATATTTGTGTAACTTGAGGATAGTTATCTAACTTCGTGGTGCCTCAGTTTTCTTACCTGCAAAAGGAAGATAATGTTGATAGGGGGACTGCAAGATATAAGAGATCATGGATTTAGGACAGGACCTGGCATTTAGAACTAAATTAATGTTACTTCCCTTATGACTCCCTTCAGGAAAAACTTATCTGAGCTTCATGAAAGTCTGCACAAGTGACTTTTATCCCATCCTTTATTTTTGCTTTCTTTTTTACTTCCATAAATCATTCTTCTTGTTCTCCACTCATCTCTGGTGTCTTACTCCATTATTTTTTCTCTCCTTTTTCTTCATCTTATTCCCCCTTACTTAATTTTATCCTCCCTATTTGTTATTGGCTCTTTTCTGCTACTCTTCATAAATGAGAATGTAATGTAATCTGGCTATTCGTGTGTTGGATGCTGTCCTTGGTGCTGGAGTTATTGTGACTGAAAAAGGCATGATCCTTGTCATCAAAGAAATGAATTATCTTCTAGTGGAGGAAATAGAGAAGTAAACAGGCCATTACAATTAGTGCCATAAGGGAAAATGTGGTGTGTTACGGAAGCACGTGGGAAGGGCACCTAACTCAAACTTGCCAAGAGTGGTGTCAAAAACAGCATCTCCAGATAAGAAGTAAATAAACTCTGATATGTTATGGAAGTGTGAGCTCAAGCAAAGCATTCAGAAGAAGAGTTTTTAGTAAAGAAAACAAAGGCTAGAATACTTGAAGTAGGGAGTGACCTTAGGGAGCCTGAAAGAGTTTAGGGTTGATGGAGTTGAATTTGGGAGTTGGAGTGGGGATGTTTATGTGATGAGAGAGAAAGAAAGTAAAGTAGGGGTCTTGTGGGCTATGTTAAGAATTTGAATTTTATCCTGGGGTGCCTGGGTGGCTGAGTTGGTTAAGCGTCTGACCCTTGATTTTGGCTCAGGTCATGATCTCACAATTTTGTGAGTTTGAGCCCCACATTGGGCTCTGTGCTGACAGTGTAGAGCTTGCTTGGGATTTATTCTCTCTCTCCCTCCCTCTCTCTCTCTCTCTTTCTGTCCTTCTGCTCACACTATCTCTGTCTCTCAAAAAATTTTTTTTAATTATAAAAAAGGAATTTGAATTTTATCCTAATGGTAATGGTGATCTATTTTATGATAGAATCCATAGGGCATGGAGTACAGTAGGGGGAGAGGTATAAAGGAAGTCTGAGGTTTCTGAATTAGGCAGCTAGGTCATACAGAATGCACAAGAAGGAGCAGGTTGAGGGAATGAGAGAGACTGAGTTGAGTTTTAGAAATGTATGTTTGTGGTATATAGTTAATACAAGTTGTAAACATGGGTCTGAAATGAAAAAGCAATTGCAAATCTTATTTTGAAATCTTGGTAGTGATTGTGTTTGTTATTGCCAAAAGTTTCCTTGCATTTTTTTTGCATGATTCTGGTCCTTCTGCTTGTCTTTATATTTTGGTGAGCATAGTTGGGCAATGATGCGTCAATTATATGTATCCAAGTGAGATCAAAATGTGAGAACATAGTTGTGGTGGAAGAGAGAGTCCAGTATACATTTGTGAAGGCAATTCGAACAAAATAGTGTTCAGCCTCTGGTATTATAGGAGTTGCCTACAGGAACTTGGAGATTGGCTTCTTTCCAAGAAGCAGAAGAGCCATTCTAAGTGAGTCCCATGGCCAGAAACATGGACTGATGGTGGTCCCAAGGGAGGTGTATGAATGAGAGTTTGGGGGTAGGTGATAAGGTCTTTTCCTGTCTAAACTCAACCTTCAAGATGAGAGGTATTTCTAATCAACTAATTTCATTTAAGAAACAACCATGGTGATGTTATTGCTGAATTTATCTAAACATTTTGGGTCTATTTTTATTTCCGGCTTCTATGCCCTTCAAGATGAAGTCCTATGGTAAATTTATTGCCTGCTGAGCTGTGTATAGCTGCCTTTGATTAGTCAGAGCCTGATACCTCCTTTGCTTCCAGTACTTCTCTTTTGCTTCTGATATTTCATAATTTGTTGACCATATCTATGTTTCTTTAATTTACACCAGTCATGATTGTATTATCTTTGGTCATACTTCTGTAAGTTCATATTTTCTTGATGTTGTCGGTTTGTGTGGTTGGTTTTTTTCCCCAAACAGATGGGTTTTCCTTTCCATCACTACTCAAGTTTTCCCGTCTGCACCTCTCACATCCCACCTGGTCCATGGAACTGGACCTGACCTTGAACTCTGGGGCTGATGCCTTATGGTATAAATGGAAGAGTGAGGAGTTTTCCCTTAGGGGTTGCAGGATCACACATAAGGCCACCTTCTCTGGAAACCCAGCATGGGCTTCCCAACCACCTCTTCATGGCCAGGCCCCTTGGTTGAGCAACATCATTTGTTATGTTTTGCTTACAGTGTCTCCCATTACACCGAATCCTTAATACAGATTTGGGGGGACTTCGTAAAGGTTCTTGCAATGCACTGGAGTGAGGAAAACTAGGTGATTTAACCACTCTATCCTGGCTCTGTAAAGTCCAGGTCAAGGACTGGAATTAGTTCTTTGGAGGCAGGGCTGCACAAAACCATCTGGAAAAGTAGTCATGGCCTCTGCTCCAGTTTGGGGCATGCCCCTTGCCTGCCAGTACTGGCCTGGCTCATTTCTCCAGACTTGATAGACTCTGGACTCTACCAGTGTAGATGTTCTCTCTGTTGACTGTCCCCTCTCCATATGACCTCTCTCTCTTCACAGCCACACTCTCATAAGATGCCTTATGTTTGCTGGGTTTCCTTCTTATCTTCTTCAAACCCCTGTCATCCAATTTCCACCTGCCCCACTCCTCTGGGGCTGCTCTCACCACAGTCATCAAGGACCTGCTAATTGCTAATCCCAGCGGCCACACTGCAGTTATCGGAATGCTGTTTCTTTGGACATGGTGAACACTGTTTCCTACCCTCTTGCATTTTGCCACACTGAGTCCCACTCTTCTTTTTCTCCTTCATAGGTTCTTTCTCTATTTTCCCCTTAGCTGTTGGTATTTCTTAATGAACTAGCTTGGCCACTGCTTTTCTCACTTTGCATTTTTCCCAAAGTCGTCCCCTCCTCTCTCGAGATTCTGCAGCCTCCAATGCACCCCTAGTTCCAAATCCACTTCTAGCACAGACTCTGCTGAGCATCAGCCCTGTGTATTTTATTGTCTTGGATGTCTCCATCTGGATAGATGAAAGTCCCCTCAAATTCAACATGTCCAAAACTGGAGTCATCATTTTGGCCTTTACCCTGATGCTCTTTTGCCTGGAATATGCTTCCCACTGGTCCCTCAGGGCTCACTGCTCTCTTATTTGAGTCTCTCTGCTCAGTCAGCATCTTCTCAGAAAGTTCCCATATCTACCTATTTCTTCTCTGGCTTTTTTTTTTCCTTGAGTGCACATATATCTGAATTAATATGATAGAATTACTTTTACTTGTTTAGTGTTTTCCTCCCCCAATTAGAATGTAAGCTCTCTTCAAAACAGATGAAAATAAGGGAAGGAAAACAAAAATAATATAAAAACAGGGAGGGGGACAACGGGAGGGGTTGTGGGAGGGAGGATGGGCTAAATGGGTAAGGGGCACTAAGGAATCTACTCCTGAAATCATTGTTGCACTATATGTTAACTAATTTGGATGTAAATTAAAAAAAAATATTAGAGATATTGGAAAAAAATTATAGTTAACATTAAGAGCAATTAAAAAGTTTTGAATGAAATAAAAAAAAAAAAAGAATGTAAGCTCTCTTTATCTGTCTAGTTCACTATTATATTTATAGGACCTGGGCCAATTTCTAGAACATGGTAGGTACCCAGATACTGAGTGAATGAATAAATCATCCCCTTGCTCCCAGACTTACTTCCATACTTTTTTATCTTGATGGCTGACACCATGCCCATCCCTAGTCACTCAAATCAGAAACCAGGATGTCATTCCAGAAAGTTCTGTCACTATTACTTCTGTCGTCCCTGCCATCCTTTATCCAACAGTCACAAATTCCATCTAAATTGCTCTCATAATTATTTCTCAAATCTGTCTTCCAGCGCCCTTTCTTCGACTATCACCTTGTTTCAGGCCTCACTCCCCTCTTGTATTACTAGAGCACCTAATGTGCTTCCTGCCTGTGTTATAAACCACCTAAATCGAGCCTCCACAGAAGCTGGAGTGATCTTTCTGAAAAGCAGATCTGACCCTGCTGCTTTCTTTTGTAAAACTCTTCATTGGTTCCAATCAGCTACAGGATCAAGTTCAAGCTCCTTAACATGACATGTCGGAGATGAATCCAGTCACACAACATGCCATCACTTGCTTTACACTAACAGCAGAGTGTGCCATGCAGTTTCTTGCCCCCCCTACTTAAACTGTCCTCTTAGCCTGAAATGACTCTCCTCACCCTCCTGCCCCCTCCCTTTTAGTGGATCTTCCTTATCCTTCTGTTAACACTCAGCTTTGGGTCTCTTTCACGTGAATTCTCTGTGCTCTTCTCCCTGTCACTGTACCTACACTTAAAACATTATCTGTCCATGTGTCTGCCCTCTTCATTTGATTGAGAATGCTTTGATGGAAAGACTGTGTGTTATTCATCTTTCTATTCCCCTCATCTAATCCAGTTACTGAAGCATAATAAGTACTTGATGAATACTTGAATAGATGAAAGAGCGAATGAATAACCTGTCAAGATGGGTGTTTCTGGCTGAAGTCTGGTCATTGTCATCAGGTTATGGCACAGAATTGCATCTTTAAAACCTGCAAATGGGAATTCCTTGTGTGCTTTATGCTACAGAACATTCTCTTTATATTTGTCAGAAAATACCATGTCTTAACCTTCCCTGTTGTCTTATTAAGACCCCAAATCAACAATAACCAAACAGAAAAAAGGGCCACTGGAAGATTATATCGATTGGTTTCTGTGTCTTATGAATCTGAAGGTTTTTCTCAAACAAGAATAAAAGGACATTTTTTTGCAATAGTTAAGTAATTATGTTGTTATTATAACATGTATTATGTCAGCCACATGGACATTATGGCTTAGTGGACAATTTTCTTAAGGATTTAAGGTATGCTTAGCTGAAAGTTACTATTCCTTCCCCCAGAGTACATACTGGATTTGAGTTTTCAACACGAAAACAAATGTTTCTGTTGCAGAATTTTATCATCAACTTGGTTGGAATTCATGCCCAGAATTTTTTGAGTTGAACAGTTCTGTCTCAGTGGCATGTAGAGATTCACCAAGAAAGGAACTGTGCCAATGATACTGTAAACTTGTTAAAAGCTATGAAAGCTGCACATTACTTAAATGGCAGAGGAAAGTCAGTCCTAAACTGAGGTAAGCACTTAAATCTGCGCGGTGGTTTTAAAACTCTGTTTTAGTGAGTCTTGAGGGTTTTTTTTTTTTTACGTTTATCTATTTCTGAGAGAGAGAGAGAGAGAGAGAGAGAGAGAGAGAGACAGAGCATGAGTGGGGGAAGAGCAGAGAGAGAGGGAGACACAGGCTCTGAAGCAGGCTCCAAGCTCTGAGCTGTCAGCACAGAGCCCGATGCGGGGCTCGAACTCACAAGCCGTGAGATCATGACCTGAGCTGAAGTTGGACGCTTCACTGACTGAGTGCCAGTGGTGTGCCAGTAAGCGCTGAGATCCTGCAACATTGTCTTGGCCACACTTGGACCTAAGGGGTGAAACTGAAGCTGCCCTTCATTCCCACTGCACCAAAGCAGCAACACTGGTATCTGGTGTATAGAGGGTGGTTCTTTAACATATTTCCTTTGATACTCTATTTGGGTCGATTTGGCTGAAGAAAGCTGGACTTGTACTTTATAACTTAGAAAAAATTTTCAGTGAATAGAACTAGGTATAATTTCATGTAGTTGGATTCTAAATAGCTCAAGAGGACTAGAAAGCATAGAGGATCTTATAGAGTCTCACATTCTAACTTTTTTTTAAGTTTATTTATTTATTTTGAGAGAGAGAGAGAGAGAGAGAGAGGAAACTCATGCACAAGCAAGGGAGGGGCAGAGAGAGGGAGACACAGAATCCCAAGCAGGCTCCACACTGTCAGCACAGAGCCCAACGCCAGGCTCGAACTCAACAAACTGTGAGATCATGACCTCAGCTGAGATCAAGAATCGGACACTTAACTGACGGAGCCACCCAGGTGCCCCTCACATTCTAACTTTAAAAGTAGAGAAGAGATGGGGCGCCTGGTGGCGCAGTCGGTTGAGTGTCCGACTTCAGCTCAGGTCACGATCTCGCGGTCCATGAGTTCGAGCCCCGCGTCAGGCTCTGGGCTAATGGCTCAGAGCCTGGAGCCTGCTTCCGATTCTGTGTCTCCCTCTCTCTCTGCCCCTCCCCCGTTCATGCTCTGTCTCTGTCTGTCTCAAAAATAAATAAAACGTTTAAAAAAAATTAAAAAAAAGAAAAAGAAAAAAAAAAGTAGAGAAGAGGTAGAAGACCCTATCATTTTAGAAACTAGCACCAATGAGCACAAATTTTAAGTTTTGACACCCAAACGAAGAGGCTAGGCAAATATAATCCAGGGATTTTAAGGAGGCATATGCCATCAAGATATTTCCAGGAATGCTGGTGGCAAGAATGAATTAGTATTTTGGAAACATCCAAAGAATAATCTGAAATGTATTATTTTAATTTATGTTCAAACCAAGAAAGAAGACCTCTTCCTGCCTGGGGAGAGGGAGTAATAACAGATGCCAGGAGACACCCAATAGAGGCAGGAGCAATGCCAGCAGATAGAGCTGGGCAGATGGCCCGGTCCTCATGGTGGAGGATGTGTGGAATCGAGAAATTCAAGGTTTGTGAGCTTGGTGTCCATCTCTGGCAAAGTCCGAAGCCAATTTAGCAGATGGTTTGTGAGCACCTAGAAAAGAAAAGGTGTCCCAGAATGGCTTGTTAAAACCAAGTCGTAGTAATCTTCCTGTGTGTCCTTTCTTAATAGAATCACTCTTGATTTCAGCAAGATTTTTCATGAGGCTGCTTAGGATACCCAACACAAGTTCTTTTTTCACTGAGAACAAATAAATTGAGTTGGGGAAACGGTATGTAAGGTGAGGCTCATGTCAGCTGAAGAGAAAAGCCAGAGAGGCAGGAAGATATTTCCTTGTGGCCAGTTTGATGGAGCCAGTTAGAATCTGCTTGAGCAAGGAGTGGGGAACTCAGATAAGCTACTGTCTATGTTCAGAGTGTCCCACAGTACTGCATTTCTCAAACAGTGAACTGTGAGCCACTGCCTTCAGAGATACTTGGGAATGTTTATTTAAATGTAGATTGTAATGACCCAGCAATAGCACTGCTAGGAATTTACCCAAGGGATACAGGAGTGCTGATGCATAGGGGCACTTGTACCCCAATGTTTATAGCAGCGCTTTCAACAATAGTCAAATTATGGAAAGAGTCTAAATGTCCATCAACTGATGAATGGATAAAGAAGATGTGGTTTATATATACAATGGAATACTACTTGGCAATGAGAAAGAATGAAATCTGGCCATTTACAGCAACGTGGATGGAACTGGGGTATTATGCTAAGTGAAATAAGTCAGTCAGAGAAAGATAGATAACATATGTTTTCACTAATATGCAGATCTTGAGAAACTTGACAGAAGACCATGGGGGAAGGGAAGAAGGAAAATTACAAACAGAGAGGGAGGCAGGCAAACCATAAGAGACTCAAATACAGAGAACAAACTGAGGGTTGATGCGGGGTGGGGGAGAGGGGAAAGTGGGTGATGGTCATTGAGGAGGGCACTTGTTGGGATGAGCACTAGGTGTTGTATGGAAACCAATTTGACAATAAACTGTATATTTTTTTTTAATTTTTTTTTCAACGTTTATTTATTTTTGGGACAGAGAGAGACAGAGCATGAACGGGGGAGGAGCAGAGAGAGAGGGAGACACAGAATCGGAAACAGGCTCCAGGCTCTGAGCCATCAGCCCAGAGCCTGATGCGGGGCTTGAACTCACGGACCGCGAGATCGTGACCTGGCTGAAGTCGGACGCTTAACCGACTGCGCCACCCAGGCGCCCCCCAACAATAAACTATATTTAAAAAAATAAATAAATGTAGTTTCCTGGACCTTACCCAGAATCAGGATCTCTGAAGGCACAGCCCAGGAATCTATATTTTTAACAAACTTCCCAGGCAATTTCAAGCACAGATGAATTTTAGGACTATTGCTTTAAAGATAAGATCATTTGCTGTCAAGAATGTTACCCAGCTAGTGAAGTATAGGGTTTTTTAGTTGTTTTAGAAGCAGATTCATTTTTTGTATAGGATTATGACCCAGAAATTTCTGATCTTCCTCTATATCTAATTGCCCAGGGTCAGGACCAAAACTCTTGTTGCCATCTGGTGATAGTCCATTTATGGTGCAAAAGTAGGACTGATGAAGCAAATCTTTTGAGCACTAAAATAGTAATTCTGCATCAGGTAAAGACCTCATGTAAAGAGCAGTGGAGCATACTTGAAGGAACTTAGCTCTGTACAATTCCTTAAGAAAGTCAGTCTCCATGCTGTCTGAATTGCAGTACTGCTCTATGGGTAACAACCATTTATGCACATATTTTTAAATATGTGCATAAGTATATGTACACAAGTTTATTATAAATTTTACTGATATAAAGGTTGTGCAGCACACAATTCATAGTAAAATGCACATTATAATTTATTGATTGCATTGTAATTGATTCTCACAGAGCGCTTTCCGTGATTTTTGTCAAACATTTGTATCCCTAGCAACCTTTGGTTGCAATTGACAAACGAGTGTGGGTCCGACCTGCATGGTGGTTGAGTTTCATTTACATTAGCAAGCAAGATGAAAGTGACACAACAGTGGCACGTATCCTAACATCATTCCTCAATAATGGGAGCAGCCTCTCTGTTGAACCAGGTACCAGTTTTTGAATACTGGAAGAATGTGTCTTCAGTCTTTTGTGCTGTTCACAATGTAATGGCTACAGACACGACACACTTTTAATCTTTTTATTGACATTTTCTCTATCACTCTCTTAAGACTAGTTCATCAACAAACTAATAAATGAAGCCCTGATTTGTGGTGTGTGAAATTTCCATGATATACATGCTTCTACCAACAAGGCCCATTTCAACCTACCAGCATGACATCACTGAACTCAGGGTTGGGAAGACATGAGCAGTGGCACATCATTGTATTGTATTCCCACCATACAGATGTAATATATCTAAATAACCTTGGGAACATGGATAATAATAAAATGTAGTAAAATGAATAGGAAATGGAAACTTTTGAATATTTATTACTTTTGTTCTTTTTTTTAAATTAATTTATTTATTTTGAGAGAGTGAGAGCAAGCATGAGCAGGGGAGGGGCAGAGAGAGGGGGAGAGAGAGAATCCTGAGCAGGCTCCACACTGTCAATGCAGCTCAGAGCCCTACGCGGGGCTTGAACTCCTGAACCATGAGATCATGACCTGAGCTGAAATCAAGAATCGGACACTTAACCAAATGAGCCACCCAGGCACCTCTACTTTTGTTTTCAATGTAATGTATATAATTGTAAGTTTATATAATTTTTAAATAATGGCTGTGTTTAATAACGAGCTCTCAAAATGCCTGAAAATTTAACACTTGGCTCTTATAAGCTCCTATGAGCTGGCTCTAGCCCACTGCTGAATAGGGGCAAATTTTCTGAACTTGCAGATCAGTTATTTGGTTCTGTCCCTGCTTTTATGCAGGAGTACAGCTATGATATTTAGGCGCTTTCTCATATCTGCATAAAATGCAGCTCTTCTAAGCCAGAGCATGGCAGTAACATGCCCGACAAATGTGTCCCGCCCCTGGGCATCAGAGTGAAGAGGAATTCCTAAACAGATGAGTTTGGATCCAATAGAACAGGTTTCCCCTGTCATGTCTGGGAAACTGTTTATGACTCATGTTCTTTGCCAGCTTCGTGTTTTGCATCAGTAGATATTCTGACATGTAAGGGTACCTCTCTTGTGTTGCATCCTACTGATTTCAGCAAAACTGTTTTTGATATTTTGACACTCTCCAGTCAAGGAGACCTTCTGAATACAAGTATGATATTATTGTTTGCTTCTTTTCCATTTTCTTCTACACCTGTTCTGTAAAAGGGCAGTCAGTTCATTATTAAAATCTGATGACAGCCTGGAGGTGGGCATTAGAGTAGATTTTTGGAGTCATTTGCCCAAAGCCAGATACAGAATGTATTTGCAGTTTGTAGGTTTTTGGAGCTGGAAGTTGGAGGCTATCTGCCGCAATATCCAAAGATATTAGGATTTGAGCTGCACTTTTACCTAAATTCTTATTAAAACTGACAGTGCCGTGCAGTGTTATTTCTTTGATAGAATTTTTGGATAGTCAGGGAGTAGGTAATATGCCTCCAATGCACAATCATATCCTTTCTGCCTGTTTTCTCACTGTTATGCTTACAAGCAAATTGTTGAGTAATTTCATTCTTCTCCCCGAGAACATTTCCTGAAGTGCATTTGAATTTCCCACTGTAGGGACCTAGGCTCTATCAGTATTTTCTGTACTGACCCTTGTAATTATGGCACTGGGGCCTACTTAAATAGACTTTTACCTAACAAATATAAACACAAAATTGCTTTAAGTTGCTAACTGTTCTTTCTTGCTATGGATATTGGCTATATAATCCAGCAACTTGCCTGCTATTTCAGTCATAAAACATCTTCTACAGGCTCTCGAATTCCTAAAGTTAAAATTCTTAGGGCACCCCCGATTCTTAATTGAGGTGAGAAAGCTTCTCTCCTAATATTGTAACAAAATTTTACATTTATAAAATGAACAAAAAACTCTTTCTCATATAATAACATAAAATGAAACCCAGCAATCTTTTTGGCTGGGAGGAAACCCTGAACCCATTTTATGGTATTGACACCATTTTTCCATTTTCCTCTTCAAGCCAAATCCATGTTCAGAGAAGCTCTCTTAGTGTATGTGCAGCCGATTCTGTGGTTCTGGTTCAGGGTGAAAAGCGGAACCATGATGGAGGGCTTCTATAAAATACCCTTTGGCTGGGTATGTATTGAGGTGTGAGTTTCCAGAAGCAGGCAGGTAGACAGATGGCAGGCTAGGCACCCTGGGCTTCACGTGCCCGATGACAGGCGGTGCCTAATTACAG
Organism: Herpailurus yagouaroundi; assembly: GCF_014898765.1. NCBI lineage: Eukaryota > Metazoa > Chordata > Mammalia > Carnivora > Felidae > Herpailurus > Herpailurus yagouaroundi. The sequence goes on along the minus strand of NW_024412449.1, from coordinate 6,894,703 downwards.
ATCCTCCAGTGCGCACCTCCCGGGGCACTGCGCCCAGGCGCTGACCCAGAGACTCCTGGGAGGCCATCTGGGTCCCCCACCCCAGGGTTACCTGGAGGCAGCTCTATGGGACGTTTCTGAGAGCAGGAATCTTCCCAGGTGCTTTTGTGTGTTTTTTGGCATCTGTTTCAGTTGAGACAGAGCCCTTTCTGGGTCCTTAATGATCCTCTTTCACCAGAATTGGGAATGTTCCAGCTTCCTAGTTTAAAGCATGCTTTCTTTATTTGCATTGCATTTAGCTTCTTCACATTTTATTTGCAGTTTTTAAATATAATTATCTAAGTAACACATATGGTTAAAAATGCTTCAAGAAATCACATAATACTGAAAAAAAGAGAAAAAAAGAGAAGAAAAGCTTTATGTCTTTCTCGTGGGTCCCCTCTCAGAGGCGACCATTCCCATTGACTCTTTACTGGTTTTGGGTCTCTGGTAATTTCCTTCACAATGTAAATAATATAATTTTGCTTCAGTTTTTTATTTATCAACTTTAGAATATATGTAAACAGGGTGAGGAATATTCTCATTCCCAATTTATATTTGTTATGATATTTTGAATCCTTTTATTAGTTACACGTTAAACTCTAAAAAAATATTTAAATTTCCATGTCCTATTGAATCAGCTTTAGGCATTATTTCCAGGTCCTCTGCTCTGTAAAATAAAGATATATTGGTTGGTTATCACACTGTTATTATGCTGTGATTGTAAAATTCTTACATTCTGTATTATAATCATGCAGCCATCCATGTTTTGTCCATATGTTAATCCTAAATATTACATACCAACAAACTGTGGTTAATAGAACATTTGGAGTTTTCTTAACCAGCTTACGGTTGTCTGGTTGGCTAGAATTATCAGGGCTTCCCATTTCTTTAGGAAACATTTCAGTAAATACCATGAGAGGCTGAGTGCTCAGAGACAACAGCATTTTCACTACTATTCCTGTTTATTTCTGCTTCCATAAGTCAAGCTGAATGCTTACTAAGAAGCAGTTATTTTTGTTCCAGAACTTGTTTATCCTGATTGTGTTTATTGTTTCAATTATGTAATTTAATTAAATATTACATATGCTAGTGAAATAGGAGTACTAAAAGAGAATTGTTTCTGTGAAAACTGAATCAAATGCTTTCTAAGACTCAGTAAAGGGAAGTCCTATCTTTAAATGCCGCTGAAGCAGGAGCAGAGGAGCAACTGGGAAAGATTGAAAACAATGGAAAAATCTAGGGTTCTCCTCTCAGATTGCCTCACAAATATCTTTAACTTATTTAAAAAAATTTTTTAAATGTTCATTTAATTTTGAGAGAGGCAGAGCATGAGCAGGGGAAGAGCAGAGGGAGGGGAGGGAGACACAGAATCCAAAGCAGGCTCCAGGCTCTGAGCTGTCAGCACAGAGCCCAACACGGGGCTAGAACCCACTAACCGCGGGATCATTACCTTGAGTTGAAGTCGGATGCTTAACCGACTGATCCACCCAGGCACCCCATAACTTCTTATTCTAAACAAACTCGAGATGAATACAAACTGTATTGTGGATATCTTTGATGTAAGAAAGACAACACAGAACTATAATCCAAGGACCCGTATTCAAAAAAAAGAACTTTGCCCTTTATCAAAGAACTGGTGAATTCATATTTTAAGTTAAAACAAAATATTTACACTAAGATAAAATATTTGACATATAAGGGGAGTGGATTTTTCCTTTAACTAACTTTTTTTCAATTAACTGGCACCAGCCACATTAGTTAAAAGTCTTCTTAGCTTGTAACATTAGAGTATATACAGTAATTGAGTAGCCTTCAGCAAGTAACCTTTCTGTCCCTAGGTTTCCTCATCTGTTAAATTGTGGTAATCCTAGGATTTTTACAGTGATCAGTGAACTAGCACATAGGTGATGCTTATTACAGCATTGGCCCTTGTTAGGCACTCAAAGGTGGAGCCATTTTTATTGCTATTATAATTTTGTGACTTTGTAAAAATTAGTAGCTACTGAGCCATGAAGTGTGATTGGACCTTGGAAAAGGAAACACAGGTTTATGTTGTTAATCTTGTGCCACTTAAAGGATTCAGTCCCTTGTATCCAAAGTCTTCAGTTATGTGCCATCGATTGTTCAAAATTTTGCTGTATTCTAGGGCACTTGGGTAGCTCAGTCGGTTAAGCATCTGACTTCGGCTCAGGTCGTGATCTTGGGGTTCATGAGTTTAAGCCCTGTGTTGGGCTCTGTGCTGACAGCTCAGAGCCTGGAGCCTGCTTGGGATTCTGTGTCTCCCTCTCTGTCTCTCTCTCTCTCTCTGCCCCTCCCCCTCTCACACTCTGTTTCTCTCAAAAATAAATAAACATTAAAAAATGATTACAATACTGTAATATAATACAAAATAATAAAGAAAATACAAAATATAAAGAAAAATAAACAAATTAACCTGCACTTACCTTTGAAAATCTGTGACTGGTGTGAGATAGACAAGAGAGGAGGGTTATTGTGTAGGATGACTTTCACTATCACTAATGGGTATTGACAATATGGTGTTAATAAACTCTTGTCATATACTGTATTTAATGTAACTGGCAATAAGGGAGCAGAGGAAAGGGTCTGTGTCTGCAGGCAGACTGACCTAGAATGAAACGAAGCATTCCTAAGCTTACTCTTGTATGGAAAAGCAAAGGACTGTCCATAGATGCTTTGAAGTGACAAAAAATACATTAGTGCCTGTTGTGGGCACCTTCCAACATTCTGAAAAATCACTGATTTCTGTCAGACACCATGGCCTGAGACTGAGCATCCAAGTATAGGAGACGATCACCCACAATCCTGCAGTGTGCATGCATGAGAGAGAGAGAGAGAGAGAGAGAGAGAGAGAGAGAGAGAAAGAGAGAAAGAGGAGAATTGGCTCAGTTGTGATCATGTGACATTCAGCGTCATGGAACACTCACAGAACAAGTTACTCACAATCCAAGGTTATACTGTATTTTCTAAAAACAAATACTTAGGATATTATGTAAATAAAAAGAAATATACTTCTTCACTATATTATTAAAAATACCCAGTCTCTTGATCATACATATGGTATTGGGAACCTACTTTCTTCTTTAAAAAAATTTTTTTAATTGTATTTATTTTGAGAGAGAGAGATGGAGAGAGAGAGAGCGAGAGCGAGCATGCATGCAAGAGTGGGATAGGGGCAAAGAGAGAGGGAGAGCGAGAATCCCAAGCAGACTTCACGCTGTTAAAGCATGAAGCCCAAATCAGAACTTGATCCCATGAACCATGAGATCATGACCTGAGTCGAAATCAAGAGTCAGACGCTTAACCTACGGAGCCACCCAGGCAGCCCTTCTGGATGGTATTCTTCCCAGGAGTTCCTGTTCTCATCTAGAAATATTCTGTCTTACCTACGCAGAGCTGATGCTCTGGGACCCCATGTGTCTGGCACCTGAACGTTAAGTAGTTGTTTATTAGTTTCCTCCTTTCTCTTTTTTTCCCCATGTAGTCAGAGTACATCGCCAAGTACATTTTTCAGAAGATGGACATAGGATATAGATATTAAATCCTTGCATTCTAAAAATTCTTTTATTTTGCCCTCATTTTTATGGATGATTTGGCTAAGCGTACATTCTATAATGAGAATAATTTTCTCTTGGATATTTAAAGGTACTGTTTCATGGTCTTTTTGCATTACAGAATTGCTTAAAAGTCTAAAGGTGCCTGCTTCTAGATCTCTTATGATGTTCTCTCTAACCCTGGGGTTTTGGAATTTCACAGCAATGTGTCTGGATATATGCCTTCTTTCATTCATCTTACTCAACATTTTCTGGGATATTTGGTCCACAATCATACATCTTTCTTTCACTCTGGGAAATGTTATTTTTATGAGAATTTCTTCCTCTCCACTTTCTCTTTTGGGGGGCCTCCTGGATTAATCCTCATTGTTTCCCAGCTTCTTTGCAGCTTTTTTCTTTCTGCTCTATACTCCTAATGTCTTGGAAGGCAAACATTAGAATAGTCTGTTGTGGTGAATCTTTTGTTTCCTTCTCGCATTTCTCCGTGCTTTTTTTCCCTTTACATGACCCTTTCACCATAATTTTCTGCACCTAATCATGGAGTTTGAGCATTGAGGAACAGAAGAACAACTCAGTATGAGTTTACTCAGGCCATTGGATTATATGTCCATATCCTTAAGGGGCCAAGCTATCTTAGTCTATTTGGGTTCCTATAACAAACTATCCTAGACTGGTTGACATATAAGTAACAGAAATTTATTCCTCACAATTCTGATGTCTCGGAAGTTCAAGATTAAGGTATAGGCAGATTCAGGGTCTGCTGAGGGCCTACTTGCTAGTTCATAGCTAGCCATCTTCTCACTGTGTCCTTACCTGGTGGAAAGGGCAAGAGAGCTCTCTGGGGTCTCTTTTAAAAGGGACCCATCTGTGAGGGCTCCACCCTCATGACCTCCCAGAGGTCCCACCTCCCATCACATTGGGTGTTTGGATTTAATGTATGAATTTTGGGGGTACACAGCTACCCCTAGACCCTATTTTAGGGAAATTTTGAGACTAAAGATCAGCTAGGCTTCTGTCTTCTTTCAATCCCATATTAAATTAATGGTTCTGAATGAACTCTGTGGCCAACACTAGTCAGAAGGGGTTTTCAGCAAAGTCCACTTCTTCCCAAGGTAACATTAAGTAATGATTGGATTTAATTACCCACAGTGACTTCTCAGTTTGCTGGTGGTTATGGTTTCTATCCTTACTTGTTCAAAGATCTGAGCAGAAATTGAGTTGTTCCCTATCTTAGAAGAGGATCACACCCCTTACTATAACCTTCTTCACCTTGAGATAATCTGCATCCTTATTTTAAACCTAATTTGACTAATGGTGGTATCTAATTGCAACTTTTTCTTTCTCATTTGGGACGAGATGTGGGCTCCCTGCTAGTTTCCAACAAATTATAAAGCAGCAAACACCTAGAACTTTCCAAAATAGTATGCAAGTTATAAAGACAATCAAACACTTCATGCTTTCATTCCATTTCCTTATATATTTTATAACTTATTTATGGAAATGGAATTGTTTAAGCTCTGATGCACCACATTTTCCAAGTGATATATAGCAGTCCATATGTTCACAGTGGAAAGAAGCATCATGACTTCATGGCAAATGGCAAAGATTGCAATATTGTCGAAGGGTCTTCTGACACAGACTCCGGAATCATGACAGTGGGACTAAGTATACTAGTGCTAGGGCCCTGGGAAACCCTGGGAGGAACCCCAGACTGTGAGGTGGGCGGTACTCCATTACTAGTATTTTGGAAGAAGGATTTGAGAGAGACTGTGTACCTGGCTATTACTGGTATTTAGTAAAGCCACGGAGTTACATGAATTTATTTGAAATCTAACTCTTCATCAGCATGCTCCTTGCTTAGTCATTCTTGTATTTTTATGGTAATGTCTCATCCTTTCTGATCATTTCAATAATTCCTACTCCTGTTTAATTGATTATTAACTTCAGTATCTCCTGAAATCACCCACTCATGGGCCTCCATGAGGCGACTTTACCATTTTATACCTAGGCCTGCTGGACCATCATCCTTTACCTACTACAGGACAGGAAGGACCCCTGTCCTCACACTTCTTGTGTTTTCCTGCAGGCCTCCCCTGGGGAATATGGTAGATAATAATATCCCACTTACAATGAGCCACTCTGTCATCCCTCTAATGCAGACTTGCTGCTGTCACTGTCACTTCCTTCCAGTGCTGCCCCTGTTCAGATCCTTGCCTTAGTTGCCTGCTAATCTCCGTTCTGTCCTGATCTACCACTAGTGATTGAGCCTCAGTCTCTTCTGCCTTTTATGTGTGAGAACTCTTCCCTCCCTGTTTGCTGTTTGGAGTCTACTCTTGCCTCCAGCACTCACAGTCTTGGTCTTTAGGAAAACACTTTTCCCCTCTCAAGCCTAGTTTGTATAGAGCATCTCATGGCAGTGCTGCTTGGACCGCTAGTGCTACAGAATGCCAATGAAGGCCAGAAAAGTGGGAGAAGTTCTCTGCAGCTGCAGGAAAGCACATTCCACCCAGGGTCGGAGAACCTGGAGGATGTTAGCAAAACACCTATTTGCGGCCCCCTGTCCCACTTAAGTCTCCGAAACATCGTTGGGGATGTACCCCAGGCTCTCCTGTTTACTCCACATTTGTGTAGCAGCCTGCCTGTGTTCTCTGGCTGGTGTTGTCTTTGGTGCTCCTCTCTGAACTTTTGGGAGGTGAAGAGCCTGCATAGTGACCAACTTTCATTAAAATGAAGCAAACTATTTGGTTTATCATAGAGATAGAAGATAGAACAGTGGTTGCCAGGGACTGGGGGGAAGGGTGGAGAAGTGAATGGGTTGGGGGTTGTTTAATGGGTACAGAATTTCAGTATGGGATGACGACAGGTTTCGGAGATGAACAGTGGAGCTGTCTGAACTACAATGTGAATGTGCGGAATGCCCCTGAACTGTACACTTAAAAATGGTTAAGGGGCACCTGGGAGGCTCAGTCGATTGAGCATCTGACTTGTGATTTTGGCTCAGATCATGATCTCATGGTTTCGTGGGTTCAAGCCCTGCGTGGGGCTCTGCACTGACAGTGCGGAGCCTGCTTGGGATTCTGTCTCTCCCCTCTCTCTGCCTCTCCCCTGCTTGTACTCTCTCTGTCTCTCTCAAAATAAACTTAAAAAAATGGTTAAAATGGTAAATTTTCTGTTATGCAGAATTTTGCCACAATCAAAAAAAAAAAAAAAAAAAAGAAGGAGGAGGAGGAGAATGGGCAACAAACAAACAAACAAAAACTCTACCCAATTTGAAAAGAAGTTAGGACTAAAGAAATGTCTTAGGAGACAACATCAGCGCCTGCTTATGGCTATAGTTCTGTCCCCTGCCTTAGGCAGAATTTCCATGACTCAAGGAGGGGCAGGCCTTAGGAGATCGCTTTTGAGAAGAATTGGTATTCCTTGTATCTTCCAGTTAGAGTTAGGAGTAATTTGTGTTGAAATCTAAAGTATTTTTTTTTCTTTACAGTCCATGCTTTTTAGAACAATTACTACATTTTTGGGTCATATACCTGTATTATTAATCATTCTGATGTCGAACAGATGCCAATTTCTGTTTGAAATTGAGCGATTTAACTAACGAAAGTGAGCGATTTAAAAGAAACCATCGTCATTTCAGCAGCATGATCTTTACTGAAAGGAAATTGACTTAAAAACATATAATTTGTAGAAAATTAACAGTGAAATACAAAGACATGAGAGCCCATGCTTTTAATCAGTTGCCAATAATTTAAGCCTGATTGTGCTTGCACAGGCAGATCCATGACCTGGGGGTGGGGGTGGGGGATACATTAGGGTTTCAGGTATAGAATGTCCAACCTAGTAAGAGGTTTTATGTTGGAAGGGAGTCTGTTTTTAGCCATGGACCAGGGTTCAAGCCAGACAGAAGAAAGAAAATAGGGAAGAGTTGGAGCCAGTCCACTCTCTGTCCTGACTTTAAGCAGCTTGGAAATGTTTCTTAGGAGACCTAGGTCTAGGGTTAGAGTTGCCCTGAAAGCAAGACTATTTGGCTGTAAGAGTGTCTCCTGAAAATGTGGCTTCTCTCACACACTCTGAATAGGTCACTCTACTAATTATGTAATATTTTCATAAAGGCAGCTCAATACAGTGTGTTGTGAAGTTGATATAATGAATAATGCCTGTCTTCAGAGCCCACATTCCTTGCACTGCACTGCCCTGCCTCTGTGGAGTCTTAAATATCCAGGGAAGCATGAAATATTGTATCATTTTCAATCATGATGAAAAGGTAATCTTAACGCTCACTCTATATATACTTAAACACGCGACTTCTTTGGCAGTTTCTTTTCCTGACGCACATTTTTTAGTGGATATAAAAATGGAAATGATACACAGCTTAGAATTTTATCATTCATCAAACATTGAGTGACTCCTGTGTGTCAGACATCATGATAAGTTGTAGAAGATACTTTAGATATAAAATTTCTCTCACTTCAAGAATATGAGATCTGGAAGGACCCTTCCATCTTATTGCATCTGATTTTATATATTAGGAGATTCAAGCTCCAATACGCGTTCAGGTTCCCTGAGGTTATTCAGGTGACAAGAGGTAGGGCCCAGAATAGAAAACAGCTCATTCTGCAGCATATCAGTCTGGGTCCCAGTAGAAACAGGCACCGTGGTCAGAGTAGGTAATTTGAGGAGGGCTTAATAAAGGACTTTTTACAAAGGCATGGTCAGGATGCAGGGAACCGAGCAGGGGATAGTACAGTACTCCAGGGCTGGAAATAGTAGGGAGCCATTGCCACCGATAGGCCCGAAAGAACCTGGAAAAGGGGCTGTGGCTCTCAGTAGAGGGACACATGCAACATGGTAACCTATCAGGAAGAAATCTGGGGAAATAAGTATTGTAACTTCATTCTCTTCCCACCCTCTGGTTTCCCATTAGGGCCTCTTATTGGCTGAACTCAACAGAAGCTGAAGGCAAGGGAGCCCTTGGATATAGTCCACATGGGTCAGCCGCCATGTCCCAGAGTGAGGTAGAGAGGAAAGGAGATGGATTTGGGGTGGTAAATGAAAGATGCTTTCTAATTGAGCAACCCACTTTGCCTCTGAATGGAGAAGTAAGAGGTGGGATGGTGGCCAGGAGCATTTAGGGAAAAGTCACTCCTCGTGGGAGCCAGGAATGGGAAGAAGGATTCCCACTCTCACATTACACATTGCTTTATGAGATTTTTCTAAATGCTGGTTCACAAAGGTGGTTGTCAGCAACCTTTTTTGATCTTGTTCCACAGGATAGATGAGAGGTTTAAACACTAACTGGAACAAAGCAAGATCAGATCTGGCCTAGGAAAGAACTGGGACTGATGGAGCTTATGGGGTCCTGTGGGAGGTGTGAATTATTGGGTCAATGCAGCAATGCCAGGCTTAAGAAGAGTCTCAGACAACACTTTGAAAGCATATGGCAGGCTTTATACATATGCAAATGCACCTAACTTTCCAAAGAGCCAGGCAAAGAGGAATTTCAACCCTTCACCCCACTTTAGAAAGATCCCACTCAGGAGAGGTTGCAGGCAGCCCAAAGTCTTACAGAGGTGACAGAAGTGGACCTCAGGTCTCCAGTTGCTGAGCCTTGTCCTCCTCTGCTGCTGGGCAGGCTGGGCCTCCCATTTTCCACAGACACACCAGGTGGGTTCCTGACCTCTTTGGATTGTGCTCAGTGCCCCCTTGTTCTTGCGTTTCAATTCATGGTGTTCTTTTCAGGCAAAAAGTCCCCATTGTCTAAAACCTTACACATCAAATTTTCTATGATTTTGTTAGAATCTTAGTATATCTTGAGTGTTTCCATTTACTCTGCATAGGCCAGCATTCCATGATATGAAGAACATTGTAGATCTGCAAACACCTGCCATGTTTCCAATTAAATAATTTCTGTAGAGAACAAAAAGAGACTGAAAACTCAGTAGCAAACCTGATGATTAACCCTGAGGCTTCCTGTTGTGCAGACAGCAGGGGCTCAGGTACAACAGGATTGGAAGGTCAGGGATACAAAAGTTGAAACCCAGCTTTTGGGGTGTCTGACTCTTGGCCTTGGCTCAGGTCGTGATCTCACGGTTTGTGAGTTCGAGCCCTGAGTTGGGCTCTGTGCTGCCAGTGCTGAGCCTACTTAGGATTTTCTGTCTTCCTCTCTGCCCCTCCCCAGCGTGTGCCCGCACGCGTGTGTGAGCACTCTCTCTCTCTCTCAAAATAAATGAATAAACTTAAAAAAACAAAACAAAAAACCCCAGCTCTTGATGTTTGTGGCTACAACCAGCCTGTAGTCTCCTTAGCCTCTGCCCCATCTGGCTGACGCAGGGGTGGGGTGATGCCAGTGTGAAGAGGAGCTGGTCACACTGATGAGGCTGCACTTTGCAAATAGAAGGTGCAACAGAAAGTGTTCTCTCGACCTAATTTTAGGCCAGCTGTTTAGTTAACACAGACAGAACCATTTGGGCAACCTTCTGAGGAAGGGATCTGAGGGACAGAGACACAGTCCTACTAAAATATGGTCTACCTTTTATGTCAATCGCTGGAAAATGCAATTGATGCCAATTTCTGTGTTCTAATTCATTTTATTAGTCCACAGGCTTCTTAGAGTTAAGGCAGCAAAGTGCTCTGTTTATCTGGCTCAGTACCTTAATAATGGTATGGCCCCTGCAGGCACAAGTTAATGCTCCTTAATCCTTGCAATTTGCACCGTGAGCTAGTGCTCAGGGAACCTCCTGTCTGCTGCAAGAATGAAAAGCAGGAATGGCCCTAAACTGTAGCCACCAGTTGGATAGCACCCATTGGCTTGTGGTTACTAATGGGAATTATTATAATGGCTTTAGCTCTAGATACAGACATTCCTGTGAACTCAAAGTCATTTGGCAATTTCACAAGAACCACAGAATGTGAGAGCCATGCCCAGGACCTTTATGACAGATGAGGAATACCATAGAGAGGTAGTGGCTTGCCGAAGGTCACAAAATGTAAATGGTGGCAAAGGTGGTCCTGGAGCCCTTGTAGCATTCCATTTCTTTCCTGGGCCCTCTATGTATAGTTGAGCAGTTGTGCCCAATGCAACATGGGTGACCATACAAAGAAGCCCTGGCCTTTCTTCTGGTGAAGTCTTTTGACTACATGGCCAATGACCTGAGTTTGGTCTTTGTAAAAGAGAAGTGGTGATGGAGCGCCTGGGTGGCTCGGTTGGTTAAGCATTCAAGTCTTAATTTCGACTTAGGTCATGATCACATGGTTTGTGAGATCAAGCCCTGCATTGGGCACTGACAACATGGATCTTGCTTGGGATTCTCTCTCCTCTCTTGGCCCCTCCCCTATAAGTGTGTACTCTCTCTCTCTCCTTCTCTCTCTCAAAATCAATAAGCATTAAAAAAAGAAAAAGAGAGAGAAAAGTGGTTATAAGTAGGACATGGCTCACTCTTCTTTTATGGTAAGCCTTTTCTGAAACCCAGAGTAGGTTATGTATCCCCACTTCTGGACTTCACTAGCTCTCTATGAATTGTAAATAGTGTTGTGGAAATTCTCTTGATTTGACTAGTGGTTCCTTGAGGGCAAGGATGAGTTTTATTTATTTTGTACCCCTTGTTTACTCCTTAGCAAATACCAGGTGCCCAATAGGAGCTCCTTCTCTTGTCCTCAGTAATTCAGCTCAATAAGCACCTATTAGGCACCTGATATTTGCTTGTTGCTAGCTCAATTCATCAAGCTACAGGAGGTCTCATGATTTATTAACCAAGTTGACCACTTCTTGGCGTAAGAATAAGTCTGGTTATGGAGTGGCTAAATCCTGAGACACCTCATGAAAAAATTAAAAAAAAAAAAAACAGTTATGTATTGAGTGCCAGAACCTTTCTGAGCCCTCATTACAACCCCAAGAGGTAAATACTGTCATTATCCCAAAGTTACAATGAGAAACAAGATAAAGAGGAATTTAAGGTTACACTACTGATGTTGGGCTGCAGTCCTTGACTGTGTGATTCTAGAATGCCTGCTCCTAATTACTGTACTATGGTGCCTGCAGTATAATTAAAGGGAAAGGTCTGCAAGATTGCATTTTCCAGACAACCTAAGTGCAATCATTTAAACACCAACACATCTAATTTTAGCCTAAAGTCTATTATATGCTTCTTATCCAATATGCCTCAAAGTCACCATCCAGAAGATGCCCTCTGGGCTGTCGAGGTATTTATAGGGCTAGGTTCCCTTCACCAGATAACTCCAGAATGCTGTGATTTTTTAACACAATTTTATTATTGTTGTTGTTGTTATTATTATTGTTATTATCTTTTTAAATTGTAGAGTAATACATGTTCATTGTATTAAGTTTAAAAAACCTAGAAAATATTCAGATGAAGGCCTCATGGTCACATGGAAGGGATTGTTGATGAGGGAATTCTGCTGTGGACTGTTGTGGATGATCCCTAAGTTTCCTTGTAATATAGGGTTTTCACGTTGGTTCAGTTCCCTGAAATACCTGACTGCTCATCCCCAGAACTGTTTGGTCTTGCCTGTTTCCTCCATCTAATTACATTATTGCTTTCCCTACAAGGCACCGTGTGATAGTCTCAAGTTCTCTATGGCCTGTCTAACTAAATTTCCCAGTGTTATCTTTATTAGACCCCCAAGACACAATTGTTTTAGGATTAGGAAAGCATCTTGTGTTCTGAACCACTCTGTGTGTGTGTGTGTGTGTGTGTGTGTACTCCATGTGTATGTAGACTATATATATACTTGATCAGGTTTACTCAGTATCATCTGTATACCATCTGCATCATGGAGATCATGCAAAATGGAGATTAAGGGTCTTCACCCAAGGTCTATTAAATGAGAAAATCTAAGATTGGAGTCATGGATCAACATTTTTCCTGATCAAAGCATGTTTTGTTTTTTATTTGTCATTAAGACATTGTTAGAAGTAGAGAGAATAACATAAGAAATTCAACGTACTTATTACTCAGTTTCAATAACTATGAACCCATGCTCAGTCTTGTTTCATCTATAATTTGAAGCAAATTCCAGGTATCATATCATTTGAATGTTTTCATATGTATCTACATAACATAACCACAATATAATTATCATATTTGAAAAGTAATTAACATTAATCTCTAATATTATATTTCTAGTTCAAATTTTCCTTGTCTCAAATGTTTCTTAATTGTATAGTGTTTTGGATGCTGAATCACGTAATTAGTTATGTTTCATTCTTTTCTCTGACAAGTAGGATGTTGGGAGCCAATTCTGTAGCCACTTCTGGCAACTTTACAGAACCTCACGCATGTTTTTTGACTATGTACCTTACCCCAGACTTCATTTTCATTTTACTTTTCTTTTTCTTCAGTTCTGATTTCCTCACAAAGTACATTTTATCTTACTGTGCTGTGTATGTTTTTTAAGCTGCCTCTAATCCTTTTGCCAAAAGGTAAGTCGTATGTAAATGACCGTATCAGGGATCCTGAGCCCCTTGCCTTACTTCATTTTGCATGAGTCTTTCAAACCAGTCCCTATCATCTGAGCTTCTGACCATGAGTCTCCTCTTCTTTTTTATGCCCCACCACATCTCAGTCCCAGTGCTCAGAACCATTTTTCTGGTTCTGATCTTTTTTGCTTCCCTCCTCCATTGTGATTCCTGGCTTCCTTTGCCTGCCCTGGAAATACCACATTTCATTCATCCTGAGCCTCAACTGGCCCCTCTGCGTTGTCTTTGTCAGTTTCCTTTGGCGGTAAGAGGACTAGACGCGGACACTGAATCTTTAGGTTCCAACGTAGTCTCTTTGAAAATTCCAGTCCTCTGGGACAACATGAGGTTGGGGGGACAGTTGAAAGAGGAGAGCTCAGGATAGGAAGGCTGGGGTGGGTATCAAAAATGTCATCCCTTTCCCAGTTTTGCCCTGAGCTGTGTTTGTTGTTAAGAAGTAGAGATGGGGCCAGACTGACATGTGAGAGACTAGGTGGTTCCCAATCTCTGGTGCCTTGTGTAGCCTTTTTACAGGGTTCTCACAGATCTGAAACAAACTGGCGAAATAAGGACAGTGGAATGGTTTTATTCATAAAGTTCAATATAGTGCTTTAAGGCAATGCCATTTATTTGGAATGTTAAAATTCTTTTTTTCTTTCTTTCTTTCTTTCTTTCTTTCTTTCTTTCTTTCTTTCTTTCTTT
>NW_024412449.1:6660052-6880923 GCF_014898765.1 Herpailurus yagouaroundi | reverse complement strand
TTTCTTTCTTTCTTTCTTTCTTTCTTTCTTTCTTTCTTTCTTTCTTTTTTTCTTTCTTTCTTTTTCTTTCTTGCTCTCTTCTTTCCCTTCCTTCCTTCCTTTCTTTCTCTCCTTGTATGAAGTGACCATGATAATAAATAAGTTACCTTTTAACATCAGTATTAGCAAAGTAAAAAGTTGATAACCTATGTCAGTCCCCTGATATATTTTTAAATTTTTTAATGTTTATTTATTTTTGAGAGAGAGCGAGAACGCACAAGCCAGGAGAGGGGCAGGGAGAGAGGGAGAGGTAAAATCTGAAGCAGGCTCCAGGCTCTGAGCTGTCAGCACAGAACCTGATGCAGGGCTCAAACTCATGGACTGTGAGATGTGACCTGAGCTGAAGTCGGACGTTTAACCAACTGAGCCACCCAGGAGCCCTTGTCAGTCCTCTGATATTATTTTCATGAATCTAGAAGTCCAAACAAAGATGAGTAGAAAAGGATGGATGTCTTTTATAGGTTTGACTTTGAAGGAAAACTGTGCTAAGGAACTGAGATGATCATTATTATAATGATTGTCATGATTTTCATTCATTTGTTCCTTATAAACCAAGGAGGAGGATTAAATAAGGACTGTTTTCAGAAATGCTTTGGGATTACAGACCCAAGTTCACCAGAATGTACTAAGGCATATATACTTTTTATACTATAGTAGCTTTAAAAATTTTTTTCTTCTCAATAATATTTGTTTATTGTAAAAAAATTAATATAGAAATGAAAGTCGCTGGGGTGCCTGTGTGGCTCAGTCGGTTGAGTGTCTGACTTCAGCTCAGGTCATGATCTCACGGTTCGTGGGTTTGAGCCCCGCATCCAGCTCTGTGCTGCTCACACACGCTCTCTCTCTCTCTCTCAAAAATAAGTAAACATTAAAAAAAAAGTGAAAGTCCCTTCTAATTTCATCTCAACAGAAATGGCTTGCTGTATCTCTGCATGGTTTTTAATGTAAAAATCAATGCTATTAGCATGAAAATATCAATATGTACAGATTGTCTATCCATTTTATACAGTATGTCTTGTTTCCCTCACTTTGGAAGGCAACCTTCAGTCTTGCTATTAGCTTCTTTTCTCTTTCTACGTCTTAATTTCTGACATCTTTTCTATTAAGTTTAAATTGTCCAAGCTGAATGTGCATTCAGTTCTACATCCGTACTTACGTCTTCCATACTTTGTCTATTACTTGATTCTAAGCATTGAAAATCAATAAATGGTATTTATATTATTATGAATGTAAAATATTATTTAGCATAGAACCAGAAGGTATATTGTGATTATTTTTCCTTTTCCCAAACAGTTTTACTGCAGGAATTCCTAATTATTCTCTCTCTCTTTTCCACCATTTGAAGACAAATGGTGATGTCATTAGAAGCTGAATACTCCATAATGTCATGTATTTGTTTTCAAGTCCTCTTTGTCTGAGGACACCTCCTTCCTAGAGCCCAGTCTTCCTGCTCCAGGCTGGACTGGCTCCTCTCTAGGCCCGCCACTCACCTCTCACACAGGGACCTTACTGGTCTTCTGAGTGGAGTGCAACTTTTCCTATAGACTATGTCTTCTTCTCTCCTGTTGTAATCTCATACATTCATCCTCAAGTAACTTCCTACAATAGGTGCATGGGAAGTAATCTTGCTGACATTTTTGGCCCTCATACTGCATTGATAGTATTATTGGGTGTAGAAATCTAACTTAAGCATAAGATTTCTTCAGAAGTTTATAGGCATTAGTCTATTATCTAGTGCTTTTAATGAGAACTCTAATACCAGTGTGGTTCTAATTTTTTTTATGTTCATATTACTTGTGTCTCTCAAGCTTTTGTGATTTTCCTCTAATTTTTGTGTTTTGAAATTTCACAATAATGTGTCTAAGATAGGGTTATTTCATTGTAGGTGCTCAGTGGACTTCTATAATTTGTCCTTCAATTTTAGGGAATTAAAAGTTTATCTCTTTGGTATTTTTTACCTTCATTTTTCTGTCTTTACTTTCCAGGAAACGTAGATATTAGACCTCCTGAATGCATACCCTGTATCTCATATCCTTCACCTAAATTTCCTGTGTCTTTGGTGCACGTTCAGGTAGATGTTCCTTGACTTTACCTGTATTAAATTGTTTCCAATAAATATATTTTTATTATAAATCACAATATTGCACTGAGAAAAAGGAGTGTGTACAGGTAGCTTATTGGGAATGTGATCCCAGAGAGAAGGTATGAGGAACAGAGGGATGAAGTAGGAAGTAAGGGAAAATAAGTGCAAGGATCAGCTTTTGAGTTGACCACATGGACAAGCAGCTATTTCTTGTTCATCTTCAATTTTCTCAGAATCCTTAAGAATTCTAAGAATTGTCCATCCAGGAGACAAAAATCAGAACTACTTCTCAATCAATTCCTATCACTAGTTAGGCAAGGGTGATCCCATGGGCAACAGCTCCCTAATATATCTCTAAATTTTCTCCAGAGTGTCCGACTGAGTGGTCAGTAGTCTACTTAGCATCTCCTCTTAGAATTTCCATAGGTATCAGATTCTCCACTTTGTTGCTTATGGTTCCCGAATATGCAATTTGCAGTTTGTCTCCCTAGCCATAATCTAAGCTTCTTGAGAACAGGAGGAGGTGTGTCTTCTCTTCATCCCTTTCTGCACTTTATGCGTGTTAGTTGGTTAAGTCATTGAAATTCAACAGCAACAGGCCAAGTATTTGTCTAAGTGTATCACAGACCAGCGGCGGCAGCAGCAGCAGCAGCAGCAGCACTTGGGAACTTGTTAGGCAGACCTACTGAATCAGAAACTCTCTGCCCACTATTAAATTTTTTATTTGTTTCAGCAATCGCATTATTTTACTTCTAAGAACATTGTCTTCTTCTTCATTCAATTTACCAGTAGTCTACTCTTATCTTATGTATGGATCAAATATCCTCCGGAAATGTCCTGTGAATGAAAAATTCTTGTTTCCTCACTGATTTATCTGTTTTCTCTGGGAACCTCTCTCTCTTTCTCTTTCTCTCTCTCTCTTTTCTTTGCTTTTATACATTGATCTGGTTGCTCTAGATGTCCTTACATGGCTGGTGATTGTTTGCAGCTTAATCATATTTAATAATGAGGCAGTAGAAAAGCTAACTATGAGGCTATGTATCTGTGAGTGATATTTTAAGGCAGATTTTACTTTACGGGAACATAAGAAGTTACATTTTTTTTTTTTAAAAACATGGAGGATTTTGGTCTTGGGCATTAATTCTCACACTAGTTGCCTTGGTTTCTCCCTAGACAGACTGGGAAATATTTTGGTGAAGATTTTTAATCCATGCTCATATTTTTGTTCTGTATCTCAGTCTTAGCTGTCACCATAGTGGAAATGTCTGTGTCCTGAGGTTGAGTTCAGTAGGTCAGGTTGCATCTTCTATCACTTTGCTATCCACATACAGTCTTCAAGAAAAAGTTTTTAGTTTGTTGATTATCTTGTGCTATATTCTTTATGACTGTAGGTTTCTATTTTTTATTTACTTCCTATCACCTGATGGGAGTCTCAGGAAGGGGAGGATATTAATATAAATATGCAGATGTACCGTTATGAATCAAAGTCCCCCTTAAATATTTTATATACATATTTACACCTGTATTTCTTTATCAACATCAAGTTGAAGTATCAATAGTCTCCACATGCTAACAATATAGAACATTTAATTTGTTTTTACTTCCTTCCTTCTTCTGCCTCCCATGTTTTGTTGGAATTGTTGAAATTTGAGTATGTATATAGCATCATTGCTTTGTTCTTTTAAGTGTTTTTTTCATAACAGTTACATTAAGCTTCATAACCTCATAAAGAGCAGTTATTTAGACTTAATGCAATTTGTGCTATTTTCTTTATCACTAATTCTTGTGATACATAGTATATAGATACACCTAATATAATATGTCCTTCCTTTCTTGAGTTCTGTATTCTGACATACATTTTTATTTGTTTGTTTGGAGAATTTGCTTAGATTTTATGCAGGAGAAGGTATGTGAATGGTGTATTTTCTGAGTCATCGTCTGTTTGAAAATGCCTCTTTTTCCCTCGTGATAGTCTGGCTAGCTGTAGAATTATAGGACTACAATATCCTTTTCTTTTTTTTAAAAAAACATTTTTTTAATATTTATTTATTTTTGAGAGAGAGAGAGACAGAGTGTGAGTGGGGGAGGGGCAGAGAGAGAGGAAGAACAGGATCTGAAGCAGGCTCCAGGCTCTGAGCTGTCAGCACAGAGCCCGATGTGGGGCTCCAACTCATGAACCATGAGATCATGACCTGAGCTGAAATTGGACACTTAACCGACTGAGCCACCCAGGCACCCCTCCAATCTTCTTTCCTTAGATCAGCTGGGATCTCAAGCCCATCTGCTTCTGATCACTACTTTACCCATACCTCTTAGTTTTCATCACTATTTTATTTAATGTCAGGACCAGTTTATTCTGATGGCTCAGCTTGGTTGACCTCTTTTGAGCTGCTGATTTGTCCCATTATTTTTCTTTGGTTGTCAGTTTATGTGTTCTTACTGGCCCTTCATAGTTTAGGGGGACAACTACTGTTCATCTGCCTGTGTGTAGTATATGGAAGCTCAAGCCTTTCATTCATTGGACAATAATATTTGCCATTCCAAAACAAGTATTTAGGCTTGCATGGATCCCTTAGAATTCTAGGTGTACAGCTGGGATGTCTTCTGGGGGTAGGGATGTCATGGTATCTTGTATCTGATGTCTGCAAGATCAAGGATATTGCTACATTACATCATGTTCAGTGGCTGCATCTAATAGCAGGGAGAAGAGAGTTCTGATGGTCAGATCTCACTGCAGGGTCTTCTAGGCCACATCTTCCCTGGAAGAATGTACTCTGTGGCAGATCTGGATGCAGTTTTGTGCACAGTCACCCCCAAGCAGCAACACCTCCAAGGATCTGGATCAGAACTGGGTTGCCATTTGCCTCCTTTCATCCCTGAATCACCATCTGGTTATTCTCTTGGCTCTTGGACAGAAGGACTAATTATACTTTCCCATTTTTCAGAAAATTTATCTTTAGAATAATTATTTTTTTGATGTTACTATTTTTTTCAGTTTTTGTTATGAAATATAGCATAAATGCCAAAGAGTATATATAGTGAATACATATGGTTTCAGGATCAATCATAAAACAAATGGCCATGTACCTACCACCTAACTTAAGAAATCTCTTCTAAGCAAGGCTGTTATGTGATTCTAAGCTGATTCTCATCCCTTTCCTAAAGTCATGGGTCTGAGGTGGGTAGTATCTGTGGCCCTAGTGACTCAACAGGAGTTTTCTAACACTTCTTTCTGAAAAAAGAGAGAAAAGTGTCCAGAGGGTGCCCTGAGTTGTTTAAAAACATGGGGCGCCTGGGTGGCTCAGTCGGTTGAGCATCCGACTTCAGCTCAGGTCACGATCTCGCGGTCCGCGAGTTCGAGACCCGCGTCGGGCTATGGGCTGATGGCTCAGAGCCTGGAGCCTGCTTCCGATTCTGTGTCTCCCTCTCTCTCTGCCCCTCCCCCATTCATGCTGTGTCTCTCTCTGTCTCAAAAATAAATAAACGTTAAAAAAAAAATTTAAAAAAAAAAACAGAAGCCCAGATGATTTTGCTTTGTGGTTGGTATGTCTGTGTAGGTCACTACTGGTTTCTCCTCAAAGGCATTCCCTGGCCCATTGCTAACCCACATGGTACCTTTGTGTGAATAAGAAGAAATCACTTCTGCCATTTACTAGAAATTCTCTTTAATACCTATCTGCACAAAAATCTATAATGATTATGAATGTGACTAGCACCTCTAGAGCTTATAGGACACAACCATAATTCATGGTAAAAGTAGTAGGTGGCCATAGAGCTGTTCATGTGGGCATCATCAGGCATTTACTCAATGCCTACAATGTGCCAAGTGTTCTTTTAGTTGCTTGGCATTCAATGCTGAGATGGATGGGATTCCTGCTCTCATAGATCCCCCATGACTGGACTGGTGAGCAAGCTGTTTTTTGGGTGCATGAACTGGGAGTCAGCTAACAAGCTTGGGTCATTCTTGTGTTGGGTCAGGTCCCTGTGGTTACTAGCAGAAGTGGGTTAATTTAATTTCATTTATTTAGCATGTTATCTATGCCACCTCAACCCTGAGAGGTTATGCTGTACCAAAGTGATGAGTTCAGAGCTTAAGTCCAGAGTGACCATATTCCCTGGTTTGCCCTGGGTACTGGGTAAAGTCTCTTGTCCCAAGTAATTATTAACATCACACCTCTCTCTCTTAAAGGTCCAGCTTAGGACAATAAATTACATGGTCATGTGTATGAGTCAACTGTTTTTGCCGTGGTAACAAACTCCTTCAAAATATTAGGAACTTAAAACATCAACTAGGGTTTGCTCATGGATTTGTGGATCAGCTGCAGCTCTTCCCCAGTCTGTGGATAAGGTTTAAGCTTGCTTCTCATTCTGGACTTTGGCCTGTGCCACAAGTCTTCCCGTGATAGTAACTAATTTGAAAGACTGGGCTTTATTTAAGATTTCTTCTCCTGGCAGAAGGTGGGAGCCAAGAGTCTTCTGGTCAGAGCTGGCATGGGCCATATCTCCTTGGATTTTATTGACTAGAGCAAGTCACATGGACAAAATCAACATCAGGGGATTGGGATTTATGCTCTTTCCTTGGTATGGGGGCACTGTGGGGGGAGAGAGTGAATATTTGGTGAATAACAAAAGAATTATCACATTACACTCCTAAACCTACTGCTTCCCAGTGTGTCCCAACCCCAGCCTTTGCTGGTGTTTTCTAGCAGTGTCTGTGTTAGGAAAGTGCCACAGGACATAGGAGTTTTACCTCCATTTGGAGTACAGAATGTATTAAGGGATTTCACTATGGTATGGAGCCTGTTTTGTTTTTGTGTTTTATTGGACTAGGTGGGAGTTGATGTTTGCTGTGGCCACCTGATTAATGAGGATAAAGTCTCCTCCTTTCTGTGTCCTGAGCACTACTACCTATCCTAGGAGTTTGCACAGATGAATTTCCCATACTCCTGTATGAGCTGATGGAACCCAGTGGAGCCTGTGGCCATACCACGCTCTCTTCCTACCTCATGTTGGGGCTCCATGAGGTGTGATTTCTGGTGCCCTTTACTCTGCCCCCACTGACTCTACTCCCTGTCCTCATCCTTGCCCTTGTTTCTCTGCACCTGGGAGTTTTAATTTTTATTGTTTCCTTAGTGTCCCTTCATTTGCTTGTGTTAAATGTTCAATACTAATTGGATTTTCCTTTAAAACAATTCTAGAAACCTCTCAATGTTATACTGGTTCACTGATGGATTGATGGAAGTCATCCTTGTTTCACATTGTTGTATAGTTTGCTAATCCCCTTTCAGTGGGACTTGAGGAGAGAAAGGTGGCAGATTTGAGCTCACTTACCCATGTGAAACTGGAGCCCCAGTGTTGTCGAGCAGAGACAGAATATTATTTCACTGAAAAGGCAGAGATTGATGGGGAGGCGTAGAGGAGATACATTAGCTCCATCACCAGTCCTAGCAGCTGGCTTTCTCTCAAGAGCCATTTTTCATGAGGAAACTGCTTTATCATTTCATAAGAATGATCAAGTACCTTCAGAGTCATGTTGAAAAGCACACAGATGGTGGGTGGTCAGCGTGACTCAGTAGGTAAGTGACCTGCAGTAGGAGCTCACATGCCTCAGCAGAAATGTCAGTTGTCTCATGTCATGGATTATCGGTATGCTGTGGATAATTAATATTGGAAAATTAACTTATTCCTAATTTTCTTCTTCATGAGAATATGAGTCTATGAGGAAGGTATGGGATGTGCCTTTCATGTTCCCCATTGTACTCTCTCCAAAACCTAGCCCAGTACCTGGCATGTAATGGACATTCAGAAAACTTTGGCTGAAGCAATGCAAATACTGATGATGGACAGTAAAGGCAAAGCCTGGGAGAATCCTTGGAGCTCCTGCGTGTGATGGAGTGCAGTAAGGGCAGGTGGGAGTGTCCTTTAAAGTAGGGCTTACAGCCACCCAGGAATGAATTCAGGTTGATGCCTTAGCCTCCCTGGGTCTACTGTAGCGTGGAGTGGAAGCCTGGAGGGAGTTGGGCTTTGTTCTGGGCGTTAAGGGCACAGCCACTGCACTGCCACGGACCCTAGCTGAGGCCATACAGTCCGGGCCTCAGATGCCGTGGTTGCCTTGCCATATTTGCTCATTCTCACCACTTCAGCACATGCCCGCTTACCTCCAAAGGCCAACCCCTGCATTTATTTGAATGTTCGATTTTTCTGGCCACTGAAGCTTACTTTGCCACTCGTGCTGCAGGTGGGAAATGCCCCTTGAGAGCTGCCCTCCAATCCATGACTGAAGGGAGCTGACATTATAAATAGCCCAGCCCCTTGCCCCTTGGGTAACTGGCTTGGTAAAGCCCACTTCGCTGGCTGCCTTCCCTGGATTACTTCCTTACTCACCTACCTGTGTTTTCTTCCCCTTCTGAATAAACCACCTGCCCTTGAATACTTGTCTCAGGATCTGCTACTGGGGAAACCCAAACTACGGTGGTCAGCACTGGGTCCTAGGTACCTGGCCACTGGATGGGGGTATTCTTGAGGCTTCAGAGGACTTGAGCTTCATTTTGCTGAGACCCTTAAAAGTCAATGTCAAAAAGAGAAAGAAAGCACTCTAGTTTCTCTTGTATTAGAAAGTTGTTACTTAAACAATTCCCAAATTTCATTATACAGCTCTCTGAAATGATCGCATAATTTTTAAGGACAGTTGAAACTGCCCTGCTCACAAAGCCTCAATGATTTGTATTGCTGTGGTGTAGGGTCTCAGTTGACTTGGAGGGCATTCCTAGTCCCCCTGAATATACCCCGTCTCTTGCTAGAGCACACTGTTCATTGTTTTGAATCATGGCCTGCATGTCACTTTCTCTGTGCTGTGTCTGAGTCTCACCATCCCTGCGCCAGAATCAGGTGACCCGGCAGCATCCCTGGCCTATCTCCTGCAGCCAGCTCCTGAGGGATGAATGGATTAAAGGGTCATTCTGCCTGCACTGTGCAATGGATGGGCACAGGACGAGCAATCACACTGACCTTTGATCTTTGCTTCTTTGCAGATATCTCAGTGAGCCTGCTGACCCTTGTGGTCACTGCCTGTGGCCTCGCGCTTTTTGGCGTGTCTCTCTTCGTGTCTTGGAAACTCTGCTGGGTTCCATGGCGAGAACGAGGCCTGCTCTCTGGTAGCAAAGACGACAATCGGGAACCTCTTAACTACACGGACACAGAGACCAATGAGCAGGAGAACAGTGAGGGCTTCCTAGACCCTCCCACCCCCTGCCCTGACTCTTCCATGAAGATCAGCCACACCTCCCCTGACATTCCCCTCTCGACCCAAGCGGGGGGCCAGGAGAACTGTGCCCATGGCGTCCGTGTACAGCGCCAAGTCACAGAGCCAACCTCGTCGGCCCGGTCAGTAATGCCCCCTTCCTTTCTGACTGCAAGGCAAGGACCACCTCGTTCCCCTCTATTGGCAGCAGTAGTGTTGGTTAGCCAAGGATCCTGTAACCGAAATTTCACATGTCCATTCAGTTTCAGAGATGCGAATATGGGAAAATGTGGTGCTTCCTATGCTCCAGTGAGGCTCCTTACTTCTCTTGAGTTCCCTGTGTAGGGTCCACAATAATAATAGTCCATAATAATAATAGTTACATTGCCAAGATTAACCATGACAAGTACTAAGAACTTTATGCATTGTTTTATTATAGTTCACAACTTCGCATGAGATGCAAAAGTTATTTTCATTTTGCAGAAGAAGAAACTTAAGTCAAAGAGTTTAAGTAAAAACATCATAGATTGGTATGCATTCAGGGTTTGGACCCTGATTCAACCAACACCAGAGCCTGAGACCTCTTAACCACTCTTTCCACTATCCTCCTAGTGCTATTGGACTTATTCTCTGTGCCTCTGACCTAGCCGAGCTGTCACACAGACTGTCTTTGTAGTCCACAAAGTGGCTGGAGGTCTTTGTCCATCTTCAGCCTTTGTAAGGCCTAGAGTACCCAGGCCTCGGGTCACTTTCTTTCTGTGGGCTGCATGCTCCGCTTTAAGCAGTAGAGAAATCATGTAGTGCAGTGATAAAAACCCAGGGCTCTGGGGTCAAGTGAACTGGCTTTACTTACATGTATGACACACTGGACACATTACTTAACCTCCATATGTTTCCATTTCCTCTTCTGTGAGAGAGAAATAGTGATAATACCAACATATAGGTGCTTTTAAGAATGAAGCAATAACGTGCACACCCTGTGCTTTACATAGGCGGCACCTGGTAAGTACTCCAAAACGTGAACGGCCATTTTGATTTCCGTGTTGTTTTTGTCGTGATCATTCCCCTGTGACTGGCCTCTTCCAGGACTCAGATGTTGCATAAACATGCCTTTCATGTTAAACAGACAATTCTCAATCCCCGGATATCAAAATTCACTTTCGACAGGAGTTTTCAGGATAAGAGATACAGGAAGTAGCTTTTTTAAAATGAAAATATTTGGTTGAGCAATAGCAGAGGAATAGCATGTGCTGTTATTTGGAGAGTGCGAGCACAGTTTGGGGGCATTTTTTAAAAATCTTTTTTATTTGTTCTCTAGAAACGGAAGTAAGATTTTACCCTTTTTTATGTTAATCGAGTTTATCCTAGAGACTCTGCTCATTCACATTAAGTGGGATGGAATATGACAGTTTATAATTTAATTTTTCCACAAACCTATTTTAGCATCATTTCCAATTCTGAATCAAAGAGCTAAACCTAAAATATTCCTCTGTGAGGAAATGGATGGTTGTTTGCCATTTGATTTAGAAGAACTCCTCAGATTTTATCACTAGGATTTCTCTTTAGATATGACTTAAATATAGCTGGAGCTCTGTTTGATGCTGTCATGGCGTTCATGCAGTGGTGTAGACTCGTAATAAAATCCCTTCACTATTTCAATAACTGGAGTCTTTCAGATGGAGTATCCATTGAAATTGTTTTCTATTCGGTTTTACTCTGAATGTTAATTTTTCTGACCTAGGTCCCATCAATACAAGGTGATAGTACTGTGCTTTTATTAGATTATGGATCTGAGGACTCTGCCATGATTCTAATGAATTGATAGCAATCATATCACTATAATTATCACAGTATTTATTCTAGGAAAATATATAAGTACTCTACTTATCAAGAAATGTATTTCATTTAAGAATAAAACCTGTAGGGGTACCTGGGTGGCTCAGTTGGTTGAGCATCCGACCCTTGATTTCAGCTCAGGTCGTGATCTCATGGTTTGTGAGTTCGAGCCTTGCATCGGGCTCTGTGGTGACAGTGGAGCCTGCTTGGGACTCTTTCTCTCTCTGCTCCCCACCCCCAAAATAATTAAATAAACTTTAAAAAAAAACTTTAAAAAAGAAAGAATGAAAATTGTAGTATCTTCACCACTGATTTATGGAAATTGGGTAGAAGGGGAAAAAAAGAAGAAAGCGAAGGAATTATTTCTATAAAATGAATTTCCATTTAGATTTATTTTAGTTTGAGAGTCATGTAATTATCTTTCTGATGGGCAAAATCAAGTTTAGTAATATCTGATCTACCGTAAGAAAACTAAACTCTTTCCAGCTGTGTTGATCTAATACTGATAATTTGTATCATTGTGCATTTAAAACATTCTTACCTAAATTACTACTGACCTAGTTTTATGGGTTATGTCGGGAAATACATATGTATTAGTTATGGTCTTATCATAATGAGTGGTATGTGGTCTTCTCATTCTTTAGGAATTGTGTTATTTATAAACACACACAAAACATTTTTACTGACAAAATGAGAGAAATGATTGAAATTTCCTTCACGTTCCAAAATTTTTAACATTCTTTTTAAATTTTTTTTTTCAACGTTTTTATTTATTTTTGGGACAGAGAGAGACAGAGCATGAATGGGGGAGGGGCAGAGAGGGAGGGAGACACAGAATCGGAAACAGGCTCCAGGCTCGGAGCCACCAGCCCAGAGCCCGACGCGGGGCTCGAACTCACGGACCGCGAGATCGTGACCTGGCTGAAGTCGGACGCTTAACCGACTGCGCCACCCAGGCGCCCCAACATTCTTTTTAAGTAACGTTCTCGATACTGATTTGGGGAGGGAGAAGGTACTGTGCTGAGATGGCTCTAAACAGTCTGCTCTGCTAGTTCTTATTTCTTCCTTTGTTTCTTATAATGCTCCTACTTCCTCACTGTAATCACTTTCCTTCTTACTGCTTCCTTCCTGCAGCTGTCTGGGGACTTGTCCCCAGAGTCCCAGGACAGCTCCTTTACCCAGAGCACATAAGCCTTAGGCTCCCAGTTAAGGGCATCCCCACTGTCCCTGCAGTCCATCAGCATAGCTTCTGTCACAGCACTGACATTGGAAAGCTCACCCTCTCCTGGCCTCTTGATCATGAATATGTGCAGCTCCCACCAATGTCTATGGAATGCCCTAAAGATGAGTTTTGTCTTCTCAGAAGGTTTCTAGTCAGGACGACTTCCTGTTGTTTCCCACGATCAAGCACATTAACATTCTGTTTCTAGCTAGCTCAGTTACTATTAGAACCCTCCAAAGTCCCTGTTATTTGTTTTCAGAATGCTTCAATACCAGAACATTTTAAATATCTCTATTCCAAATATATAAAAATCCCTAGGTCCTCAAAATAGAAGGAGCCTTTGCAAGGCATCTAATGCATTTCCTGATTCACATCCCAAGATGAAAGTCCAACCTGTTTTATTAAGTCGTCTCAAACTTCTTATATAACACTTTGGTTTTATATAAATTTCAATTACCACACTGCCATCTCTTTATCAGGCCTGTTAGAACCTGTGTGTTATCGCCACAGTCTACTTCTGTCAGCTCCCCACCTCAGCACCATGCAGCACTGCCCCAGAGGACAAGAACTCACTAGGAAGCTTTACCTGGAAAAGCTCATCATGTTCCAGCTACACTAGCCTCTCTCTCCATGCCTTCAGTATCCCCTGCCTTTTCCTGCCTTGAGGCCTTCACAAACAAGCTGTTCCCTCAGCCTGGAGTGCTTTTCTTTTTCCCCTCCATCTCCTTTGCAGCTTTAATGTCCCACCTAAAGCATCACCTCCTCAGAAAGGCCTCCCCACCATCCTCTCTGAAGTATGTACTCTTTCCTCCACTCCCTCCCACTCTGCATTCTCTCATATGTCGCCTTGCCTGCATTTCTTCACAGGATCAAACTCTCTTTCTAACTAAATGATTATTTGTTTGCTTGTTGCCTGTACCCCTTCTCTAATCTAGGAGTTCTGTGAACTCAAAAACTATAGCCGCTGTTTTTCCCTATATATCTAACACCTAGTGCAGCCCCTGGCATAGAGCAGACTTTTTCTTTTTTCTTTTTTTAATGTTTATTTTTGAGAGAGAGACAGAGAGACAGAGCATGAGGGGGGGAGGGGCAGAGAGAGAGGGAAACAGAATCTGAAAAAGGCTCCAGGCTCAGAGCTGTCAGCACAGAGCCCAACGTGGGGCTCAAACTCATGAACCGTGGGATCATGACCTGAGCCAAAGTCAGATGCTTTACCGACTGAGCCATCCAGGCGCCCCTACAGCAGACTTTTTCCATGAATAGCTGACAGAATACCTTCATCAGTATCCAGCCACTTTTATCATGTTCCACTGACAAGAATGGCAAAAGGCCAGAAGTATAAACCAAAGAAGGGCCTATATGGGATGAGGCCAGTGGAAGGCCTTTTGTCCCAAGTCTTACCTGACTTCAGAGCCTTACACTTAGGCTTTTGGCCTTATCTCCAAACTAAGCAAGCCACAGACTCACAGAAATATACTGACAGAGTTGAAAGAAGGTGACAAATATTGAAATTTATTTATTTATTTATTTATTTATAGTGTTTATTTATTTTTGAGAGAGGGACAGACAGAGTGAGAGCAGGGAAAGATCAGGGAGAGAGGGAGACACAGAATCTGAAGCAGGCTCCAGGCTCTGAGCTGTCAGCACAGACACTGAGGTCGGGCTCAAACCCAGGAATTGTGAGATCATGACCTGAGCCAAAGTCGGATGCTTAACTGACTGAGCCACCCAGGCACCTCGGCAATTATTGAACTTTAGATTCGGGTCCCATCACTGGCCACAACTCCAGTAAGTGGTATGCTGAGACTAAATGTTGTAATTACTCTATGAGGACCACAGTTCTATTAAGGTATGTTTGTGTGTGTGTGTTGAAAACATTTTTTAGATGTGAACATTTAAAACACAACAGTGTTTTGGATGAGTCTTAGATATTTCTCCAAATTTTAATAAACTGACAGCTTGGAAAATGGAAGTTGCTTAGACTTCTCTCAACTCCCATGAGGTTCTCAAACTAGATATAAATGTGTATTTTCTCTACTGGGGTTTAATTATTAGAAATTGTTATTTCCTTGGCATTCATCTATTTATTCTAGACACTTGTATTAAGCATCTTCAATGTGAAAAGTTCCGTATCATATACTGGTAGTAAAGAGATGAAAAAACATATATATATATATATATATATACACACACACACACACACACACACACACACACACACACACACACACACATATGTATTGCCCTGACCTTAAAAGGTCCACAGCTTAGTTGGGGAAATAGGCAAGAAGAGCCTATTTCCAATTATGCACATTAAAGTAGTCAAATTGTTTTCTAGAAGATCATTCTGGCAAGACTGTATAAGAGGCTTGAGATAGGGTGAAGACTGGCTATAGTGGCTGATTCAGGTCAATAATGATGAGGTCTGAACTCCTGGAAGCAATGAAAGCAAAAAGAGGCATGAGTTGTGAGCTACTTCAGAGAAGGTGTTGGTGGACATACGATCATCTTAGAAATAGGGAATAAAACATTGGAAGATGACACCAAGATTTCAAACTTGTTTAACTTGGGTGGTGTGGGAGGAAGCAGGTCATGCATCAGAATATCCAATTGCACTTGACCCTACACCTCCACTGGCCAAGGTGTGATGGTTACATCTTTCTTATATCACTCACCCTGGAGACCTCTGAATCCTGCACTGAGAAAGACCCCCATTTCCTCCTGCCCTGTAGTGAGTTCACTTCTGAGACTTCCTCTTCCGTGTCTGCCTACAGCTCAGGACAACTCAACCTCTTCCTCTCTGTCACCTCGGGAGTTTTCAAGAAGGGAAACAATCCCATCCCCAGCGTTTCCAAACTTCCCTGTCTCGACTTGAACCTAGTAAAGAAACCCATGTGGTTCTGAAATCATAGTTTGCTTCTCTCTTTCCTTTCCTTGAACCTTGAAGCTCTGTCAACACTGGTGCCCCAGAACCAGGAAAGGGATAGGCCAAGTTTCACCTCTAAGATGGGGTCACTGAGATGATGGCAGGTAGAAGAGTGTAATTTGTTTGTAGTTGCACAGGATATTTGGAGGTGCAAAGGATAGTGGGAATGATGACTGTCTGCTCTCACCCAGAGCCTAGACAGAAGATGTTGGCATATATGAGGAGAAAGCTGTGGGGACAGAAGGGTTGAAGATCCAATTCTGCTGAAGAGCTGGTTGCCAAGGTGGAAACTTGCTTGATTTCCCTACTGAGGTCTACAGCACCAGCTTGGAAGCTGATAATATGAGGCCAAGTTAAGTAACCAGGCTCAGTGAGAGTACCATTTCCTCCATGACAGTTTCCCAAGCCAGAGGCCTCTCTATCTGTCTCTGTGGCTCCCTAACATCTGGTCAGTTCTTTCCCTCTTCTGACCTGCTGTGTGTTAGTGTTTGACTATTTTATCACTCTCCTGGCCAGCCAACTCCTTGCAGGCAGTGGCTAGGCTTTGCCTGTCTGTGTCTTCCACCCTACCTGACCCTTTGCTTTGCACATTCGTATTTGGTAAATTGTGGTAATGTCCTCTTTCTTAAAATCCAGTGGAGGTAGTTGGCTTTTTTGGTGATGGTTCGGGGACCAAGAGTTTGTTGGAGGACTCAAAGTGGGACCTTGGAACCGGCTAACTCAAATTTGAGGAAAGGAGAGGAGGAAAAGCTTTTTTTAAAAATTTTTTTATTTAAAAAAAATTTCTTTTTTACATTTATTTATTTTTGATAGAGAGACAGAGCACAAGTGGGGGAGGGGCAGAGAGAGAAGGAGACACAGAATCCGAATCAGGCGCCAGGCTCCAAGCTGTCAGCACAAAGCCAGACACGGGGCTTGAACTCACAAACTGTGAGATCATGACCTGAGCCAAAGTTGGATGCTTAACCGACTGAGCCACCCAGGCGCCCCTGGAAAAGCTTTTTTATATCTGGGCCCCTGCCTCTACTGACCCTTGGCTGCATCTCAGCACAAGGCTCAGATTCCTTCAGGCATTAAAGTGTTTTTGAGTTTGTTGTAGGAAATCTGCTTTACAGATTTTGTTAATCATCTTTGAAATAAGGATTTCTCCAGGCTCAACCACCAATCTTCCACCTCAGATCTGGGACAAACACATCCCCGATCTTTCACTTCTCCATAACAGGAAAATGTGCTCTGCCTGCACTGAGGGAAAGTGGGAGGTAGGGGGAGCTGAGGGTCTCAATCCCAGTGGCTGGCTTCTCTAAGACAGCGTCAGAGTGTGACTTATTTACAGAGGACCCCACCTCTCAGCTTTCCTTTGCACCCCCAGTCTTTGGAAACCATTTCTTTTCCTTCCTTTAATTGTGCACATTAAGTCCTGAGAATACCAAAATACAGGACTCCCCAGACCTACTCAGAGGACTGTCTGCTTCAGATCTCTCCTTGTCACACTCACTCTGTAGCATTAAAATTCCAGACCCTTGCCCTGGATTCCTGTGGTCTACTGTAGTCAGGGCCACCTCCTTTGACCATTTTTAGAACCACCTCACCTGGGGTGACAGGGGCCAGATCACAATATTCTGTTCCATATCTTTCCTTTCTCTTGCTTTGGACTTGCCTTTCGATCCCACCTCCATGTGAATAGCCTATGGAATTATGGGATATTGATTTTCCATTTCTTCTCCTTTGTCTTCTTCTCATCCCTGCGGTGGCTTCCGTGCCGTACTTGCTCATGTCTCAGCCAAGAGAGCTGCAGAGGTTATACAGGGAGGTGGTGAATTACCCTGGTTCCTACTCCTTTGAGTTCCTTAGTCTACCCACCCACCCCTCCGCCCCCCAACTCTGGTATTCCCTGACTCTCTCCTGAGAGGAAATTGAAAGCGATTGAAAGAGAGCCCCAGGGAGTGAGAACTGTCATGGCCTGTTACAGTCTGTGCTGTCTGCTTTAAGCCACCACCTTCTGGTTGGATTCAACTGTTTCCCTAATAGTGTGATCCTGAATGGAGGAAGAAGTATTGGGAATGAAACTAGTGATGGAAAACATTTGGGTAGATAATAGTGTTCATATCTGTGCTTGGTTTTTAAAAGGAATCTTCAGCTATATCAGAATTTTGAATGGAGGCATCCTGTGCGGTTGGGATCTTGTTTGGTCTTTGAAGTAAGATCTCTTCATGATGCCCTCCCCAGTCTACTCCCTCAACCCCCTGGCAATCCATTGTGGTTAGGAAGAGCCGAGCACATGGGACTTACTTCTCTTCAGATTTACTGTCTAAGAAAATGTGCAAGTAAAACAGAATATGTGCCATTGCTAAACAGAGTCGTGTATTTTAAATTAAAATTAAAATTTGCATGGCAGGCCTAGTCCTACATATAAGACAAAATGTTGCTGTGATGAGTCTAAAGCCAGTACTCAAAAAACCCAAAGGTAGGTTGTTATGCACAGAAAGTCAGCTCAGCAACCAGGTTGGGAGAAAAGTGGTAGCAGAGTGGCAGGGTTGGGTCCAGTGTAGACCCAGGACTGGTGTCCCATCAGACATTGGTCCAAAGAAGGTGGGCCTTAAGGAAGCACTTTTAATATTTAAACAACATCAGGGGCGCCTGGGTGGCGCAGTCGGTTGAGCGTCCGACTTCAGCCAGGTCACGATCTCGCGGTCCGTGAGTTCGAGCCCCGCGTCGGGCTCTGGGCTGATGGCTCAGAGCCTGGAGCCTGTTTCCGATTCTGTGTCTCCCTCTCTCTGCCCCTCCCCCGTTCATGCTGTGTCTCTCTCTGTCCCAAAAATAAATAAATGTTGAAAAAAAAAATTAATATTTAAACAACATTACTAGACGGTTCCTGGAATGGATTGTTGTAAGTGGGAACTGACACCAGCCCCAAGTAGGGCCCTTGTTTGAATCTAGACTGGAGGGAAAAATCAGTAGCAGGGGCCACAACTGGTACCACCCCTTTATGGCCTTTGCATAGAGCTGGACATGTGCTGTTCCCTGCCAGTCCCTTCTGCCCAGAGATCCCAGTAGAGTGAGACTGGAGCTCTGTTCCGGCACTGCAGAGGGTCAATGTCTGGACAAGGGAGTGACTGAGCTGTATGAGCACAGACAGCTGGTTTTAGGTGTTTAGCAGCATCCCCTGACTGCCCTCCCCCTACTTGAAAAATCGTAAGATGCAGAGAAAACTTAAGATTGTGGATTTCTTTGTAAGAAATTAAAATCTGACAACAGGATCTTTCAGACCACATGGTTTTTGCACATATGGGGATGCATATGCCTGGGATGTGTCTGCCTGCGGTGGACTGGGTTGGCTCCGACAGGTACATGTGATCGTTCTGTGATTGTGCTCTTGTTGTACCATGTGGGTGATTAATTAGTGACCAGGAGCATAGGTTGCTGAAGCATAGGAAGGTATGCTGAGCATAGGAAGATGAAGAGGAATGGTTAGTATAACAACATCTGTGTTGCCAGGGAGAATAATTTCAGACATGTTTGGGGGTCTGTTAATCCCATTTTCCATCTTTATTTCATAAAGTAGTCTCAAGAAAGGAAAAGAAGACAAACTCAAATGTTTACTCTGCCTCTCGAACTATTTGTAAGTCCCTCAGAGACAGCCTGGCTGTTCCCTTTCACCTACTGGTGGACAGAGGCTACTTTAATTAAGGTTATTGGGAGACACCAGAAAAATATGGTATAATGACTCTGAGCTGAAAACAAACAAAAATAATATGGAAAACAACCTTGTGTGTAATGACTACTCTCAATTTATGAGGACTCGCACAGATAAGGCAGGTTTCATAGAGAATTTCCGGGACACTACTAACCCAAACCAAAAAGCTTCTAGGGTAAAGACTAGATTCTGTCAGCAGATACTCACTTTACCAATATCAGTATCCAACCTTCTTTGAATTCCTGTATACGTTTGTAGTAGCTTACCTTTAATTGTTATGCTGTTAGTGTTTATTGCAGAAATAAAGCCCTTGCTCCTGATCACTAATCACCCACATAGTATGACAGAAGCACTGTCATGGAGTTGCCAGTGGCACCTGTCAGAGCCAACACAGTCCAGCACAAGCGGACACATCCTGTCACCTACATTCTCACAAGAGCAAGAACTGTGCTCTTGTGAAATGCTTTCATTTTAACCAGTAAGAATTTCTTTACCAATAAAGTTATAAGCCAGAGACAGGAAATTCTATCTAATTTAGAGACAGATGCATTCTTCTTAAGGCAACAACACATAGCTAACTATTTCAATTTCAGGATGATATTATATATAAAAGGTGAATAATTTTATTTTTAAAGCAGTTTGTACAAATCTTTACATTCCACCAACTGAATAGGCTTCTTTATTGGCATAGTAGTTTAGAAAGTGCATTAAACCTTTACAGCTCCAAGGTCACGTGGCAGTAGGTTTGTTTCCTGATACCAAGCCTCGATTTTGACCCTCAAGCCTTGGGGAACAGCTTACTCACATTGATGAGCCTTTTGAATTTAGGCCAAAAAAAAACAAAAAACAAAAACCCACGGATCTGAGCTTTTAACAGTGCATAACTGACTACCTCGAGCCCAGGCACAAGTTTCTGGAAGACCCGTAGCTATTGGGGTTGTAACTTTTCTTCTCTCTTCCTCCTCACTCAAGGCATAATTCAATCCAGAGACAGCTCAACTTGTCAAACCCAGACTTCAATATCCAGCAGCTTCAAAAACAGGAACAGTTGACTGGAATTGGCCGAATTAAACCGGAGTTATATAAGCAGAGGTCACTGGATACTGATGATGGGACAAGGAGTAACAGCAAAGCCTGTGGGAAACTGAATTTCATTTTGAAATATGACTGTGACTTAGAGCAGCTCATAGTGAAGATTCACAAAGCTGTCAATTTGCCCGCCAAGGACTTCTCTGGGACTTCAGATCCTTATGTCAAGATCTATTTGCTTCCTGATCGGAAAACAAAACACCAGACTAAAGTGCACAGAAAGACCCTAAACCCTGTGTTTGATGAAGTGTTTTTGTTTCCGGTTCCCTACAATGACCTTGCAGCACGGAAGCTTCACTTCTCTGTGTATGACTTTGACAGGTTCTCTCGCCATGACTTGATCGGCCAAGTGGTGGTGGATCACTTCTTAGACTTGGCTGATTTCCCCAGGGAGTGCATCCTTTGGAAGGATATCGAGTATGTCACCAATGTAAGTCCAGCATTTCTCCATTTGGGGGGAGGCTTCTTGGTCCGCATGCATTCAGATTACTTACACCTTATTTTATTTTGGGGGCAAAGTATAAAATTCACTTCCATGTCTGGATAGCTGTTGTTTCAGAACCTTCCTTGTAACTTCCCAGAAGCGGACCTTTAATAGTATTCATTTTAAAAGTTCCCGGAATTGCTCATGAAAACAGTATTAAAGAGCAACGTTCTCTCTTTTCTACTTTCTAATTCTTAGCTATTCCCTAACTGGCAGTAGATATTATCTGCCCTCCTTGCCACATTTTCTGTAGAGCTTTCTTAGATTATTTGTGCTAAATGGATCCTGGCATCCTATTCGCTGTAATCTGCAGCTACGAGACCATTGCCAGGCTCTCTGAGAGCATTATGTCCTTGCCCGTGTGCCCAGGTCAGCTCAGTTGCATTTCCCATGATCAGATCTTCAACTTGAATCCCAGAAGTGAGAATGGTTGACAAGAGTTTGTACCACATTTGTAAATACAGAATCAAAGTGACAGGGAGTTCAGTCTGAAAAGATCTGCAGATATCGGCAAAGCTAATCAATGGAAGGTCAAATCCAATTTAGAGCTCAGGAGAGAGGTCTGAAGGGCTACGGCAATGACACCACAAACCCATGTTTACATTTTAAATGAGATTGCAGTGGTGATATTATCACTCCATTTACATCCTTATCACTCTCCTGCAGACATGTATTGACACTGCTGAAATAGAAGGAAAACTGGACTTTCTTGGGTAATGCTGATATTTTAGAGCCACTTGCTTCTTACATCGGTCCAGATTCCTTCAGGCAACTTTGCCTGCACATCTTCTAGAATACAAGCCCTTCTGAGGCCAGCATAGTTTTCTTTCTCTGCCTTGGCAATCAAAGAAACCAAGCTCCATAATCCTTCCTCAGCTCAGATGATGATCCAGCTTGAATTTGGAGCCCAGTAAGTGAAAGGCTCTCATCCTGCTCTGGAAGAGAACACGCAAAAATCTCTGTGTGGTGACCAAATACCCACACTAGTCTTTTCACTCTTGTCTGCCTTTGTGAACTGGGCACTCACCCACACTTTGGCTGTTCCAAGAGACATCTTCTCTTCTCATGGCACTAGATACTGGTGCCAGCTTTGTCGTGATACTCACATAAGCAAAGTGTAGCACTCAGTTTTGCTGGCCCTTATCACAAGAATGAAGAAAGGAAAGAAAGAGCTGGAGAAAGAGTGAAGAGTCTGTTTCTGAAGTCTTTTTTCTTTGTTCTGTTCTTTTTCACTAAATCTACCTATAGCACAATTTGCAAATTACTATCATTCTATGATAAGATTTACTGTCAGAAAGAACTATCATCCAACCTGATTTTTCCTCAATTCAGTTGGCTGGTACTTGACTTTTCACATAAATTTTGGCATCAAATTGTCAAATTAATAATTCTTTCTGGTATTTGGACTTGTATGAAGTCTGTAGATTAATTTAGGGAAATTGTGCATCTTTATGATATTGAGTCTATTCATTACCATAGTGTATTTTGTTTCATTTATTTATTTCTGTAAAATTCTAGGGGCACCTGGGTGGCTCAATCAGTTAAGCATCTGACTCTTGTTTTCAGCTCAGGTCATGATCTCACAGTTTATGAGTTTGAGCCCCATATCAGGCTCTGTGCTGACATTGCACAGCCTGTTTGGGATTCTTTCTCTCTCCCTCTCTATCTGCCCCTCCCCTGCTTGTGGGTGCGCTCTTTCTAAATAAATAAATAAACTTGAAATAAATAAATTAATTAAATTAAATTCTTTCATTCGAGGCTTATAATTTTCTTCATGAGGATCTTGCATGTCTCTTGTTAGATTTATTGGTAGGTGCCATGTTTTTCATTATTTTAGGTACAGTTGACCCTTGAACAACATAGGTTTGATCTGCTCAGGTTTACTAATACATGGATTTTTTTTCAGTAAGTGCAATACAGTGCTATAAATGTATTTCCTTTCCTTATGATTTTCTTAATAACATTTTCTTTTATCTGGCTTACTTTATTGTAAGCATACAATGTATAAAACATAACATACAGAATATGTGTTCATTGACTATGTTATCAATAAGGTTTCCAGTCAACAGTAGTCTATTAATAGGTAAGTTTTTGGGGGTCAGCACTCTAATCTTCACATTGTTCAAAGGTCAACCATAGTATTTTTTCTAAAATTGCATTTTCTAACTTTTGTTGTTATGTAAATGCAGTTTAAATTTATCTTCAATTTGGCAATCTTGTAAAATTCTTATTAATGCTTATAATTTGATTGTAGAATCTTCTGAATTTTCCTTATAGAAAATGAGACGTGACTTGATAGTTTTGTGGGGTTTTTTTCTAATCTGGATGCTTTTATTTATTTTTTAATTCAGCTTACAAACTAGGATTTCCAGTATAATGCCAAATAATTATGGTAGTAGTCATCCTTGACTTATTCCTACTTTTAAGTGAAATGTTTTTAACATTTTCATAGAATATAATTTTGCTGTAGATGTTTTGTGGATGTCTTTACCATATTAAGAATGTATCCCTTGGGGCGCCTGGGTGGCTCAGTTGGTTAAGCATCTGACTTCCGCTCAGGTCATGATCTCGCAGTTTGTGGGTTTGAGCCCTGCGTTAGGCTCTGTGCTGACAGCTCAGAGCCTGGAGCCTGCTTCGGATTCTGTGTCTCCCTCTCTCTCTGCCCCTCCCCCACTCGTACTCTGTCTCTCTCTCTCTCTCTCTTTAAAAAATAAATAAACATTAAAGAAAAATTTTTTAAAAAAAGAATGTATCCCTCAAAAGAAGAAGAAGAAGAAGAAGAAGAAGAAGAAGAAGAAGAAGAAGAAGAATGTATCGTTCCATTCCTTCATGACTAAGACTTTTTATTATAAACATTTGTTTTGTCAAATGCTGTGATCCTGTGAGGTTTTTCTCTGCTATAATTTGCTATTTTACTCAATTACATTGATCAGGTTTTTAATTTTGAACCAATCTTATATTCCTGGTATGATCCACACTAGATTTGATATATTACCTATGTTGCATATTAAGTTCACTTTGCTAGTATTTTGTTTAGCATTTTTTAAAATCTGTGCTAATGAGTGACACGTGTAATTTACTTTCTCATATGGTTCTTATCTGGGTTGGAACCAAGGTAATTCTTGTTTTATAAAATTAGTTGGGGGATTATTTTGGCTGCTTTCCTTTTGTTTTTCCTTGGTGCTCCTGGAGGCTTTGGGGTTTGTTTATTTTTCTTTGAACTGAAAATAACTCTTTTACTCTCTGGCTAGTAGTGAGGTTTAGGTAGTGAGGAAGAGAAGGGAGCAAGGTTGGTATATTTATTCCCCTACATAGCCTCCTTAGGGTATCTGTAGGCTGGCAATAACCTTCAACTGAAAGCCACAGTTCCACATATGTCTTTGTTTTGCTATTGTTTTTAGAATGTTTTTCTGGGTATAAAAATAGGGTTTTTGGCATTGCCAAAAATGATTTTGGCATTACAAAGCTATCATTCCGTAGTCATCTGACCTCCATTTGCCTTTGAGAAGTTGACGTTTAGTATAATGTTTATTCCTTTGTATGCAGTTTTGTTTCCTTTGCTTTCAATATCTTGCTTTCCTCTTTAGTGTTCCATAGTTTAATTGCTAACGTTGCTAAGTGGCTATTTTTATTTATTCAGACTGATTTATAGGGTTCCTGAATATGAGATTGTTTCTTTTATCAGTTCTAGAAAATTCTCACCCATTTACCTCTTTTCATTTGTAAAAGTTTCATTTGCGGTGTTTCCACACTTGCCTAATATCTTTAATAGTCTCCTTTTTTGTTTCAACATACTTTCAGTTCCCTTTTTAATTTCTTTTACCATTATGTACAAGTTACTTTTATATTCTGTTCCTAACTGCACCAGCTATAATCTTTGTAGCTCTGATTTTTTTGTTTGGTATTTCCATTGACTAACTCATCATGCCTTGTTGCCTCCTATATTTAATGATTTGTGATTGTGAGTTCATACGGCTTGAAACTTTGTCAGTAGAAAATTTCATGTTCTGGGCTTCATGTTCTGCACTCTGAAAGTGCATTCCTTCAGGGATGATTTGTGAGGTAACCAACAGGGAACCATTCTAAACCGAATTTTGAGCTTGAGGGTTTGGGGGCAACAGAGAAGTAGGGTGAATATAGGCTCCAAATGTATAAGTGCAGGCTTGTATTAATGGTTAGAAATCGTCAGGGGAGACTTTTTTTCCTTGCTTTCCCTAGAGCAAGTCGAGGACAGGATATATCTTTAGCTTCTACTTCTGCAGGGCAGAAGTTCTTTTTTGTTTATCCTTTAAGGATGTGACCCTTAATCTTTAGGATTCCAGCTTCATGCAGGGTTCTCCCACAGTCGTCTAAAAACCACACACTAAACCACTAGAGATTCACATTTACCTTCATTCAAGCTCCAGTTCCAGGGCTTACTTACCTCCGTGGATTCATACTTACTTACTGTTTCTGGCCACTGAAAAATTGCATTTTTGTCCCATGAGCTCTGCCATGCATTGAAAATGATTTTGTAGGGGCATCTGGGTGACTCAGTCAGTTAAGTGTCTTGGTTTCGGCCCAGGTCATGATTTCATGGTTCATGGGTTGAAGCCCTGCATCAGGCTCTCTGCTGACAGCTCAGAGCCTGGAGCGTGCTTTGGATTCTGTGTCTTCCTCTCTCTCTCTGCCTCTCTCCTGCTCATGATCTTTCTGTCTCTCAAAAATAAATAAATGTTAAAAAAAAAAAAAAAGAGAAAAGGATTTTGTAATCCAGTATTTTTACCTGGAGGAGTTTCTGTGAGCATCTACCCTGTTGTTGGAAATATCGTGTGCTACAGTATATTGTTTAAAGATTGTTCAAAAAAGCAGTTGTTACCTGTACTAACTGGATAGTAATCTGTGTATTGGATGTTTGCCTTGTGATTGAATAGCCAGAAAGAACCTTAGAGGTTCTGTAATCTGAAATCCTCACTTGGCCCATGGCACTGAGGTGGAGGGCCATTAGGAGATTCAGCTAAGCTCACATAGCTGAATAATGGCCAAACAGGAATTAGGACAAAGGTTTTCAAGCCAGTTCAGTCAGTTCATGAACAGATGTTTCAAAATTATCATACATGCTGGCTGGCTTCTCTTTGCCTGGCTATCTCCTACTAAGCTCTTAGATCCCACCATAAATGCCACTGCCTCAGAGAATTTGTATCTGAGACCTGGACTAGGAGGGTAGGTTTTTTTAGTATTTGTTTCCATGACACTCTGTACTTTTGTCATTACTCATCATACCTTCCCCATTAGACTGTTCTGTAAGTGCGCAGACCATGTCTGGCATGTTCACTACATGCCCAGCCTCTGGAATGGTGCCTGGAAGTAAAATAATTAATATGCACTTACTGAATAAAATGAAGCTCCTTATGTGGGGCTAATTTGGTGAGGCTCCAGGGACTGATTTGGTTGGAGAGGAGTTTTATGCAGTGCTGAAACCCATAAACTAATCTTTCCATTTTTAAAAAATCTTGTTCTTTATTTCTCCAAGTAGATTATGGGTTTTACAAATGTTAGCAGTCAAATAAAAACTAATCTTCACACCTTCCTGTGAAGAAACAAAATGGCAGTTATTGAGTGTAAAAACAGTAGTTTAATTGGACCTCTCAACTGAAGCTATATCAATCAATAAGAGTGTGATGCATCTCTGTGGGATATGTTTCAGTCAACAAGAGAGAAGACATTATCAGGGGGAAGGTTGAAGTTGAGAGAGCATGAGTTTAGTGGTCTGGGTGAATGTTGGTTGTCATGCCTGAGTCTTGACATTTTCATATACCCCACTCATCACTGACTCCCTAGTGAATAGGCATTGAGCATTCAAGAATCTCTCTTTCAATGGCCCTCTTAGAAACTGGTTCAGAGACTTTCTCTGGGAATCTCTGATCATCTCAGCTACACTCTAATTTGGGAGAGATGGCAGAGTTTTCACGTAGTAACAGTGGAAGCCATGAGGTTTCCTCTGTGCCCATATGGACCCCAGTTCAGAAGAGGGAAGGGTACAGTTGACAATAGCATAGACTCCCTTTTAATGTTAGGAATTTTAAAACTGTACATTTCCATCAAAGTTTGACTTTGTGAGTCATTGCGAAGTCCCATATTTTTCAGTGGCTGATTTAGGAATTTTCCTGTTCTGTCTTCTAAGTCCCTGAGGCCATTTTTAGACCCGATCGAGGTGTATACCTGGAACCAATCAGGAGGAAATATAAGTATTCAGGGAAGCCAGTTGAATGCAGATGGGGCAGGCAGTCTCTGTCACTGAAGAAGTTTATTAATTTAATCATGTTTCATTCCATTGCACCATGAGTCCAAGGTATTATCATATGATTGTATAGCTATGTCAGATTCAGTGGCATCCTGGTAGATGTGTAATATCTGGCTGGTAGAGGTGGAGGGACAAGAAGGGGACCTGATTTGTAGCATTTGTTTATTTCTGTGGAGCAAATAACCCCTAGCGGCGCTGATTTTTCAAGCTACCAATGTGACATCACTGAAGGTGGAGCTGACAAAAGATGCTCACATTGGCTTTTGCAAGCTGGTGCCTGTTGATAAGAGCTGGCTTCAGTACACAACTGCATTTAGTGCTGAAAATACTAACACTGGTTGGATAACTGATCCTAAGAGAACAACAATTTGAAAAACCCCATAGAAAGCCCTGGTTTCCAGCTGATGACAGGGAAGCCAAGTTCCTTCCATAATGTGGGTGTGAGTGGAGTCGGCCATCGCTGAGGCTCATGAGCTAAATCTTCACGAAAATCCACTGAATCCCACCCTGTCATTTTTTCCAGTCATGATCCCTCAGACATGTCAACCCCTCGACGTCAGGATTATTCAGAGGTAGTGAAAAGTGGCAAAACTGTAGAACAGAACATCTGAAGGAAGGGATTACTAAAGCTGCAGGTCTCTGACAGAGACTTTGGTAGCTTTTATCCTTGCCTAGCACAAAGCTTTTGCTTTTTCAATGAAATAGATGACATGTACAAGAGTATATAGAATGCATATGTATGGTTTAATAATAATAACAAGATAACATCAGTCAATCCAGAATTTAGCTCAAGAAAGAGAAAATTGTTTATCCCTTTGAAGCTCTCAGTGTGACTTTCCTCCATCCCTCAAGTTTCCCCAGAGATAATCAATAAACTGAATTTTAGAGCTACAATTCCCTTGTTTTTAAAATCACTTTACCACATAAGAATAGGTTGTTCAGTTTTGCCTATTTTTGAAATTTTGTGGAGAAATTATATTGTATGTATTCTTCTGCAAACTGCTATTTTCAGTATTTTGTTTTGAATCGCTATGTTCATGTATATACTATAGTCCTTTTTTTTTTTTTTGGCAGGGGTGTTTTAGCATTTCATCGTATAGTGTAGCATAATTTATCTCATCTCTTGGGCATCTGGGTGGCTCAGTCATTAAGCATCTGACTTAGGTCAGGTCATGATCTCACAGTTTATGAGCCCAAGTGCCCTACTTCGGGTGAGCATGAGCCCTGCTTCTCTCTCTCTCTCTCTCTCCCTCTCTCTCTCTCTCTCCCTCTCTCTCTACCCCTTGTGGGATTCTCTCTGTCTCTGTCTCTCTCCCCCTCTCTCTCTGCCCCTTGCTCACTTGTGCCCTCTCTCTCTCTCAAAAAAATTTATCTAGTCTCTTGTCAATGGATATTTGAATTAAGTTTTTTCTATTTCAGGAAATGCTGCTAAATGTATGTTTTTTAAATTTCTTTTTAATGTTTATTTTTGAGAGAGAGAGAGAGAGAGAGAGAGAGAGAGAGAGAGAGAGAGAGAGAATGAGAATGAATATGACTGGGGGAGGGGCAGAGAGAGAGGGAGTCATAGAATCCGAAGCAGACTCCAGACTCTGAGCTGTCAGCACAGAGCCTGACGCATTGCTCCAACTTACCAGCCGTGAGATCGTGACCTGGGCCGAAGTGAGATGCTTAACTGAACCACCCAGACACCCCTGTGTGTATGTTTTTTGTACATGTCTCCTGGGAAATATGTGCAAGAATTTCTCTTATGGTATATACCTAGGAATGTAGTTTCTAGATCAGAGATCATTATATCTCAAGGAGGTTTAACAACAATCCCGGCAGCAGTGTGTGAGCCCATGTTAGTCTGTGCTCCCTCCAACACTTGGTGTTGTGTCACTCTCTAAAAAATTGACCATAGACTCTTCTGAGTATTGTATACTGACAATTATTCCATGCATGAATAAGGACAGTTTTGTTTTTTCTTTCCTTTTGGCTTCTCTCTCCCCACCATCTTTATTGCTTGCTTTATTGTATTTGCCAGGACTGCTGAAACAAAGGTCCACAGAGTAATCTGCCTTGTTCCCACCCTAAAAAGAATACTTTGAATTTTTATACTAACAGGCCATTGGCTGTAGACTTTGAAAACCTGAGTGGATATTGAATTTTATCAGATGACTTTATGAATTTATCTAGATAATCATATGTTTTGTTCCTTTTATCTTTTAACGTGATAAAGTATATTGCTTTATTTTCTAATTTTGGTAAAAACATTACTGTGATAAATCCAACTTGTACATGATGTATTGTTTTTCACATACATAGATATACATAAATGTATGTGTGTTATTCAGTTGTTTGGTTTGTTAATGTTTTGTTAAAGATTTTTGTAACTAAATTCATGAGTGAGATCAGCCCCTGATTTTATTTTCTTGTTTTCTGTTCATCTGGTTTTGTGATCAAAATGAGTTGATGGAGCATTCTTTCTTTTTATTCTCTTGAGGGTTTTGTGTACAATTGAAATCATCTTTTCTTTCAGTGTTTAGTAGAATTGACCCAGTCAGCCTTCTGTGTCTCGTGTTTACTTTGGGGGAAATTGATTCCATTCCTTTGTTATTGCACTATACAAGTTTTCTATTTCTTTATAAACCGTATTTGGTGATTTGGATTGTTCTGTTTTAAATGTATTGACTTATAGCTCTTCATAGTCTTATCTTTTTATTTTCTACCTTATCCCTGGCTAGGTCCTTTTTCTCATTTCTAACATTAATTATTTGTTCCTATTCTCTTTTTCTTTGATCAATATCATTGGCGGTTTGTCAGTTTTTATTAGTCTTTTCAAAGAACCATTGAATTTTATTGATTATATTTAATTTTTGTTTACTCTTTCTTCTTTTGATGGTATGATTTTTTTTATTCCTTAGGTTTATTCAGTTATTTCTTATTTCTTACATCTCTAGGTCCTTTCTAAACCTATTTTATTGAGGCATGATTGATGTGAAAAACTGAATATTCTGGACTAGTATGCATTCATGAAACCATTGTTACCACCAAGGCCATTGACATATCTATCACCTCCCACAGTTTCCCCCCATCTTCTCTATTATCATTATTATTATTATTATTATTATGAGTAGTGGTAATAGTATTATTTTTGTGTGGTAAGAACACTAGCAAAGGATCTACTTTCTTGGCAAATTTTAAATATGCAGTATAGTACTGTTAGCTATAAGCACAATGCTATATATAGATCTCTAGAATTTATGTATCTTACATAACAGAAACTTTAGATATGTGTTTAAGGCTATAAATTTCCCTTGAAATGCTACCTTAACTGTCTACAAATTTTGATATTTAATATTGTCATTATTCTGATCTGTTTTCTAATTTCAAGTATGTTTTTTTCTCTGATCTACATATTTTACTTGAAAGCGTGTCTTAAAAATTTCATATTTAATAGTTTTTTAAGTGTTACTGCCCTAATTAGAATGTGATCAGGTATGTAGACTATATTTTGCATATTATGTGATATGTGTTGATACTTGCTTGATGTTCTCTTTTGCCTGTTTTTATATATATGCTATATGTGCTAGAAAAGATTATGCATTACCCACATCCATATTTTAGTAGATATTTTTTTCTGCCCAACATATTGGTTGTCAGAAAACATGCTTAGAAATCTCCTACTATGATAGTAGATTTTCAGTTTCTTCTTGTAGTTCTATCAGTTTTGCTTCATATATACATGTATATATATGTATTTATGTTTACAATATTGGCACTTTTTATATCTTTCTGGCCATTTGAACCTTTTATCATTATTTAGTGTCTGGTTTTACCTAG
Organism: Herpailurus yagouaroundi; assembly: GCF_014898765.1. NCBI lineage: Eukaryota > Metazoa > Chordata > Mammalia > Carnivora > Felidae > Herpailurus > Herpailurus yagouaroundi. Next base: position 6,850,205 of record NW_024412449.1, on the reverse strand, counting down.
AGAAATATTTTTTGCTAAGTGCACCTTTCCAAGTGCATCTTTTCTGGTATTTATAGAACTATAAACCCTTCCTTTCAGTTAGTTTTGTCTTATATATGTTTTTCTGTTCTTTTACCTGCAGATTTCCTATATTCTTATAAGTAATTGTAAATACTGAAAGCAATGTATAGGTGGATTTTTGAAAAAATCCATTCTGAAAATCATTTACTTTTAACAAGTGAGATTAGTCTGTTTATGTCATTGCAAACATTAGTATTTTGGGGTTATTCTACCCTTTTATATTATGCTTATTTTAGTCCTGATATTTTTTCCTATTTTTTTTTGAATTAAGTTTTCTCTCCATTTCACTTTCTCTCTTCCACTAACTTATAATCTGTTCGTCATTTCCTAAAAATTGTGACATGCGTGGTTAATTTAATAAACTTAAGGAGTTAATCAAAACTATACTTATATCTTGGAGCCCTCAGCTGCAGTCTCCCTCATTCCAGGTACCATGGTACTGTTTTCCAGTGTTTTACTTCTGTCTTGCCTTGCTTTTTTACTCCCTCAGTTAGACATTATAATTAATGTTTTCCATAGTCAATGATGGTTTTCATTTATCACATATTCATCACTGGTGTTTGCCATTTCTTCAGGCTTTCCTTAAAGATGACTTTTCATGTTTAGCACATCCTCAAGATACTGCTTCAAGAGAGGGCCTGTCATTGTTAACTCTCAGGATTTTTTTGTCTGGAAATGTTGCTATTTCACATTTATAAGTGAAAAAAAAAAACATGACTATACACGTCTTTGGTGGATAATAACTTTTTAAAATTTTTTAACATTTATTATTTTCTTTGAGAGAGAGAGAGAGAGAGAGATTAAATGGGGGAAGGAGCAGAGAGAGAGGGAGAGAGAGAATCCCAAGCAGGCTTTGTGCTGTCAGCACAGAGCCAGACACAGGGCTTGAATTCAGTTAGCGAGATCATGACCTGAGCTGAAACCAGGAGAATTGGATGCTTAACCAACTGCCACCCAAAACCCCCTGGTGGATAATATTTTTTTCTCAGCAATAAATCTGTTGTCTCCTTGCCTTCAAACTCTCGGTTTTGAGAAATCAGCTACAATATACCTTTCTCTTCTCTGTTTTAAGACTTCTCTTTGTCTGCAATTCTATGATGGTATGGATGCTGTATATTTTGCTTAGGATTCACAGGGTATCTTGAGTCTGGGGATAAGTGTCTCATCAATTCTGAAAATTCCCAGCCATAATCTTTTCAAATATTGTCTCTTCCTGATAACCTTCTATCTTTTCCTTCTGGAAACAGATATTTTTAGACCTACTCACTCTGTCTTTTATGTTTGTTTACTCTTTTTTTTTTTTTATTGCTGATGCATCCTAGGCAACATTTTTAGATCTGTCTTTCAGTTCAGTAAATCTTTCTTTAGCAATTTCTAATTAGCTATGTAACAAACCCATTGAATTTCCCATTTATTAATGTAATTTTCATTCCTAGCAGCTTTGATTTCCAAAGCTTTGGTCATTTGTATAATTACGTGATCCTCTTTCACATATTTGATATCTTTTAAAAATTTCTTTAAGATTATCAATCTACTTACATAATATTTTCAATCAGACAATTATAAAATAAAATAATATGATTCTAGACATCCCTTCTGCATTTGAGACAAAAGGAAAGTGCCAAGAAAAAAAAGCAATGCTTACTCCCTCTTGGAATTTCCATCAGGAAAGAAAGACTTCAAAGTCACACTGATATCTTCTGCTTATTTCTTATTGGCCAAAACTGTGTCATATAACTATATTCACATTTAAGAATGGTTTTGAGGGGTGCCTGGGTGGCTCAGTCAGTTGAGCATCCAACTCTTAATTTAGGCTCAAGTCATGATCCCAGGGTTGTGGGATCGAGCCCCACATCAAACTCCATGCTGAGTGTGGAGCCTGCTTAATATTCTCTCTCTCTCTCTCTCTCTCTCTCTCTCTCTCTCTCTCTCTCTCTCCCTCTGCCCCTCTCCCCTGTTCTCTCCTCTCTCTCTTAAAAAAAAAAGCTCTCTCTCTGTCCCTGTCCCCTGCTCACATACTCTCTCTCTCTCTTAAATAAAAATTAAAAAAAAGAAGAATGGTATTGAAAACATAATTTTTCCATTTTTCATCCCCTATGCTGGAATGTGGCCAGATGAGGGGGTTAGAAATTTATGTTAAGTTGGCTGGCATAGTGTCTGCCCCAGTGACCCAGAGGGAGATGCTCAGGAACATTTCATTGAATCCAAGTCTGAACTTAACTATCCCATCTAGATGCTCTGGGTTGCACAAAGAGGAGGACAGGGCAGAGACCTGAGAAAGCAGGCTGGCTCTGTTGGGATTCCTGTGTACATACAGGGAGGCAGTACCACAGCTCAAAATTGATAGCGGGTGGGGTGGGGGAGCGTGCCTGGGTAGCTTAGTCAGTTAAGCAACTGACTTCAGCTAAGGTCATGATCTCATGGTTCATGGGTTTGAGCCCCACTTCTGACTCTGCACTGATGGCAAGGAGCCTGCTTTAGATTCTGTGTCTCCCCCTCTCTCTCTGCCCCTCCTCTGCTTATGCTATCTCAAAAATAAATAAACACTTAAAAATTCTTTAAAAAAAATGGTAGCAGGGGGGACTGATATTTTTCTCTATAAAATCTACCCATGTTTTGATTATTTTAGGTGGAATTTGGAAAAGAGAACATTTATAAGAGAAATAAAAACATTTATAAAAATATCTGTATGGATTGGTATGTGAATGTTCATAGCAGCTTTATTCATAATTGCCAAAAGCTGGAAACAACCTAAATGTCCTTCAGTGGGTAATCAGATAAATGTTACATCCATACGATAAGATACTATTCAGTAGTGAAGGGAACTGTGTGCATGATGCACACACACTGTAATATGGATGAATCGCAGGTGCATTGTGCTAAGTGAGAGAAGACAGGCTCACAAAGCCCCATACTGTGTGATTCCATTTATTCCATAGGATATGAGGAACAAGGCAAAATTACAGGGACAGAGAACAAATCAGTGGTTGTCAGGAGTGGGGGCAAGGAGATGGGGGGACTACAAAGGGGCAACAAGAGGGAATTTTGGAGAAATGATGGAATCATTATAATTGTGGTGGTGGGTACAAGCCTCTACGAGTTTGTCAAAATTCATTCCACTGTCTAACATACCAGTGAATTTTACTGTCTTTAAATTAAAAACAAATTAATAAAAATTAAAAATCACCTTTGAAGGGGAAAATAAATAAATGAGAAAAAAATCGAATGAAAAAATAAGAAAAGGTACAGTGTGAAGCGATAGAGAATATAGGATAATCAGTAAAAGTTCCCTGAGAAGGTAGGAGACAGAATCCAAAATACAGGTATAGGGGTTGACTTTAGATAAATACAGGGACATCATTTTCTTTGTTATAGGAGTTAGTGAGAAGTGTGGGGGCAGACACAAAGAAGTTTGTAGATTTGGAGCTGTGTAATGGAAGATAAAACATAACCTATGTGCAAAAGGGATGGAAAGGAGTTTTCATATGGAAGACCAACATTAATCAACTGGCGGTAGCTGACTAGTGGGCTGCATGAAGAAGGTTTAAGAAGCAATATCATGGCCCAGCAAATGAGAAGACCAGGATCCGATAGCAATGACTGCCATGAGTTTTGGACAACCAATTCCCTTGTGCTGTTCTAGCTCATTCTCTCTAATTGCTCACTCGTGTATGTGTTCTGTATACACACTATTCTCTGTCCGCAGTGACCTTTTTTTCGCTCCTCTTCTCTGTTCAAGTAAATGTTATTCATCTTAGAAGTCCTACACTCCGCCACCACCTCATTAAGTAAGCCCTCGCTGTATCCACCCAGAACAGATTAGGTGTCCCTTGTGTGCTCTTCAAGTATCCTACATGCACCTCTTCACAGCATTTTTCCCACTCGATTGTAAGTATCTGTTTACCCTGGCCCACCCCATTAAACTAGTTAGTTGCACCTTGAGGACAAAGCCTATGACTATATCTTTGTTACTCAACCCGAGAAATAGATGATAAATGCTTTTGAATGAATAAATGAACAAAATGAGGATAGCTCCAATGTAGTATGTGTATATTAAGTAGGATTCCCTTAGGAACAGAGGCTGAGAGGGATTCTTGTGCAGGTGATTTACTGAGGGACAGCTCTCATGTGAAATCTGTGAGGAAGTAAGGGGAATGGGATAGGCAAAGGTGGAGGCTAAAGCTTATCTTGAGCCTGATCACACAGGCAGCTGTGGGAGCGTGAATCCCACCCTGTGTCAAGAGAGGGGTGCTGCCTGTAAACCCTGAACTACTTTGATATTGGCTACAGGCCATTTCCGGGCTTGCCAATCATTTTTAAGGTGGCTGCCTTCAGCTGATGGGAATTCTCCCAAGTAGGATGCAGCCCTGGATGTTAGCAGCCAACAGTCACAGCAGCTAAGGAACGGGCACACCAGCCTGGTAAAGGGGATCTAGTCGAGACACAGTGGGGTCTGCTGCAGTGTGATAGAACAGCACAGTGGGAGAGGGGTTATGGGGACACAGGAAAGACGCTGACTCACGTGATCTTTGAGGTGGAGTCAAATGATGGAGAGAAGGGACCCTCTTCTCCCCACCATCCCCATCCTACATGCTCTTTTTGCAGCCAAGAGTCTACTTGCTGCCTGGGCAAGGGCACCAAAGGCGGGTGTCTGTATGGTGAGCTGTCCACTCCTGAGAGAGAGGCTGGCTTTGCAAGGAGCGGAATTGGGCTCTACTTGGTCCCCCCCTGTACACAATCAGATATCTCCATGGCTGAGCACATGGGGACAACCTAGCTTGATGAAAAAAATCTTCTGCAAACCTGAAACAACTGAAGGAAAAGTTAATGGAGTTGTCAAGGGCAGCAGTTTCATCCCTGAAGAAGGGTGAGACTAGTCAGGTAGAATGCTCCCTTGGGACTGCTTTTAATGATCTTCTACCTGTGGAAGGATTACTGTCCAAAATAGCAAGCCAGTTCCTGACAGAGAGCCTTATCCCATGGATTGGTGTTTGCTTGCTCAGAAATGAGTTTTGAGCCTTTGGAGAATCAAAGCAGTCTGTGGTATTTACAATACAGCCTTACTGTCCAGTAGCTTAAGTGTAGTCTAATTCTGACAGATGGCTCTCAAGGGAAATTTTCTTTCAAATTGGATTATGCTTCCATGCTGAAATGCTCTAATTAAGGGGAGTCTATAAACATGGTGGGGGAGTGAAAGGGAGGGGAAGGTAGGCTGTTTCTTAGGAAGCTGTTTTGGAAAATGGCCATGTTTGCAATCTTTATCTTTTCAGCCCCACACGCTCAGCTACACTGAGAATCTAGGGCACTGCTTTGCTAAAAAAACATGGTAGTGCTGGGTCAGTGGTCAGCTTTCAGGAGGCTGTGACTGCATTTCCGGAGAGGCCCTGCCTCTCTCACCGCACCTCCATCTATTTCCTTCATGCTTTGTTAACTGTCTTGTTAACTAACTTTGTAACTGTCTTGGGGTGTAAGTTTCAGAATAAATGTATTCTTAAAATGAGCATGAGTGACTTTTTAAAAACCTCAACTGATCTATCAGTTCAGCTGTGTCAAACATTACTAACCTTTCTAAGTCTAATACTTTTGTTTTATTTAATACTTACTTTATTTAATACTGCTTCATTACATTTCCTAATTCTTACCAATTTGAGACTTAAGTTTTAATTATAGAAAAAGTATACTTGGCTGTCAGATACAGAAGGATGGGTTTTGCGTGTGTGGGTTGAGAAAAATCTAATTTAGAACTCAGGGAGTGAGTTCTGGGTCTGTCTCTATCATTTATTCAACAAATGTTTTTGAGTACCTACTGTGTGCAAGACAATGCACTAAGCATCAAGTACATAATGATCCCTACTCTCTGGAAGCTTATGGTCTTTGGAGATGGGAATGTGGGAAGAAAGGTCAGTAGACAAAAAATTACAGAGATAATTGATTACTTACATGTGCAGTTGGTGCCACAAAGGAAACATAGGCCAGTGCTACTTTCAAGACCTGATCTGGTCAGTGCATTGGGAAAGGATGCTTAGAAGAGATACCATCAAAACTGAGACTAAAGGACTAAAGGCAGGTTAGGGGTTCACCTGGAAAAGGGCCGAGTCCCAGGCAAAGGGCACTGGCATGTACAAAGGCCCCGAAACAGAAACACTTTGGGCAAGTTCCAGCAACTGAAAGCAGAGTGGTTTAAAAGAGGGAAACACAATGGGAAAGAGACTAGAACTCAGGCAGGAACAAGAGTAAGTCTTTCAGTCTTTATTTTTTGAGTAATTTTTGAAGGACTTTGAGCAGTGACGCGACACAAATAGATTCACATTCTTAAAAAGTCACTGTGGCTGCAGTGCAGAGAACAGACAAGAGGAAACAGTGAAGGAAAGGTCAGGCTGTTGTAGAAGGCCAGGAGGGAAATGATGATTTCTCCCACAGGCTGGTGGTAATAGACAAGAATGTTTTAAAAAATAGTTTTGTTGAAGAATTGGTATACAATGAACTACATATGTTTAAGGAGTACAATTTGACAGTGTTTGACACGTAGACGCTTTGTGAAACCACTGCCAAAATCAAAATAATGAACATACTTGTCACTCCAAAAACTTGTCTTTGGTGATCCCTTCCTGTGTCTCCTCCCTGCCACCCATCCTCCAATCCCCAGGCAACTGTTGATCTGGATTCTGGCACTATAGGTTAGTTGAGATTTTTCTAGAATTTTACATACATAATAAGTACACAGTGTGTTCTCTGTTTTATTTGGCTTCTTTCAATCAAAATAATTATTCTGAGATTCATCCATTTTATTGTATGTATTAGTAGTTCAGTCCTTTTATTGCTGAGTATTATTGCATCACATGGATATACTATAGTTTATCTGTTGCTTATTTGGATTATTAATGGATTATTTTCATTTTGAGACAATTACAAATAAAGCTGCTATCAACATTCATGTGTTTTGTATGGGCATATGCTTTCATTTTTCTTGCATAATTACCTAAGAGTGGAATGGCTGGATCGCATATATATGGTAGTTATATATTTACCTCCTAAGAAACTGCCAAACTGTTTACCAAAATGGCTATACCATTTTACATCCACACCAGCAGTGTATGAAAGTTCTTGTCGCTCTGCATTACCACCAGCACTTGGTAGGGTTGGTCTTTAATTTTATACATTCTAACAGGTGTAAAATGGAGTCTTCATTGGGGTTTAATTTGTATTTCCCTAAGGACTCATGCTGTTGAGCATCTTTTCATATACTTATCTACCATCAGCTTATCTCATTTGATGAAATTTCTGTTTAAACCTTTTGTCCATTTTTTAATTGGGTTATTTGCTTTCTTGTTATTGTATTGTGAGAGTTCTTTGTATATGATGGATGCCAATCTTTTATCAAATGTATGATGTGCAAACATTTTCTTCCAAGCTATAGCTTGTATTTTCATTCTCTTAACATTATCTTTTGAAAGGGAAAAGTTATTAATTTTGCTCAAGTCCATTTTATCCATTTAATCCTTTATGGAGTATGCACTTAGAGACATGTCAAAGAAATCTTTGCCCAATTCAAATTTATATAGTCTGATTTTCTCACATTTTCTTTGAGAAGTTTTATACCTTTAGCTTTTACATTTGTGACTATGATATGCTTTGAGTTAATTTTTATATATAGTTATGAATTATGGATTGGAGTTCATTTTTTTTCTTGATATAGTATTACATTGTTCGAACACCATTGTTGAAAAGACTATAATTCATCTATATAATTGCCTTTTTCACTTTTGGAGAAACTCGATTGATCAAATATATGGGTCTATTTCTGGACTCTATTCTTTTCCTTTGTTTATTTGTCTATCCTTACTCCAATGCCACAGTGTCTTGATTATTGTAGATTTATAAGTCCTGAAATCAGGTAATATAAGTGCTCAACTTCGTCCTCCTTTTTCAAAGTGGTTTTGGTTATTCTAGGTTCTTTGCATTTCCACATGAATTTTATAGTTAACTCCTAGCACACACACACATACACATGCATAAAACGCTGTTGGAATTTTGATTGGAGTTTCATTGATTATAAAATCAATTTGGAAAGAAGAGACATCTTAAAAATACTGAGTTTTCCCAATCATGAAGAATATATATCTCTCCATGTAATACATTTTCTGTAATTTACTTCAGCAATGTTTTTAGTATACGTCTCCGGAGCTCTCTGTGTTCATCTTTCTCTCCTCTGTACTATGCCCTGCACTCTAGTTGGGTTGGCCTTTCTGGAGTGCATTTCTGCAATGCTGGGAGCCCACTGGGCTCTGCCTGGTGCTATGCTGTGTCTTAAAAAACTTGTTCCAGGTAGTGAGCTGGGCTAATTGTAGGACTTGTCTCCTTTGTTTCCTGTCATTCAAGTATCACTTATCCTCATGGCCTGGTGTTCAGTGTTTTAGAAATCATCATTTCATGTACTTTGTCCAGATTTTGAATTGTTTCAGATGTGAGGGTAAATTCATTTCCTGTCTCCCTGTCATTTTCTCTGAGACTTAAAGAATGGACATAGTCAAAATAATTTGTGGGTTTCTAGAGAAAGCAACCCCCAAAGGAAGGTGTTGGTATTTATTGAGATAGGAATCATTAGATGAAGAACAGGTATTTATATTTTTGTTGTGGGATAAGCTCATGCATTACATTTCTAGCATATATGGTTTGTACTTTCGATTAAACATTCAAGTGAAAGGCATAAAAGCAGTCGTATACCCTAGGCTGTGGTTCAGAAGCAGGGTCTGTGTTGGAAGTAAGAATTTATGAATCGTCAACATATACTGTTTATGCTATTTGAATCACATAGGTTGAGGAAGTCACTTACTAGGAGAATCTGGGGTGAAGAAGGAAGAGTATGGGACCAATTCCTGAGACCTCATAGGGCCTGAAGTGGAACAGTTGAAGCAGTAAAGGAGAACTAGTTGATTGTGTCACAAAGTCACAAGGATATTTCGAGGAATTGTGAGTGGTCACGTGGGTCAAAAGCCGCACAGATGTCAATTAAGAAAGAACTGAAAAGAACCTGTCGGATTCTTCGACAAGAAATATTTGGTGGCTCTAGTAAGCGATGCTAGTGGTGAGAAACGAAGCCAGAGTGGAGCAGACTAAGAAACACATGAGAGCGACGGCGGGGTGGGGGTCTGCCAAGACGAGAGAGATTGAAATAAAGAAGGGTTTTGTCAAGATGGAAGGGATATTTTAAATGCTGACAGGTAAGAGCAGGTAAAGAGGAAGAGCGTCAGGTGCAGGAGAGAGATGAGCAGCGGGCGCCCCGTGGCCAGAAGCCTGGTGAAAGGTGAGAGTGGATGGGACCCCAAATGGAGGAACAGCATTGACGGTTGGCTTGGACAGGGCACTTCCCCCCATGTCACAGTGGGACGGGGAGGCCCCACACAAGCAGGAAGTTGAGCGCAGCCCCATCTGGCGAGAAGGATGAGACGGAGCTGCCTGCTGAGAGTGTATATGGAACGGCCCCTGCCCTCAGGGAGCTTGTGGTCTTGGTGCTGGTCTGATGAGTTCTTTTATGGTAACTGCAAAACATGATTTATTAATCTCAGTTTGGTCTGTTTTAAATTTTAGAACATTTTTTACTTTTAAAAATTAATTTGTTGGCTTTTCCCTTTCTTAGGTAATATGCTCAATCCAGAAAACTTGAGTAAAAGCAGAAGGGCAGATAATACTGAGTACAAAGTCACTCATAATCCCTCTGTCCAGAGATAACCACTGTTAAAGTTTGGATATGTCTCTCCCGTGTAAACTCTGAGCATGGCTCTCCGGTGGCCGTTTTGATATGGTTGTAACATGATTTGGCCTGCCTCTTTGCTTTAGTGTGTTTCAGGAAAGGAGCAGAATGCACAGTTGTGTATCTCAGAGGACTCCCTCTGCAAGTGGGTGGGGCCTCTGTCCCTGAACAGCTGGACAGGACTTTGTTCCCTTTGTCCACTTGTCTTGAGGTGAGGGCTTCGCTGGCAGTCAGGCAGCCCAGGGCAAACCCAAATCCAGTGTGCCACCTCCGGAGGAAGCTGGTCTGGCTTCCTTCTCTCTGGAGGCTGAGGGATCTTAGTCAATATATCCAAAAGAGACGCTGGCACTGACCAATTAGGCAATAGTGCTTTCAAACAGTTCTTAGCAAATATTCCAATCAAAGCAGAGTAATGCTTGCAGGGCCAGACACTGGGGAAATCTCATATGCAGCTTCTGGGGTCTTGGGGCCAGCCTCCCTGTACCAAAGGATGCTGCCAGGCCCAGGGAGTGGGGAAGTGTGTAGTTCTATGGTGCTTCCACGTAGGCCTGGAGGGAAAGATCTCACTGTCCTTCCACAGCAGATGTGGACAGCAGCTTGTCAAGGGGATGGAGGCCTAACAGGGGAAATTTTGGAGTCTTGCCATATTGAGCCAGAGATCCAACTCAGTGAGAGCAGAGCATGAGGGAAAGTAGGGTCCAAGATCCAGTGAAGCATTTGTTCTTTCTGCAGACATTAGGCTTGATGGTAGGCTCTGGGACACCCATAGAAACTGAAGAACACCACTGTCTGGCAGAGGCCAAGCCTGTGGCATCAGAGCAGGAAGCCGTTCCAAGAAGAAGCAATTCATCGCTAGCTGCATTTACTCCCTTCTCATCCTGGAAGAGTTGGAGGTGGAGAGAGAACATTTCCTAATGAGGAACTTTTCTTAATACGTGGGTTTCGTATTAAGAAATGCTCTCAGAATTAAAACGAATACTTTCTGCAGAGGGTTTCCTCTGATGCCTCCCAAATGCTTAAGAACTAGAGCTTGACCACACCCTTCCAGAAAAAAAATAGGGGATACCCTCCCACCCCGCCTTCAGAGACATACACAGGCTCCAGGAAGCCACCTGAGAATCTTGTGTTGGTCTCTGTACCACCCTCCCCAGTCTCTACTAATCTGTTCCCAAAAAGAAATGTCACCAGATGGCCCTGCAAATGTTACCTGGCCATCAGCACGGTTTCACCCAAGACAGGGAGGCATTAGAGAATTGAATCCATAGTTCACTTCCTTCATTTCAGGTCAGTTTTGGATCCTTTCCTAAGTATTTAGTATTTTCTTAACACTGGGTTGGACAGTAAGGTCCATAATTGTGCTGCTGTTAAAGAAAATTGCTTTTTCATTTAATGGAGGAGGGTCCTAGTGACTCACAGATCCCAATCATTTGGGAAGAACTCCTCTCTTGTTAGCATTTAATGCCAGGTTTTACTGCTCTCTGTTTCATGAACTGTGTACTCCCTCGGCATTCTTAATACCTTGAGCTATTTTTAGCATTTAATCCCTTCCAGGTATCAGAGCCACCAGACCCCCCCCCCTTTTTTTTTTAAACAGAATAGAATCCTTCTATATTTTCAGATTGTGGATGAGTGGTTTTTAGGAATTGAGCTAGTCCTGTTTTAAAATGGGTTTTTCTTTTACTATCTCTTTAGATTTCATACCCAGCCATGGGCCTCAGATCAGGTCTAGTCCTGGCTGTGGTCTGTGTATTTCTCAATTCCAGCAGTTATCAAAAAGTAGCCAAAGTCAGTTTGATCCTGAAGAAAGGAAGGGAGCTGAGCTCCACAAACTGAGGAGGGTACAAGCCACAGCTGGTGGAGGGTGAGGTGTGGGGAGGGGTACTAAAGGCCCTTCAGGCAGAGGAGCCACACACCCTGATGGGGTTTTGAGGTAGCCACAGCTTTGGGGGACTGGCTTCTGAAGGGGTCAGAAAATTCAGAAGAGGGTCTGGAATAGGAAATTTCAAGTGGGCCCCTGCCCATTGTCGCTACCACTTACTCTCCTCAGTGGGGATCGTCGGGATGGGAGAGGGGGAAGTGGGGAGTTATTGGTTAATGGATACATAGTATCTGGGATGACACAGAAGTTCTGGAAATGGATTGTGGTGATGGTTGCACGTTGCACATGTTCTTAACTCTACTGAATTGTACACTTACCTCTGGTTAAAACCATTGATTTTATGTTATGTATATCTTTTCCACTATTAAAAACAATGCAGAAAAACAACAACCCTCTATCAGGATGCCAAAGAGGCTTGTAGCCAGCAGAGGAGACAGTATCGCAGGGATGGCCCCTCCAGTCTGGAAGAGGCCTGAGGAGGTGCAAGCTGGCCTCTTCTCAGCTCCTGGGGACCTGGGTCATCACCCATGGACATGTGTCCTCACAAAATCCACTCTTGTATTTCACTCTCTCTGAATTCTCACTTCTCCCACCACCCCATCCATGCCAGTCTCTCTCCTGGATGCTGAGCACACCCACTGGAAAAACAAAAGTTTTCATTAGAAGAGGTTTTTCTTTCCTAGAAGTCGTTGGCCTAGTCACAGAACAGCCACACAGCAGTTGAACCTTTCACACTCAGCGCCCGCTTAGGACTGGATTCTGCGCTGGACTAAGGAATGCTTCCTAGGCGCCAGACCCCAGCTTCAGGGCTTTTATGTTTCCCAATGAATCTTTAAAACAGTGAAAGAAGTGTTATACCCATTTTACAGAAAAGGAAACTGGGCATAAAGGAGTTCATCACTTGCCTAAGGTCACACAGGTAATAAGGGGCAAAACAAAGTTTGAATGTAAGCCTATTTAGAGCCTCTGTTCCAAAACCTCTGTTTTTTTCCACACCACACTTCCAAATATCTATCCCAGCATAAACACATGTTTTGAACAATGCCTTCTAAACTCTGGAATAAAAATGAGTCTGCATCCTGGTTTGCATGTAGCACACTTATGAGAGCCACTAGTATTTCTGGTGTTTTCCCCATAGATCCCCTCTACCCCATGAGTCACTCATGTCAGCGGGAACCCCCCATAGCACCTTGTCCCCGCCCAGTGTAGTTTTTGATGAATAGATGATACATCAGATCTTGAATAAGGGCAGGCTGGCCAGACAGATATCCAGAGAAGTAATCAATAAAGGATGCTAAAACACCGTGGTGGAGGAAACTATTAATCAAAATTTCTCTCCAGGAGAATATTCTATGTAGTTGGAACTACTATTACCGTAAGCCACAGAGGGAGAGCACTGGCATTTCCAAGTGGCCCAGTTTGCAGTGAATGCACGTCTTCTGATGATGTAGGTCCAGTTAACCGCCAGCTTCAGGCTTCACTGTCAGGTGATAGAGGGGAGTCCAGCGCTGCCTCCAACAACCTTCTTTCTCTACCCACCAGTACAGGCAACTTCTCTTCCGATAAACACTGATCAGGTATATAAATAATACCGCTTTAAAGGACAGCCTGTCGATCCTGCCTGAGCTGCCCACAGGCACTGGTCTGTCCTGCAGGCTAAAGCCCACAGTCCTGTTTGCCCATGTCTGCCTCATAGACTCGGATGTCCAAAATGCAGTCCTGTGGCCTGTGCTGACTTTCCTTCATCTTCTTTATCTCAGGACTCATTGCTAAGGCCTCCCTGGGCCTTCTCTCTTTCCATCCCTTCTCCCTCAGTGCCCACTCCCCAGCTCCTTTCATGACTGGTGCTGTTATTGCTGCCACCACAAACTTTCAGCCTGAGAGCAGGATTTTTCCAGAAGAAATGAGGGAGGGGCAAGAGGGAGACAATAAATAGTATGTGCATTTTGACACTGCCTCAACATGAACAGATGAACCTCCAGATTTTACAAACTTGTCTAAAAAATGTATGAAGCAACCGTTTTTAGAGGATTCTCAACTCTGACCCTGTCTCTAACCCTCATCCTATTTGTGAGTGACAGTCACATGGAATGGAGTCAGGAATGAGGTAAGCATCCACTTTGTAATAAAACCAGTGATTCTTAGGATAGGATGCTATGGTTTTAAAAACATCCAGGTCAAGGGGCGCCTGGGTGGCACAGTCGGTTAAGCGTCCGACTTCAGCCAGGTCACGATCTCGCGGTCCGTGAGTTCGAGCCCCGCGTTGGGCTCTGGGCTGATGGCTCAGAGCCTGGAGCCTGTTTCTGATTCTGTGTCTCCCTCTCTCTCTGCCCCTCCCCCGTTCATGCTCTGTCTCTCTCTGTCCCAAAAAAATAAATAAACGTTAAAAAAAAAAATTAAAAAAAATAAAAACATCCAGGTCAAAATGGTCACCTTAAAAAAGTTCTGCTCCCTGAGGCACCTGTGTGGCTCAGTTGGTTGAGTATCTGACTCTTAATTTTGGCTCAGGTCATGATCTCACAGTTTGTGGAATGGAGCCCCATATCAGGCTTTGTGCTAACAGCATGGAACCTGCTTGGGATTCTCTCTCTCTCTCTCTCTCTCTCTCTCTCTCTCTCTCTCTCTCTGTCTCTCATCTCTGCCACTCCCCATCTCATGCTGTCTCTTTCTCACAATAAATAAACATTTTTTTAAAAAGTTCTGCTCCCATATGAATAGCCAGGGTTTAAAAAATAATTTTAGCATTTTTTGGCACCTTGAAACAAATATGCAGTTCTTATTTTTAAATGGTTGAATATCATGAACTCTGGTGAAGGAAGAAACTAATAGTTCAATATTTCCTAAGATCTTTAGTACAAGTAAAGTATTATCTGTGTGTCATTTGGGGCAGTGGCTGCATTTTCAAGACTCTGCCATCTGTGCTAATTGGCCAAGGATGTGGCTAGCCGGGGTTAAGCTCCCGCAGTCAGTGCAAGAGGACCCTGCGGCTTTGGGCAGCCTGGCTGGTGGCAGTCACCTAATGCACGATGCAGTGGTGATGCTGGCCTACTTTTGAGAGCAGCTCCTGAGTTACAGGCTCCCCGTGTGGGAGCTGTGTGTTGGACGGGAGCTCCAGACTGCTCATTCCCTGCCCAGACCCTTAGCCTGTCATCATTGATTTTATGGGCAAAGAAAGCATTTTCTTTTTGTAAACACCACACCAGTGTCTTCAATAAGATGATGTAATGGGATTAATGATGCACTTTCCAGAATGCTCATCGATTCTGAAGATGGAAGTGGAAATTTGAGATGAGACTAGGCTCTGTTTTGTCAACATTTGGCTGCTCCGTAAAGCAAAGTATCCTCATACAGACAGTGGGCTTAGTTCAAAGATGCGCTGATATTTGAATACCCAGGGCTGGGAGGATTCTACCTAAGTTACAAACATTGCCAGGCTTGAGAGTGAGGAGAAAGGAAGAAAAAAATAATGAGCAACCAGCACTCTATGCTAAAGCCTGCTGTATGGATGAGCTGGGGTGACTGGCTTGTGAATGTGTTTTCCAGGAAGTAAAGCCTGCAGGAGTAGTAGGGGCAGGATGGAGTGAGGGAAGCAGAGGGACTACCAGACCTTGCTTTTCTTTGCAGGTGTCTGTCCACCATCAGCCTGAGGAGGGCCCAGATGGTGAGCAGTTGTGTGGCTCTTTGACCAAATCCCAATTGGCTCGACAGGCCATCTCTGAGGACTTTGGAAGTGTGTGTGTGGTTTTACCCAGTGAAGCAGTCTCTCGACTTCTGACCTAAACGAAGTGGGCTTTTTCTTTCCTAAAGAAGCAGAAATACATACAGTTTTAGAGTGATAGGAGTTTCTATGCAAGTGTTGTCTAAGCACTCAGAGATGAAGAAGAGATAAGGGTCTTTCCAGCAAGGCAACTGGGTCTGCATAGCTGCCCTGAACATCTGCACTGGGATTGAGAGAGTATTTACCTAAATTCATCAGAAAGTTGTACAGCAAACTTTCAAGCTGACAACAACAAACATGTTTTATTAAATGCACACGTGCCTTGTATTCTTGGAGGAAGTGAGTTAAAAAAACAAGACCCAGACATCATAGTTTAAACTTTGGATACATGCACTGCCTCTGGCTGGTTATTATCTGAATAATAAAGAAAAATGGTGTTCGGTAGATATTGATGTTATTTAAGTATAGTTGGTGATGGTGGGTATGTTTGTGGCATCAATTGTGGTAATGGTTTTGTGGGTATATACTTATCTTCAAACTTATCAGGTTGTATACACTAAGCTGTTTAGTTTTTTATATGTCAAGTGTACCTCAATAAAGTAGTTGTACAAATAAAAAAGGATAGTCAGTGAGTCAGCCATTAGCAAGGCTGTGATAACTATAATTTTTATCCAGTCCTGTGGGGGATAGTACGGAATAGTGTATAACAAGTGCCCCTGCGGTTGTTGGAGGAGATGAGATGTGCCTGTGAAACACTGATGTAGCAATACAGAGCAGAATTCACTCAAGGATGGGACCTATGGAGAGGTTACCATGAGCTGCAAATAAGAGAACGGTATTGCCGAGTAAGTAGTTTGGCTCTGGTCCCTTAAGGGTTTGACTGGGTGGAGTACACTGAGGTGCAAGAATAAAATATTAGAATTTCTGCTTATATTATCTTGGTTGTTTCTCTTTTTTGTGTATGTTTGTTATATACATTTGTTAGAACTGTCTAATATGTAAGCTGTACGTAAGTAAATACACATATATTGAGGATTATGCCCCAAACTCTTTCATACTGCTTGTGCCAGTTATAAATTTATTTCCTCTCAACTCCAAATTCATCCTTCATTGCCTGCTCTGGAAAAATAAATTGGGACCTTGAACTGTTTTACCTTTACCACCTAACACATTGCTAAACTCTGTCAGGAGAGGGCACTGGACAGACAATGTAGGAGGAAGGGAGTTTTCTTCTTAGTTCTGATGTTTTCTTCTCCAGCTTCTGCCAGGAGGCCAGGCTTCTCCAGCATCCAGTTCCTGCAGCACACGCAGCTTCCCTAGTGCCCCGTTCCTGCAGTGTCACACCTACTTCAGTGCTGGGCTCCACAACACAGGTGGCCCCTCCAGCACTCAGTGGTTAGCAGCTCCCCCTGGCCCCTCCTCAGTTGGTTTTGTAGCAGACTGCCTCTCATGAGACATCTTCCCATGAACAGCTCTTCCTGGTCCCTAGATGGCAGATTCCCAGCAAGTTCCAGAGGTGGATTTCCAGTAAGTTCTGCTAGTGTGACACCCGCCTCCACCCTTACCTCCCCACCAGCTGGTTTTCTCTCGGGTGCACTACAGACATAGCTTCTTTGCCACAACACAAAATATTAGGCAAGCACTGTGTTAGAGTTACCTTCTACTCTTCTCCTAGCTGTCCCATTATTCCTTTTGGCCCCAACTCAAATCCCACTTTTCCCTTAAGCTGTCTCTTGCCTTCCTCAGCCAGAAGGAAGAGAAGCATCTGTCTGATGCAGATTAACCCACCTTCTCTCATATACTTCTATGACAGTTACTGTCTGATCCTTCAATTGCACAATCGAAGAAACATTCAACTACTGCTTTGGGACTTGTCTTATATTCAATCACTGGGTTAGAGAAAGAGGTGGGCACAGTGAGATGGATGGGACTGACTTGAGAGATCATCTGGTCAAATGATACACAGACAGAGGAGAGAAGCCTTATGAAGACTCAGCATAACTTGCTCAGAGTCACCTGGAGCTGGAATCGGAGTGCCAAGATTCTCATAACTAGTCCACAGTCATGCTGTTAGCATTTCTCGTGCTGTGTCTTCTCTCCCCAGCTATCCCAGGAGCTTCTTGGGGGCCCATTCATTTCCTTATGGACTTGGGTCTGCTTGGCCCAGAGCCCTGGACAGAGTAGAGCTCATGAAATGTTTCTTATTTAATTTGACTGGTCACACCTAAGCCTTTCCCCTGGATTTCATTTGGGAATCAACCTAAAATCATTCCAGTGGAATAGTGGTTTCTCTTGTGCTCATCAACCATCTCAGGTCTAGGCCGAGATAACTGTTGATGTGTTTGAGCTTATCCAGGAGTTGAGATTGGTTACTGAAATTAAAGTCACAAATGGTAATGAGCTTGTTGAGGATGGAGGAAGCAGCTCTGCAAGGCCAACTGTCTGGATCCCAATGTAGTTCTAACACAGAAAGACCGAACTGTTGGTGAGTCTGCTGTTTGCATCTTCAAACTTGAGTCACCTTTCTAGCTCTTGAAATTTAATTTTCGTGCCTTCTTTGCAACCCTGACATGCAGCATCTGGATTCTCCCTTGGGAGAAATGATTACTTCTGTTTTTCAGTGATCTGAAATAGGAGCAGTGAGTGTCTAGGCTTTAGCCTACCTCACCTGGTTTGGGGCTTGCTCTTTTCTGCTCTTGCTCTCTCTCCTTCCCAGCAGGGCTTGGACTCCATCATATGATGCAGCCCCCCAGCAAGGGAAGAAGAAAAGGATGCCTTCTTGCACATTCCCCTTCTGTACACCACTAATGCTGCTTCCCCCTTGTGATCTAAGTACTTAAACCTATGACTTGAGAGCATTTGAGATAGTAACCAGAACCCCTTTTGGAACCTTCTAAAATGAGTCCTTTACAGACAAATGTCACCATTTTCCAGCCGATGTAATGGAAAGTAATTATGACCATCAGTACTTGAAACTCCACTTTGCAGTTTCTGTTATGTAGAGAATCGTTATCTTTAAGTCACTTTTCTCAAGTTGTAATATTAAAACATGCTAATTCGTGCATCCCACGGTAACATGTTGAATGGTTTATATGTGGGAGGCGCTGGGTTGCTGTGAATGAGCGTCTTTGCCTTCATGGTGTTTGGACAAGGAGGAAAGGCAGATATCCAACAAGTAATTACACAGATTGCTATTTAATTGGAAGTGTGAGAAGTGGCACAAGAAAAAATACCAGATACTCCAAGAACCAGTAACAAGAGGGCAAAACTTGGTCTGCGGCGTCAGGGAAAGTTTCCCCAAAGAAGTAATGTTTATGCTGAGGGTGAAGTGTGAATTGAAGCTAACCTGAAGAAGAAGACAAAGGAGAAGTTCTGGAAAGAGCCTTTCATGATGAAAAACAAGCCATGTTCAGTATTTGGGATTTTTCCCCCCTTAAACAACAAGTAGAAACCAGTGACGGATTTTTAGGAGGAGAGAGACATGCAATTATTTGCATTTTAAAAATACCCCTCAGGCTGTTGTGTGAAGAAGAGATTGTAAGGTGTCTAGGGAAATTGTCAAGGACTGTATTGGTATCATCTTAATGTTGCAGAATTACAAAAGGGAGCCAATGTCTGGTTGTTTGGAAATACAGGATATGAATACCAGCGTAAGAAAAAAATAATACTATGTTTACTTGGGTCTTTAAGACCTGATAATAAACATTTTTTTAAATTATTGATATGACTAAACTTGGTCCCCCAAGCGAGGTAATGCAAAAGAACCAGCCATAATTGGGTGAGAGTGTCCTAAAGATAGAGAGGCAATGAGAAGTAAACCCCTGGTATAATAGTTTTCAGACAAATAGATAACCAGAGACCCCAAACTCTCTCCTCCTACTTTTTCTAATAGGCACCTTGGCTGGGTGCCTCATTTTCTCAGTTGGTTAAGTGTCCAACTTCAGCTCAGATCATGATCTCACGGTTCATGAGTTCGAGCCCCATGTCAGGCTCTGTGCTGACAGCTCAGAGCCTAGAGCCTGCTTCAGATTCTGTGTTTCCCTTTGTCTCTGCCCCTTCCCCGCTTGCTCTCTCTCTCTCTGTCTCTCTCTCTCTCAAAAATGAATAAACATTAACAAAAAAAAATTTTTTTTAAATAGACACCTTGGCAGCAGGCTAACAAAATCAAGATATAACCCAAGAAGACCCATTGCTTGTCTTTTGTCAGCCACATCCATTTTGCAAAAATATCCACAAAAACTAGGGTGGGGAGGGAATGGGTGGCCACTATGTTAATTCCTTCCATTGTCCTTTTTTATTTGTCTTTTATTCTCAATATTTTAACATACAGAAAAATGCAAAAAAA
Organism: Herpailurus yagouaroundi; assembly: GCF_014898765.1. Taxonomy (NCBI): domain Eukaryota; kingdom Metazoa; phylum Chordata; class Mammalia; order Carnivora; family Felidae; genus Herpailurus; species Herpailurus yagouaroundi. The sequence continues at coordinate 6,830,452 of NW_024412449.1, read as the reverse complement.
AAACAAGACATAATAGAAGTTCATATGTTAATATCTTGCCATATTGATCCTAATATATTTATTGTTATAAAATAGTACAGACGTAGTCAAACCCCTCCCAACCACCTGACCTAACCACTGAAGTTGGTGTGTATCCTTTCCATGCATATTGTTATTATTTTACTACATGGTTATGGCTCTAAACATATATAATATAATATTGCCATATGTTACATTTTTTCAATAAGTAGCATTACAATTTATATGTCCCTTTGTAACTTGTTTTTCTTCTAATATGATTTTTTCAAGGTTTATTTCACACTAATACTTGTACATATAGATGATTTACTTTAATTGTTATTTAGAATTCCATTTTGTGATTAAGTTAGTTTGCTTATCTGTCTCATGACTGATGGATAGTTGCATCAATTCCCCTTTCTGCTAAAAAAAAAATCTATAATGAACATCCTTCTACATGTCCCTTTGGGGCACTGCTAGAAATGAAACTGGTAAGGGCTGGAGTAGACACACAATTCAGTTTTTATTAGGTATTTAAAAACTGCTTCCCCAGGTATTTATGCCAATTTATACTCCCAACAGAAATATATAGTTTTCAGTGTCTGTATGTGTTCCCTAAAACTTTGATGGGTTAATTTTGACAGTTGTAGCTCATTATTTTAAGTTACATTTCCCTATATGTTTATTATGTTTATACGTATTGCCATTAGGATTTTTTGTGGATTGCCCGATCATATAATTTGGCCATTTTTCTTTTAGGATTACTTGTATTTGTTAATTGTTATGGTTTTGGGGGTTTTGTTTGTTTGTTGTTTACTTTCTAGTTATAAATCATTTTTCTATTATGCATTTTGTAAATACCTTCTCTCATTCTAAAGCTTAACTTCTAACTTTGTGTGTTGTATCTTTTGTCATACAGAAGCCTTTAATTTTAATATAATCAGAATTGTCTCTATTCCTTATGGTCTGCAATTTTAGACTGCTTTAAGTTTTAAACAACTTTATAAAAAGAACCTTTTAGACTGTCTTCTAAAAACTTTTTAGGTTTTGTATTTTACAGTTTATTCTTTGATCTATGTGGATTTTTTTCTTTTATGTGTGCAGTGTGAGTGTTCGCTAAAAAAAGTCTATCCTTCTCCATAAAAGTATCTACTATCCATTACCTAACGCCACAGTAATGTTGCATAACAGCCACAAAACCTCAGTGATGTAATGATTTTGCTCCCAAGCTTGGTTGTGCTGAGCAGAGCTGGGCCCAATGGGCCTCACTCATGGCTGCGTTGTCTGCTGGAGGTTGGCCGGGCAGCCCTGCTGATCTTGGCTGGGCTCTTTCACATATCTGGGGCTTTTGTTGGGATGACTGTCCTTAGCTCTGCTCCACGTGGCTCCCCAAGCTTGTTCTCCCAGCAGAGGTTCCAGAATAGGAGAAAAGGTGGAGGCGCATAAAGCCTTTCAGAGGCATAGGTTTGGAAGTGACACATGGGCACTTGGATGTCATTTGATTAGCCAAAGCAAGTTGCAGGGTTGGCCAGATTCACTGCAGGGGGGGTGGGGGGCGCGGGGGGGGAGTGGGGGTGGGCGGAGACAGACCACCTCCTCCTTATGGGAGGAGCTGACACATGACTTTGCCAAAGGAATGTACAGAGGGGTGGAGCGTTGGAGCTATTTTTACAATCAATCTATCTTAATAGCCACTTGTGTCAGCTCCCGTGAGTGTGGAAGTCTACTTTTGACATATAACAGATTCTCATACATACGTTGTTTTTTCCGCTGGGCAGTCTTCCCTTCTCTATCAGTTTATATTTCATTGATTTCTATAGCGTTTTCGTAACTGTTGAGTCTCCTCCTACCCAATTCTGTTCTCAACTTTCGTCTCCTCCCTCTTATGTGGATAGGCTATTTTTAGCCCTTCATTATTCCTGAAGAATTTTAGGATCAGCTTATTCAGCTTCATAAAAAACACTGTAGACATTTTTACTTCAATTGCATTCAATTGATATATTAATTTGACTAGAATTGACATATTTATAATACTGATTTTTTTTCTACCTTATATACTTTATTTCTCCATTGGGTTAGATGTTCATTAATTCACTGAAGAAGTATTTATTTTATTTTTTTTTTATGTTTATTTTTGAGAGAGAGACAGAGCGTGAGCGGGGGAGGTGCAGAGAGACAGGGAGATACAGAATCTGAAACAGGCTCCAGGCTCTGAGTTGTCAGCACAAAGACTGAGGTGGGGCTCGAATTCCTGAACCTGGAGATCATAACCTGAGCTGAAGTTGGAGGCTTAACCCACTGAGCCACCCAGATGCTGTTGAAGAAGTTTTGTTTTTGTTTTTTTGTTTTTGTTTTTTGTTTTTTTAAGTGTATTTATTTATTTATTTATTTATTTTGAGAGAGAAAGAGAGAGCCGGGGGGGTTGGTGGGGGGACAGAGAGAGAAGGAAAGAGAGAATCCCAAGCAGGATCCACACTGTCAATGCAGAGCCCAATGTGGGCCTTATACTCACGAACTGGGAGATCATACCTAAGCTGAAATCAAGAGTTGGACCTTTGACTGAGCCATCCAGGTGCCCCTGAAAAAGTATTTATGAGACATACAATGTACCAGGCACTATTCCAGAGACTTATGCAGCAGAGAATAAAAGCAAAAAGAATACTAGCTTTGAGGACTTGATATTCTAGTAGGGGAAACAGACAATAAACAAAAAATGCCTATGTTAGGAGGTGATCAATACTATGAAGAAGAAAAAAATTGTGTGCAAAGGGATAAAGAATAACAATAAGGTTAGTACTGTTTTATATAAGGAGTCCTTTTTTGGTCATTCAGTAATAATGTCCTTCTTAAAGTTTTAAAATAATTTTTACCGATCTATTTCTCAGTACAATATAGTTTTTGATGCCACTGTGAAAGTTGTCTTTTAAATTACAGTTGTTTTGGCTAGTGAATAAAAATGCTCTGGATTTTTTGAGCATTGATTTAATGTCCAGCAAACTTTTGTATTTGGTTATTAGTAAATTAGTTTTCAGATTCTCTTTAGGTTGTAATTTTTAACAAAATACAACTTCATTTCTCTTCATTACTCCTGCCAGTTATTTTTCTTATTTGGAGCCCTGTTAAGTACTCCTGTATAATATTGTACAGAAACAGTGAAAGCAGGGAATCTCGTCTTCTTCTTAAAGGGAAGTTTCTAGCATTTCACCATTAAATATGATAGTCTCAGTGAATGTTTGATAGGTAACTTTTATGAGATTAAAGATTCATAGTTTGCTCAATAGTATCTTTTCCATGAATGAGTGTTAAATTCTAGTGCTTTTTTTGAGTCTAAATGATACTATTGTTTTCCATTTGCCATTTCCATCATTTTATGTGGTGGGTTTATAGTATTATAGTATCTAATGTTAAATCATCCTTGAATGCTGGTGATAAACCCAACTTTGTTGTGATGGTTTTTTCCTTCATATATTACTTTATTTTCCTCTCTTATAATTTCTTTACTGTTTTTGCAGCTATGTTCATAAAGGCAATTGGCCTATTATTTTCCTCTCTTACACCGTCCATGCCTGCTTAAGAGATCAATGTTATACTAGCTTCACAAAATAAATTGGAGAAAGTTTCTTCTTTAAATATATTCTCTCAAAAAAATTGTGTACGATAAAGAATATTGATTTCTTAAAGATTTGGTAGAACTTGCCTGTCAAATTATGTGTCATAGAGGGCTTTTTGAGGTAGGTTTTAAGTAACTGATTTGATTGATTTAATGGTTATAATTTTTTCAAGTTATCCATTCTTGATTCCAATATTAGTAATTATATTTTTTAGATAATTTTATGTTTCATTAAGTTTTCAAATTGAGTTGGTATTAAGTTGATCATAATATTCTCTGACATTTCTAAAAGTTCCTAAAATGGCATAGTTATGGCCTCTTTTACATTTCTAACATAGTTTATTTGTTCCTTATTTCTGCGTGTGTGTGTGTGTGTGTGTGTGTGTGTGTTTACCTACTTTGTCAAGGATTTAACTGATTTGTTAGAGCTTTTCAAAGAACGAGTTTTGTACTGTTGATCCTTTTGTCTTTGTTTTTGATATTTTCTCTAATTTTTTGGTCTTGTGTTTGTTTTTGGTTTGGTTAGTCTGTTATACTTTGTCTAACTTTTTGATGTGGTTTTTTGTTACATCCTGTGAGTCATTCAGTTCCAAGCAGCTTCTAATTCCCATTATAATCCCAGTTTTAACTGGTGAATTATTTACAAGTATGATTTTTAAATTCCCAAATTTGTGGGTTTGTTTAGCTTTTTGTTATAGATTTATAATCTTACTGCATTTTGCTCAGAGATTTGAAGAATATCAGTGTTTTGGATTTACTGAGGCTTGCTTTGCAGCCTTATACATGGTCAGCTCTTATAAACTGTTCCGTGGTTCCCTAAAAAGAATGTATTTTCAACTTTTGGTTTCTGGTTCTTCATGTGAGGAGCATGGAAATTGCCTCTCCCTCCTCACAACAAGTAAAAAGCTGAACAGACTGAAAAAAAACCCAACTCTTATAGACTCTGTAAAAGAGGTGAGGACACATGGCAAATCCCTAAGACTGGAGAGACTGACAGGCAAGTACAGAGAGTAACAACTTCTGGAGTAAGGACTCACTAGTGGGAGCCACTCTTGGAACCAGTGCCGGGGTAGGAAAACCTGATGAATTGCTAAAGGCTCAGTGTAGACAACTTTGAGAATTAAAAACTCCAGGGGGACCTAATCATGATGGAACTTCACAATTTTGTGAAATTTACCTCTAGCTCAACCAGGTTTCCACAGTAAATATCAGAAAAAAATCCCTTCCTGCTTCCAGCAAGCAGAAGGAAAAAAAAAAAAAACCATTCTGAATGTGCTAGTGTACTCTGTTCTACTTCACCAGGCCTGCCCTTGGGAGAAACTGTTTAGCCTGAGCCTCACTGACCTGGGGGAAGGAAAATACCCAACTCCAGTCAGCTCTAGCCATCCTCTCCCACCTAAAGACGGGAGAAAAAAGAAATTAAAAACACTTGTGAAGTTCACAGTCCAGAGCCACAGCCTCATCAAAAGGCTGAGCCCTAATCATAGGACTAGAGATTGCTTCCTTTCCCCCCACCACCCAGCACCACATGACTAAAGGCCTATTTACAGCAGTTCCTTTTACCCAGTACATCGTGTCCATCTATCCATAAAAAATTACAAGGCATATGCCAAAAGACAAAAAACACAATTTAAGGAGACAGAGCAAGCATCAGAACCAGACATGGAAGGGATGTTGGAATTGCCAGACTAAGAATTTAAAACAACTATGATTAATACGCTAAGGGCTCTAATGGATAAAATACAGAGCATGAGAGAACAGATGGTCAGTAAGCAGAAATATGGAAATGCTAAGAAATAACCAAAAAGAAATGATAGACATAAACACTGTAACAGGAATAAAGAATTCCTTTGATGGATTTATGAGTAGACTGGGCAAGGCTGAGGGAAGAATTTCTGTGCTTGAAGATATCTCGGTAGAAACCTCCAAAACTGAAAAGCAAAGAGAACAAATACTGAGAAAAAAATAAATAAAAGAACAGAATATTCAAAGACTTTGGGACAAGTACAAAAGGTATAACATACATGAAACAGGAATATCAGAAGAAAGAAAAAACAGAATAAATATTTGAAACAATAATAACTGAAAAGCTTCCCCAAATTAATGTTAAACACTAAACCACAGGTCCAGGAAGCTCAGAGAACACAAAGTGGGATAAATACTGAAAAAAGTACACCAAGGCATATCACTTTCAAATTGTAGAAAAATCAACGATGAAGAAAAAAATCCTGAAAGCCAGAAAGAAAAAAAACACCTAACCTATAGAGGAACAAAGATAAGAATTACATCTGACTTCTTCTAAGAAACTGTGTAAACAGGAAGAGAGTCGAGTGAAGTATTGAAGGTATTGAGAGGCAAAAACCAGCAACCAAGAATTTGGTACCCTGAAAAATTATTCTTCAAAAGTGAAGGAGAAATAAAGATTCTCTCAAACAATCAAAAACTGAAGGGGATTTGTTGCCAGTAGACCTGTCTTGTAAAAAAAGGTTAAAACAAATTCTTTAGAGAGAAGGAAGATAATACAGGTCAAAAACCTGGAGCTGTATAAAGAAAGGAAGAACATCAAAGACGAGCTAAGTGAAGGTAAAATAAAAACTTCCATTTTTCTTAATTAAAAAAAAAATTAATATTTATTTTTGAGAAGAGACACAGAGAGGCAGAGAAACAGAGATTGAGCAGGGGGTGGGCAGAGAGAGAGGGAGACACAGCATCTGAAGCAGGCTCTAGGCTCTGAGCTGTCAGCACAGAGGTCGGTGCGGGGCTCGAACTCACCAACTGTGAGATCATGACCTGAGCCAAAGTCAGACACTTAACCCACTGAGCCACAATGCCCTTCATTTTTCTTATTTTTAATTGATCTCACAGATTAATTAACAAATAACGACTCAAAATAATAAGAACAATGTAATCGATTATGTATGCTTATGTATAAAAAAGAATGTGTTTTCTCCTATTATTGAATTCAAGCTTCCGTGTATGACCCTTAGATCAAGCTTGTTAATTGTGTGGGTTTTTTTAATGTTTTTATTTATTTTTGAGACAGAGAGAGGCAGAGCATGAACAGGGGAGGGGCTGAGAGATGGGGAGACACGAATCCGAAGCAGGTTCCAGGCTCTGAGCTGTCAGCACAGAGCCCGACATGGGGCTCGAACTCACGGACTGTGAGATCATGACCTGAGCTGAAGTCGGACGCTTAACTGACTAAGCCACCCAGGTGCCCCAAATAACTGTGTTTTTCAAATAATCTGTATTCTCACATAATTTATTTGCTTGGGTTATCATTTACTTAAAAAGCAATGTTATAATGTCCCACTATGATTGTGAATTTGGTATCTCTAGCACATATACACTGGTTCAGGATCATTATATCTTAATGATGAATCGTTCCTTGTATCATTATATCCGCTGGAAATGAGATCAGCTGCATGTTATGGAAAACCAATGAGAGTGGCTTAGTGACAGAATATCATTTTTCTCAACAAATAAGAAATCTGGTAATAGCTCAGGGCTGGTCATCCTCTGTAAGGAAGTTTTCAAGTACCCAGATCCTTCTAACTTCTTACTCTACCATTCTTAACATTGTACTTGCAGATTCATAGTCACTGAATGCCTGCTCTACCTACAGTTATCAGCTCAGCATTACATATAAGAAGATGGTAGAAAGTTGAATGACATTATCAGTTAAGACTATTCCTTTATATCGGATACTTCTCAAAAGTACCATCCAGCAGATTTCCACCTATATATTTTCAGCCAGAAATGGTCACGATCATCCCTCACTGCAAAAGAGTCCAGAAAATTAGGTATTTTTAACTGGGCCCATTGCTGCCTCAAACAAAATTGGGGTTCCATCAGTCAGGAAATGGAGAGATTGAACATTTGGCAGAAAAATCAGCCAAATATACCATACTATTTTATCCCTATAGTGTTTTTCACCCTAAAGATCCTTTGCCCAATATTATATGAACTTTTGGTTATTTATTTACCTCACGTATAGTTTTCATTTCTTCACTTTCAACATTAATATGTTGTTACGTTTTAGGGATGTTTCTTATAAATAGCATAGAACTCAATTTTACTTGAAAATTTAATCCATCTCTATATGTTGCCATTACTTATACATATTTAGATTTATTTTACTGTCTTACTATTTTTCACTTTCTGGTTAATATGGTTGATATTTTTTGGCTCCTCTTTTTTCTTGTTGTTGTTTATTGAATTGACCTCTATTTTTGTTGCCCACTATACCTTTTTTGCACCTGTTACGTATATTTGGCACTCAGAATGTCTCCCTTGTACCTTTTGTTCTTCTCATACGTTCCATCAATCACCAGTTTCTGTAAATCTCAGTTTCTACATTTAGCTTGAATCTTCATTGCTACTACCTTGGCCCAAGCTATTATCATTTCTCTGCATAGTCTCCTAATGGGCCTCCTGGAATCCACTCTTGCTACTATTTCTGAGTGATTTCACAGAACTAGATAGAGAAATTAGTAAGAAAACAACTAACCTAAATTCTCCTGACTCATCCACCTGGTACAAATTGAGTACTTTTAACACCAGGAAATCTTACAAGGAAAATGATGATCCTAAGTTTTTTCACATTAGCATCTAGGTGAATGGTGATACCATTTATTGGAATGGAGAATACTAGAAATAGGTTTAGAGGAGAAGGTCTGAATTTAGTGTTTTACATAGTGAATGGGAGGTGTCTGTGGGCCATCCAAGTGGATATGTTGGATAGGCTATTAGATGTATGGGTTTAAAACTAAAAGGCATGGCTGGCCTGAGCATATTGAAGACATGGAAAGGGATCATCTCAGATGAACTAGAGGGAAAAGAAGGCAATTCCTGGTACCACACCATGGAGGCTTTCTACATTTAAAGGTCTAATGGAGTAGAAACCTTCTCAAGGGAAACTAAAACAGTAGAGTCAGAAAAAAGGAAGAAAAGCAGGAGAATCTAATGTTGTCAGATCCAGGGAAGTGAATACGTTCACAAAGGATGTGTGATCATTTAGGGCAAGTGCCCTCTGAGAGGTCAAAATGAAGACGGAGAGATATCCACTGTATTTGGCAACATGTGGGGGGTACCCTGTGAGAGCAGTTTGGATAGACTGCTGGCAGCATAAGCCAAGTAAAGGTGGGTTGAAGACTGAGTGGCAGGTAAGGAATTAGAGCTATTTTGTCTAAACCACCCTTTGGAGAAGTTGGGCCAGACAAGAAAGTGGCAGGCAGTAGCTGGGAAGAGGGCCATGTTTTCAAGGGAGAGATTTATTTAAAAATTTAGAGAGTATGTTTAAACGCTGACGCATAGGCTGCATTGGAGAAGAAAAGGGTGAAAAATGAGAAGAGCAGAGATAATCATTAAGTTTCTAAGCGGGCTTAGTGGGGTGGAATATTACCATCTGATCAGATGAGGAACGCATCTTCTGATGCAGGAAGGAGGATAAAGACACAGAGGTCTTTGTAAGGATGTTGAGTGAACAAGCTCGGGGACTTCTGGTCCAATGACTTCCGTTTTCTCCATGAAGTAAGAAACAAAGTCATTTGCTGATATTGAGATACAGATAATGTTCAGAGGTTTGAGGAACAGTAGGAAGCCTGATTGACCAGCAAATGATAGCTTATGTTTGAAATTTCTAGTGTCAGGGACATGCGTTATTTCTAATAATCCCCAAAACCCAGTCGAGTGCTATTACCTTCACTCTAGAGATGTGGAAACAAATGTTCGATAATTTGCCCAAACTCATCCAGCTAGTGGATAGCAGAGCTGGGATTGAACCCCTGATCTGTTTGCCTTTCAACTGACACTTTAATTTGAAACATCAGACAGCATGGCAAAGACAAAATGACCCACTCCAGTTCTCCCTGGCTTGTTGGAAGTTCTCTGCTATCCCTTCACTGGCCTGCTTACCCTTCACATGGATATTTAAGATCGTTCGTGACCCAGTTGAAAACTCTAACCTGTATGAGCAGGGTTTGTCGTCTCGGTGGTTACATTTATTTCTGTTAAATGTAAGGCATCACTTGGACTAAAATAGAATTTGGGGTCAGATTCCTTCATGGCTGGGGAACTCTGCAGCTGTGACAGATGGATGAGGGAGCAAATGCTAGCGGGAGAAAGGGAAGAAAAAAGATCTGTCCTAAACTGAACCTTCTATCTGGACAGTGAAGATTTGCCTCCCGGAACAGGTTTTCTGGATTGCTAGCAGCCCTTGCTTTGTGTCCGGGGGTATCTGAGTGAGTATGCCTTAGAGGCACCCAGGCTCCCTCCTTCCAGGCCCACCCCACCCTCAGCCCCCCTCTGTCCCTTGGGTAGTGAGACCCTGCAGTAACCTTTCCATTTCCAATGACATGGAAAGCTGTGATGATGGAGTGTATGCATTTTTTTGTCTTCAGGATTGTGGAGAGAAGAAAAACTGAAGAAAGAACTTAGAAACCCTCCAGATGGGGTTGGGAGAATGGGAACAGATGACGTGTCAGGAAAACAGACACCCCAGTCTAAAAAGTACATCCTTTATTCTCCTCCCATTTCATAGGGAAAAGCACGTTTTCAAGTTTTTTTTTTCTCAGCCAAAAAAGAAAAAAAAATCACATTTCTCATTTTCTGTCTTTGCAAGCCTAAAAATATTTTTAAGATTTTATAGTATACCATGTTCTGGTTATGTGACAACATTATGTTTAATTGTTGGTTGTAATTTATTTGCACTTCCGAGCAAATGGGATGGGCAACTCCTTAGGGTTTGGGGACTCTTTAGCTAGAATTTGCCAACCCCAAAGTCTAGCACCTCATGCCATGCTTGACATCTCGTGGGTGACAACTTTTGTTGTTGTTGGTTTTTAAATAAATGAATGAATGAGCTAATTTTACTTTTCTTGCTGAGTATCCAGCCTTAATGGGCTTTTGGTTTTCATTGCTTTCTCCTTATTGACATTTTCAGAGGATTTCTCTCACCTGTTTTAGTTTTTGCCTTTTCTGGTTGTTGTAGTTATTATTTCAGTTTGTGTAGGGCTCACAGGTTTTCTCTTATCATAATTGTATTATTTTCTAATGTAGCAAGCAAAATGCAGCATGATTTTTTGATATAATTTTGATATAATTGTGTTTCTTATAATATTGATGAAGATAAACATCAGTGTATACATTTATTGACCATTTGTTTTTTCTTTTTCTTCTTTTGTGACTTGTCTGGTTCTTTTATTAGTTTTTGTATTGGGGTTTACTTTTGTTTTTTCTTAGTAACTTTTAAGATCTCTTTGAAAAAAAAGATGTCAGTCTTTGTTTGCTCTTTGACCCTATTAAATGTTTATGTATTCACATACATAATGTTCTTCTATTGAAAATTCAGCAGTGCCTGCCTGGGTGGCTCAGTTGGTTGAGCGTTCAACTTTTGCTTTTGGCTTGGGTCATGATCCCAGGGTTATGGGATTGAACCCTGTGTTGGGCTCAGCGCTGGGCCTGGAGCCTGCTTAAGATTCTCTCTTTCCCTCTGCGCCTCTCCTGCTCACCTGCAGGCATTCTCTCTCTCTCCCAAAATAACAAAAGAAAGAAAGGGAATTCTGCCTTCGGAGTTATGCTTAGAAAGTCCCTCCCATCTCCACCCTCATTCCTGAAATTACAAAAATCACCTATGTCAACAACCACAGCAACATTCAGGAATAACATTTACGGAGCACTTAACCATTTGCCAGCCTGTGTCCAAAGAGCTTCGCACATGCCATCTTCTCTATTCATCACAGAAACCCTATGAGGCATATGCTATTATTATAACTTATTTTACAAATGAAGAAGCTGAGATACAGAGAGATGAAGTGACTTGTTCAAGGTTACCTAGTGAGTGGCAGAGCCTGGAATCAAGCCCAGCTCGTCTGACTCCAGAGGCTGCAGTCTAAACTGAACTCTCTACTTTGAAACTCAAATCCATTTGGAATGAATCTGGCATATGTGTAGGCTAGTGATCTTAACTAATTTTTCCAAATAATTGGTTTTTCAACCAACCCCCCTGATTGAGCCAACATTTCCTAACCTGCCAATATTGTCACATAACAAATACTCGTATTTTTAATTTTTGTGCAGTCTGCACATTTGAGCCTTACACATTGACATCACTAAACCACCTTTTGTAACCCAAATTTGACATTTAATACATCAGCTGACAAAGCTCTTGAAAACTATTTTAAGTGGCATTGCTGAAACAGATCAGTGTCAGCAGGATTTTCATCTTCATTTGATTAGTGGTATTTACATAATTGTCTAAAAATTGAGTCTCGTCTTGCCCTTATTCTGAAGCCAGACACAGTAGAACATAGATTGTATGATTCCATTAATATGGAATTCCATTAGTATGTAATGTCCAGAAAAGGCAAATCTCTAGAGGTTCAGAGTAGATTAGTGGTTGTCTAGGGCTAGGGAGGTTATGAGGAGTGACTAGATAGGCATGAGGTTTCTTTTTTAGAATAATAGAAATGTCCTAAAATTAGATTGTGATGATGTTTTTGTTGTTATTGTTTTAATATTTTAAATTTTTATTTATTTTTGAAAGAGAAAGAGACAGAGTGCGAGCAGGTGATGGGGGGAGAGAGAGGGAGACACAGAATCCGAAACAGGCTCCAGGTTGCCAGCTATCAGCACAGAGTCTGACGCAGGGCTCAAACTCATGAACCGTGAGTTCATGACCTGAGCTGGAGTCGGATGCTTAATTGACTGAGCCACCCAGGCTACCCAAAATCGTGGTGATGTTTATAGATTCTGTAAATGTACTAAAATTCGTTGGGCTTTACACTTAAAACAGGTGAACTTTATGGGATGTAAATTATTTCTTAACAAAGCAATTAAAACAATAAGACAACAACCTACACCCTATTCAAACACACACGCACGTGCACACACACGCACACACAAAGATGGGAAATTGAAAAATGCTGATATTAATCATAAAGTATGACCCTCAAAAATGTAATAAAATGGGATAAATATGGAAGTAATGAGAATTTGAAAGCAATTGACTATTATTTTCAAACAGATGCTCTCTTCCACTTAGCCTATTGATTCTGGGATCTATTGTGAATGAAAGAGAATGTTGGGAACATACTGTTAAAAATTGTGCTATCAAAGTAATATGTGGTTAGGGTTTTAATAAAATCTGTAGTTCTTAGAGAATAGAAACTCCTTTATAAAAATATCCAAGTATGTTTCTCGAATTTTGTGCATGAGTATCCCTTGTATTTTAATGAGATAATTATGTACCCAAGTACTGGTCTGCATATATAGTTGGTCTATTTTTGTACTTTATGGGTTTTCCCCACTCATCTTCACTTTTTTTTGGTAGCAGTATACTGATATTAGAATGACAGCCTTTTAATAATACATTTTACTTCTAGTAAGACAGATGTCTCATCTTATTCTAATAAATGGTGAGAAGACTGGGTATTTCATCGATGTAATCTTGCAAGTAATCCTTTATATGATTTTGGAAAGATGCTTAAAAATGAACTGTGACATTGTTGTGGGATTTACTTATGTCTACATACAATTCTGGTATGAATGAACATAGTTATAAATTTAAATATTCCCATCTGGGAACATAGAATATCTCCATTTACTTCATAACTTTAAAAAAAAAAAAAGTCATTTAATACCATTTTGTAAAATTTCTTTATCTGGATTCATTACATATCTTTTTAAGATTTTTCCTGTGTACTTCATATTTTTGCTGCCATTGAGAATGGAAAATTTTTCACTTCCAAAATCTGTTTCACTGGTATATATAGAAAAGACTTTTTAAATTGAGATATAATTTACATTTGGTAAAATGCATAGATTGTAAGTGCTCAGTTTGATGAGTTTTAGTATTTGTGTTCATCCATATAACCACCATCCACAGCAAGGTAAAAAACATTGCCATCATCCCAGAAAGTTCCATCATGCCCTGTTCCAGTCAGACCCTCCACCCTACCCTAACAGCAGCCAATTTCTGACTTCCATCACCACAGTTTCCTGTTCTTGTACTTAATAACTTGTGTAGGAGGGAATTATTTTGCTCAAGGTAATGTTTTTGATATTTAGCCATGTTGTGGGGTATATCCATAGTTTGTTCCTTTTTTTTTTTTTTTTTTTTTTTTTTGTAAACTGAGTAATATTACAGTGTATGAACACACCAGAATTTGTTTATCCATTCTTCTATTTTTGGACATTTGGGTTGTTTGGGGTTTTTTTTGTCTTTGTTTTTGTTTTGGCTAATATGAATACAGCTGTTATGAACATTCTTGTATAAATCTGTGTGGAGATACATTTCGTTTCTCTTGGGTAAATACCTAGGAGTAAAATTCTTTGGTCGTAAGGTAGATAGATATATGTTTATAAGAAATGCAAATAGTTTTCTAGTGTGTTGTCCTATTTTATACTCACACCAGCAGTGTGTATGAACTCTAGTTCCTTCATGTCCCTGACAATATTGGTGTCTTTATTTTAGCCATTCCAGTGACAGTATTTCATTGTGGTTCTCCTTTATGACTAATGACATCAAGCTTTTCTCACTTTCCAGGTATCATCTATAAAATGTATGTGTTAGCTTTTTGACCATTTTTATTGGGTTGGCTTCTGATTTATGATTTCTAGGAGTTCTTTGTTTTTACATACATGTAATTAGCCACCTGTTTCATTAGTTTCAATAGTTACTCATGTGGTTATCTTTCTTTGGTTTCTAACCAAGCAATTATAGCTTCTGTGAAGAATCATTTTTACTCCTTTTTTGTAATAGTTTTACCTTTTATGTATTTTTCTTACTTTATGGTATTGGTTAGAACTTCCCAAACTGTCAAATAACGGGAGTGATAGCAGGAATTCTTGTTCTGATCTTGAATTCAATGATACTGCTCTCCGTGTTACATGATTGTTTTATTAGGAATGGATGTTGAATTTTATCTAAAACCTTTTCTGTTGAGATGTTTCCTCCTTAATCCATTAATGTATTTATTAATTTTGAAACATCCATGTATCTTAGAATAAACCCTACTTGGTCAAGGTGTATTATTAATACCAATAGGTTTTATTTGTTAGTATATAGGATTTTTCAACTATATTCATATAAAAATTGACCTGTAGGTTTGTTTGCTTGTTTGTTATTATTTTGGTAAAGGTGTTTGTTTCTTTTGTGCATCTTTGTCAGATATTATTTCAGGGTTATACTAGACTCAATATAAGAGTTGTTACTATTCTCCTCTGGAATATGTATTTTTGTTGTTGTTTATTTATTTTTGAGAGAGAGAGAGAGAGAGAACAGAACATGAACAGCAGAGGAGCAGAGAGAGAGAGAGAGAGAGAGAGAGAGACATAGAATCTGGAGCAGACTCTAGGCTCTGAGCTGTTAGCACAGAGCCCGATGCAGTGCTCAAACCCATGAACTATGAGATTATGGCCTGATCTGAAGTTGGAGGCTCAACCAACTGAGCCACCCAGGTGCCCCTGGAATACATTTTTAAATAAATCAATTGCATATGTCACCTTTTCATTCCTATTCCCTTACCTGTTTTACCCTTGGGTGATCTCCTTAAGCTCACACCTCCTCTTCCCAGATTGTTATTGTCCAGTGCTGAGTTTCAGATGTTTCCAAGCCCCCATTTACCTGCTTTGGTCGATTGCTTCAGGTACAGACGTTGTCAGCATCTTTTGTGTAGGCTGACCTGAGTTGTTGAGGCTTGCATTTTATTTTGGAACAGTTTCTCATGTACTAAGTCTGAGGGCATTTGTGAGAACATTTAGGGCTGCAGCTAGCTCAGAACATTTAGAGTCAGCTCCCACTGACTCTGAACCATGAAAGAGATTGAACTATGTAAAATTGCTAATATATTGTCCATCACTTTTTACCTATAAAAGTGGAAGTTTCACATAATTTAACCTAATACTTGAACTCTCTCCTCGCAGATGTCTGGAAGCACTAGAGGCTGGGGAGGCCTTCACATCTTTTCTTTTGGAGACCCTAGAGGGAGATGCCTGCATTAGGTGTGACTGGGGCACCTGGTGTTGGGGAAGTTTTCCTGATGAACATTTTTCAAGGCTCTTTTTACATTTTTCTAGATTATCCTAGAGGGTTACGTTTTGATATTGCAGAATTCCTGGGGCCTCTATCATGAATCTTCCTAACCAAAAGGAATGTCCTATCATACCCTGCAGAATCTGATGAGATGAGTAGCAGAAACCTGTTTACAACAAAAGCAATGACGAATTCAATAACCAATTAAGCCACTTGTTAATGACTAAGAACACCTTATAAAATCCAGATAATCTTGGGAAATTAGCTAAAAAAACAATGGAAGCTTGAATAGCATAAGTTGCTGATTTATTGCAATGGCCTCGTAGTTAGTTATTGTGATCCTATTTTGCCTCCCTGCCTCATGCAGTTCTCTACACAAAAGCTAGAATGATCCCTCTTAAATTTTTGGCTGATTCCTGTCACTTCTTTGCCCCAGATCTTCTGATGACTCCTAGTTGTATCAGAATAAGAGCCAAAATCCTCCAGAATTTGTACCCTGTCCCCCATTATCTCAGACTGCATCTCCAATCCTTTTCCAAATATTTTCTCCACTACAGCTACCCTGGAGGCTCCTTCCAATGTTGAGACACTGCTGCCTCAGGGTCATTTTATCTGCCTGAGCCACTTCTGCACTTTTGCTTCCTCCCTTCCTTCAGGTCTTCTTTTATTTATTTTTTATTTTATTTTATTTTATTTTATTTTATTTTATTTTATTTTATTTTGTTTTGTTTTGTTTTGTTTTTGGAGAGAGAGAGAGAGCATGGGAGAGAGGAGCAGAGGGAAAGAGAGAAAATCTTAATCAGCTCTATGCTCAGTGCAGAGCCCAATGCACAGTTTGATCCCATCACCCTGGGATCATGACCTGAACTGAAATCAAGAGTTGGATGCTCAGCCAACTGAGACAGCCAGGCACCCATGTCTTCTTTTTAATGTCATCATCTCTGAGGTCTTCCCTAACCATCTTATTTAAAATTGCATTTCCTGGGGCACCTGGGTGGCTCAGTTGGTTAAGCAACTGACCCTTGATTTTGTCTCAGGTCATGATCTCACAGTTTGATGAGTTCAAGCCCCACCTCAGGCTCTGCACTGACAGTGCAGAACCTGCTTGAGATTCTTTCTCTCTCTCTGCCCCTTCCCTGCTCACACTCTCTCTTTCTCAAAAATTAAAAAAAAATAAATTAAAAAAATTGCATTTCCTTCCACCATCTCCTCTGTCTGACTATAATTTTGGCATTTTTTTTTACCATTTAATGTACAATATATAGTTTACTTTTTATATTTGTTTATTGTCTGAGTTCTAGAATATCAACTGCAATGGCAGTTCTATTACAGCAAGAATTCTTACCCTTTTTCCCCCTTTGTATTCCCAGTACCTAGTATAGTGCCCGGTACATGGTAGATATTCAACAAATACTTGTTGAATAGATGAATTAATAAATTTAAAGTGAAGACTCTCTCTGTTTTTTTAAACATTCCCAAGACTCTCTTGCCTTCTACATAACTGCCTTTGTTCTTGTTCCAGATGAATGAGAACTACACCTTTGTAGAGAGAAGCTAGAATTCCTACATAGCATAGACTGTCATGATTCTAGGGAGTCAGGGAATTCCTCAGGTGGTCAGGGCAACCTCGGTGCCCATGTTTGTCACCCAAAACACCCGACACATGGAATGGCTTAAGGCCATTACCAAGAAGTAGACTTTCTGTAGCAGTTGAGTTATCCTTCCTAGAAAATGCCTGTGAGTCTCAACTGGGGTGTTAGGTGGAGAAAGCTTTAGACTCTCCGCAAAAGTCGCGAAAGTTGGAGTGGGATGTTTGTTCTCAAACTCTTAATAGGATAGTTTGACACCTCCTGAAAGTCACCACCCTGGAATGAAGACTTGGGGTCACAGAGAGCACAGGGAGATAGAATGGATCTTCAGACCTATTCATGACACTGGTGCACTTTGTGACCTCAGGCAGGTTGTTCAACCTCTCTGATGGTATCTGATAACCTTATGTAGCTCCTAGGACTGTACCATTTTGCAGGGATAGTTTGTTTTCTTTCCTGTATGATTCTTTTCATAGCCTAGGAAATTCTTGCAGCATCTGTGTGTCTCCTTTATCCAGCTAGTAGATCAGGATGTAAGAGTGTTTTCAAATGTGGGATGAGCTGTTGGAGAGGAGTTTCTGCTCTGTGCTTTCCCTGATCAGTCTCTCCTTCCCTTCCTGTAGAGATTGACGCTCATTCACTGATACATTGCACCTGAGAGTTAGAGACCTCCTCTGTGCCTTGCACTGCTTTGAGCAGTGTGGGAGTGACATGGATAATGCATTACCACATATTTCAGACATCGTGCTAAATGTTTTACATATATTAGTTCATTTAATTTTTAATGAGAGAGATGATTATTACTGTCTTTATTGGAAGTATATCTGAAATGCTTCCTAATTATACCTACACTTCCCTTTATTGTAACGAAATCTCTATTTCCCGAAAGAGTGTTAGGAGACTTTAGTGGATAAGGAGAGAAATGGTCTGATGCTTGTATGTGAAGGAGAGGCAGATCCTCTTTTGCTAAAGCCCCATTTGCCCTAGTTCTCAAATAGGATTCCGTCAAGGTTGCTTCTCTTGCTTTTCTTTCTTCTCTTCTCCACTAGCTGCAAAGGCAGAAATGAGTCCTTGCTGATAAAAGGTGAAAGTGAGCCCTGAGGATGAAAACCTTGTGTGGTAAAGGGAAGGATCCGGAGACTAGTGTTTCCCAGTTCAGCTCCCCACATGCTTCCTCATCTCTCTCCACCACACAAGAAAAAATAATTTGGCCAACTTCCCCTTTACCATCCTCTAAGATTCTCCTGGGCTAGGCAAGAGCTCTCCACCTGGGAGCACTATAGTTTCTGCGGTCAGTCTGCCTGGCTGGGGCTCCAGCACTACCTAGCTGTGTGACCTTGGGCAGGTTACTTAACCTTTCTGACCTAGAGTTCTGTTCTGTCAAATGTCTGGGGCCCTGGATAAAATGCTAAGAGGAAGAAGATATAGCTCTTGCTTTCAGCATCTCACAATCTAACACAAATATCTCTAATTTCTTGTGGTAATAGAAATATGGACAAAGGGCTTCCTGAGCGGAGAGCACAGGGCTGGAGAGACCTGAAGTTTGCACAGTAGGGATTACTTGCAAGCTGGGTCTTCAAAGATACAAAAGAACATTTCACCAGCAGAGAAGTGAGCAGTCATTCAGGAAGAAGAAACAGCACACAAAAGGAATGCAAGGGTAAGGTATGTATGTGTAGGGAGTTAAGAATAGTTCAGACTGATTGGGGAATTGAACATGTTAGGGGAAATAACAGAAGACCATTTATAGGATATGCTAAGAGGTTCACTCTTAACCCAAGGATTTAAGCAAGGAATTTAAGCAATCAAGACACACTTTGGAGGTTGGATGAAGCGACTTGGTGACCCACGTACTAAACTCTAGGAGTTACATGGTAGTAGGGGTGGAGGCACAATTGATGGGGATGGAAGAGAAGTGGGATGCCTAGTGCTTGTCTCCAGTGTAAAGGTTAAAAACAGCCTATGTCCTGTGATTTTCTTTGGAGCAGGTCTCCATCCATGGTAGAATAAAAATAATGTGTTTCTCTTGATGACTGCTCCTATCACTGAGCATGTTGGTTGTTTCATTCGCTTACTGCTATGCTTCTCTTTAGAGGGCATTTCTATGAAAGAATCTCATTCTCCCATCTCCAATAAATGTGAATTCTTAGTTTTGATAGACCTTTTCTGGATGACAAGGATGTTTAGAGTGCAAGATAAATTCATAATTGTCTCTAACTCATCTCAGTGTTTTCTTTTCTCCAAAAGCCAGTGGTACACGTCATAGCAGCCAGAGCCATCATACAATGCCCAAGCTTCTAAGGATGCTCCGACAGTCCCAAATGATATTTGTGCTTTAAATAACAACAAATTTTCATCTCCAATTACTTCTGGGTTTTTATTCCCATTGAAAATTGATAGATCTATAAAAAGACTTCAGAATAAATTATTTTGCATTCAAATTCAATACTAAAGCCTTTTCTGTAGCCCTTTAACTTCTGAAATCTGCTTTGTTTTTACAGACAACAGTCTTTGATTAGACATGCTCCCTGGGAAAATAGGAACATTAAAAAAAATCATGTGCAAATCTCGAAGAATCTATTAGGGAAGCGTGTTGAGACATAATAATAAGGTTCAGGGAGGGGCACCTGGGTAGCTCAGTCGGTTGAGTGTCCAGCTTCGGCTCAGGTCATGATCTCACGGTTTGTGAGTTCGAGCCCCATGTTGGGCTCTGTGCTGACAGCTCAGAGCCTGGAGCCTGTTTCGGATTCTGTGTCTCCCTCTCTCTCAGCTCCTCCCCTGTTTGTGCTTTCTCTCTCTCTCTCTCTCTCTCAAAAATAAATAAACATTAGAAAAAAGAAGAAGAAGAAGGTTCAGGGAGACCCCAGCACTCAATATTCCTGTGTTAGATGCACTATGGCTGGAATTCACCTCCTCTTTCCCATGTCCCCCTTTAAAGCATGCGTGTTCCTAAAACACACAAGTAAACTTTATCAGTCAACCGCCATCACTGCTCTGACCTCCCAGTCTCCAGATCTTTCCCTCAAATGCAATTGCACACTCCACCAAATCCAATCTCCTTAATCATGCTTCTGATAACACAATTGTCTTGCTCCAAAACTTTATTGTCTCTCTTGCCTATCAGTTAATCTCTGAGATCAGGGAATTGCAGGATATCAGGGCTGGGAAAGGCTTTGCTTTTGTTTAACCCTCCTCTTGATATTCCATTCTTCTCTAGAGCAGAGAAAGCAGCCCAACAGGAAGCGAATTTACCACTTTCAGAGACGAGCAGACTGTGGTTTTGTATTGTGATAGAAAAGAATGTTCTACATCTTCCCATGGCTTCCCCTTCTTGGTCCTAGTTCTAATCCTTGGAACCATTAAGAACAAGTACAGTCCTTCTTCTATGTGACACCACTTCAAATATGTGCTGACAAGAACCTTTCTTGAATCTCTTCCTTAGAGCTTCATAGCTCTTTATTGTTCTGTCTATAATCCTGACCCTCTCCCATCTGGTTGCACTTCTCACCATCTTCTAGATGATTACATATCTCTAAAATTGAGATGCCCAGAACAGAACTAATGTTTTGGGTGTGTGGTGGCTGGTATACACCCTCCCTTTCTAGACTATACCTCTTTTGATGCAGCCCAAAACAAAATTAGTTTCTGGTAGCTGTATCACATTTTGATTCGAAATACGATTAAACCATAAAGAGTTTTATTTTCACCTAATTAGGTTGCATCTACTTAAGAGGTGGCATCATTGACTGGGTAGGCCCTCAAATAACTTATCTTAATCAATTTACATTGTTAGGCTTTATCCGTCTCACCTATCAGGATTTTTAGGAATCTTGATTCTGGGCTCCAGTGTACTTATTATGCCAATCATGTCACACCCAAATTCTAGGTCTTCTTCTAAATTATTGACACAACAATAGAACTGGATAATACCCCAGTGTTGAATCATTAAGCAGCACCCTTTGTTATGGTTGATTGTCCAACTACAAGTGAATTCACCTTGTTTTACTACCATCCAGCCTAAAGCTGTGCAGATCATATACCAGGGGATCAGGACAGACCTCACCAGATGCTGTGTTCAGGTCCACATTTACTGTGCCTACAATGGGGCCCTGATAATAGGGGTCAAGTAGCCCAAATCAAAGAAGGAAGTGATGTTAATCTACTACCCCCCATGTTTAATGTACCCATGAAGACTCATTGAAATTTTAGGGCCTCCAAAACCATACTTTTAAAATAATCAACCCCAATAACATGCCTGAGATAAACACCAAGTTTACTTTTCCCAGAAAAGGGCTCAACTCTCTTCTGGGCTATGGTTTCCCTCTCTGCCAGTGAGGACCCAGCCTCTGCCCATGGTGACACTCTGCCTGTCATCCTAGGCAGGCAGTTCCTACAGAGCACAGACCAGTCACCAAGCTTTTCTTTCATCCTCTAGTGCTGAGAAAAGCTAAGCACCTAGTAAGTATTTCACAGAAGAGAGTGTCTGCCACATCACCACATCTTCCTGGCTGTGTAGGTAGTGTTTTGAAATATTAAAGAGTCAAATCTCAGCCATCGTGTCACTCGAGACAAGCCAAATCTACCTCTTTTTTACAGGAAGGAAGAGAGGTTGCTGAGAGTGAGCTATTATCATTGTTCTCATCATTAAGTTTTCCCTTGTGTGTTATTATCGATCCTATCTGCCATTGCATCAGTAGGATATAGCCTCTTCCTGTGTGATGGAGGCATGATGGGAGCTCCCCAGCCACTAGGTCATACTCTAGAAGCCTTTGAGGGAAAGCACCAATGCCAATCATGGGGGGAGGTGGGGAACTGCAGTGTCCTCTCCCCTCGTGGGGCCAGTCCTTTCCTGAAGCTCTGTCCGAGTACTCACCAGTGCACCAGACCACACTGGGAGTCCCAGACTCAGAGTCTTGTTGCAATGGGGACATGAGGATATGTAAGCAAGCATCAGGGCATCTGTGAGCCATGCAGAAACATGTGCTCTGGGCACAGAGCCTCATGGACTTGCCTCTCCTTGTGCCCTCACTGTTCTTCAGTAGTTCACATGAGCGAGGCGACAATATTCTGGAAAAGGGACATGTACAGAGAAGGAGAAAATTGGACAGACTCTAGATATTCTGGGAGGGAGAGATAACATGACTTGCAGATGTGGGAGGGTGAGAGAAGAGGAGGAATTTAGATACGCTGACTACCAGATTGTGAGCTTCAGCTTCTGGAGGATGTTTTTACCAAACTGAGCTGAAGACGACTTGGGTGGGAAGGCTGGGGAGGGAAGTCAGCCCTGTTTGTGAACTGTCAATGTGGGGATGCCTATTAGACAACTGACCTCTAAAGAAAGCATCTGGATGAGTCCATAATGCAGGGAAGAGCCTGGGATGGAGACATAAATGTTGGAGTCAGCACTGTAAACCAGGGAGCTGGATAAGATCAGGTAAGATTGGGATACTGAATGTTTTAGTCAACCATGAAGTGCTTTACACACGTGCAAGCATATCACTAGTCCAAGTAAATGCTGTCTAATGTCGGCTCAGTCCTATGGAATGTGACCCAGAGTCATCTGAGGGAGTGAGTCAAAAAAGGAAAAGGAGTGGGCTGACCACAATCCCTTCCAGCACCCTGGGAAGGCTGCTGGGTTCACTTGTGCCCCAGTACCACTCAGAAAGTGTCATCCTCCAGGCACACTGCCAGTGCAATTAATCATGTTAATATCTATAAATAAAGTGCAATCAACAGTTACTTTAACAGTGCATTGCTAATTATTGGTAGGATCTGTCACTGGAAAAGGGTGTTTTTGCCAATTTTGTCATGTCTGTGGCAAGTATCAGGAATACAGTTGGAGTTTCTGAGAAAACAGGATGATCAAATCATTAACAGCTTCCCTGTTACAGGTGAGGCAGATTTGGGCCATCAATGTATTTATTACACTTGTGGATTAATGACACGTGAGAAAAATATTGCAACTAGGATTTCCTCTCCACTTGCTAAATAACGATTTCTTGCTGCTGTATCTCACAGGTTGGGGGTTTGTTTTTGAAAGAGACTCTGGAAGTACCTAGGTGGCTCGGTTGGTTAAACATCCCACTCTTGATTTTGGCTCAGGTCATGATCTCACTGTTCATGAGATCAAGCCCCTTTGTCGGACTCTGTGTTGACAGCACAGAGCCTGCTTGGGATTCTCTGTTTCCCTCTCTCTCTGCCCGTCCTCCTCATGCACTCACATGTGTGTACACACTTGCTCTCTCAAAATAAATAAATAAACATTTAAAAAAAAAGAGAAAAAGACTCTGTAATAGGATTTCTCAGGGAGTCAGTAGTGCTGGAGAATATAAGGGGTTGTAGCAATCGCATGTCCCATAGTGTGGTGCCTCACTGGAAATTTGATCCAAAGGTCCTAGGAGGCTAGGCTACTGAGGCTGTAGCAACTGTCCCAGGACCCTTGCACTCCTCTTCATTTGTGCATCAGTTCATTAATTCAGGGAACACTGACCAAGCTATTCCTAAAATCAGCCACTGGGACAGGTGGGTGAGGGGACTTCCCCTGAAGAATACACTGACCAGTGAGAGTGAGAAACATGTAATCAATGCAGAGGTGGTAACAGTTGCCCCATATTCAGTACTGACCACACACAAATGTTTTCTCATTTAATCTTCTTAACAACACTGTGTTTTAGACACTAATTTCAGTAGTCTCAGTCTCCAGTTGAGGAGACTGAGAATAGAGAACTGAGACACTGAGAGATTAAGTAGTTTGGTTAAGGTTGCATAATAGTAAGTGAGGTGCTGAGAGTTGAACTCAGCTCCCATCAGCTGTACTGTGACCTCAGGGCCTTTAAATACCAATTACGTCATCATTTTTATGTTTATACCTCTTATCCCAATTCCCACTCTGCAGAAGCAAATACTTTCAGCTACTTTAACTGTTTCTTTTAAAATATACCTCCATATATTTTTAAATGCTTTATTTTATTTTTAGTTTTAGCTTTATTGAATTTTATTGCAGAAGATGAGGACATAGCTCCTAAGTTCACTACAGCCACAGACTCTTCCCCATCTTCTAACATTAGCTCTATCATAAATTTGTGGAGGTAATTATTCCTGTCTGTGTCATTATTATGTAAACTTGGTTTACAGCTGAACTATGTGGTATGCTGTGATTACATTCTCTTCGCCGGCGGCCCCCACCCCAGGAATTGGTCATTTGTATCTCTAGCCTGGCTCTTTCCCCTGATTTCCATACTCATACCTAATTGGCTATGAGACATCCCCATTTGGATCTCACATGTAATGTACAAAAAACTGAGTACTTGATCTGTCCCATAGACCATTGTCTTCTCCTACATGTAGATATGAAGGTTAATAGAAATCCCACCTTTCCATTAACTCAAGCCAAAAATACTGGAATCAACTTTGATTCCTCTCTATCATTTAATCTGCTAGAAAATCCTGTTGTTTTATCTTCAAAATCGGATAACTTCTCACCACCTCCACTGCTTTCTCTGGACCAAGCCACATTAACTCTCACTAGGTTCATTGCAGTAATCTCCTGACTGATGGCTCTGCTTCTGCCCTTGTCCCCTCAGACTATTCTCAATGCAGCAGCCTGGCTGATCCTGTTAAAATAAAGTCACATTGTGCTACTTTTCTGCTTTAATCCTTTTAATGGATTCCATTCCCACTCAGAGGATAAGCCAAAATCCTTTTGATAACCCACATGATCTAGTCCTTCACAGTCTCTCTGATCTTGTCTTTTTTACTCTCTTCTCCCCTCTTTTTCTTTTCTCAGGAACAGCAGATACACTCCTACCTCAAGCACTTGCTCCTTGGTCTGTGTTCAATCTTCCCCAGTTAACTACATTGCTGCCTTTATCACCTCATTTCCCCAGGTCCTTACTCAAAAGGCATTCCGGTTTGAAGCCTTTCTGTTTAATATTTTATTTAACCCCTCAATATTACTTAACCCCCTTCTTTACTCTTTAACTCTCTACATTTCACCATATGTGTGTGTTATGTGTATGTACGAACGTGTGTGTGTGTGTGTGTGTGTGTGTGTGTGTGTGTGCAATTTATTTTGCTCATTGCCTAGGTTCACAAGAAATAGAAGCCTCATGAAGGCAAATGATTTTTGTCTGTTTGGTTCACTGATGGATTCCCAGCACCCAGAAAAGTACCTGGCAAATAACTGTGTTCTGTAAATGCTTATTGAGTGAAGAATAAACAAATGAATTATATGGGTTTTATTTGCTGTATGAGGGTGTGTATGCCCATGTGCCTTTCACTAATTCATCCCAAAATCTGTCAGACATTTAAGTCTCTTAATAAATATAACAGGTTTTACTTCTTTCTGTAGAGGACAGTCTTTTAGGGAATAGAGCAGGGAGTAATGTGCAGAGGCAAATGAAGGCAACCACTACATTAAAACAAATGGCCATATACACAAGTTAGTTTCTGAGCTCTCTGAACAACTCCATTCATTTGTTTACCTTGCACAAATGCTACACTAGTCCAGTCTGTTCTGGACACTAGTCTAGTAGAATTCTGACTAGTTTTCCTATCCACTCAAGTCTCCCAATTTGTTCTTCATCAAAAGAATCTTGACTGTTCTTTGCACTTTGCACGTTCAAATAAAATTTAGAATTACTTCATCAAGTTGTAATCTGATTGGAATTAAATTTACTATGTAGATCATTTTGGAGAATATCTTTGTAATATTGAGTCTTCCAATCTATGAACATGGTACCTCTCTTCATTTATTTAGACAGTTCCTTTACTCAATAATGCTTTATCTTTTTTCTGTAAAAGAATCTTGGACATTTTTTGATAGATATATTACAAGGTATTGATGGGTTTTTTGTTTTTTTGTTTTGTTTTTTGTTTTGTTTTTTTAATATATGAAATTTATTGTCAAATTACTTTCCATACAACACCCTGTGCTCATCCCAAAAGATGCTGTCTTCAATACCCATTACCTACCCTCCCCTCCCTCCCACCCCCCATCAACCCTCAGTTTGTTCTCAGTTTTTAAGAGTCTCTTATGCTTTGGCTCTCTCCCACTCTAACCTCTTTTTTTTCCTTCCCCTCCCCCGTGGGTTCCTGTTAAGTTTCTCAGGATCCACATAAGAGTGAACACATATGATATCTGTATTTCTCTGTATGGCTTATTTCACTTAGCATCACACTCTCCAGTTCCACCCATGTTGCTACAAAGGGCCATATTTCATTCTTTCTCATTGCCATGTAGTACTCTATTGTGTATATAAACCACAATTTCTTTATCCATTCATCAGTTGATGGACATTTAGGTTTTTTTCCATAATTTGGCTATTGTTGAGAGTGCTGCTATAAACATTGGAGTACAAGTGCCCCTATGCATCAGTACTCCTGCATCCCTTGGGTAAATTCCTAGCAGTGCTATTGCTGGGTCATAGGGTAGGTCTATTTTTAATTTTTTGAGGAACCTCCACACTGTTTTCCAGAGTGGCTGCACCAGTTTGCATTCCCACCAACAGTGCAAGAGGTTCCTGTTTCTCCACATCCTCGCCAGCATCTATAGTCTCCTGTTTGTTCATTTTGGCCACTCTGACTGGCATCAGGTGATATATGAGTGTGGTTTTGATTTGTATTTCCCTGATGAGGAGCGATGTTGAGCATCTTTTCATGTGCCTGATGGCCATCTGGATGTCTTCTTTAGAGAAGTGCCTATTCATGTTTTCTGCCCATTTCTTCACTGGATTATTTGTTTTTTGGGTGTGGAGTTTGGTGAGCTCTCTATAGATTTTGGATACTAGCACTTTGTCTGATATGTCATATGCAAATATCTTTTCCCATTCTGTTGGTTGCCTTTTAGTTTTGTTGATTGTTTCCTTTGCTGTGCAGAAGCTTTTTATCTTCATGAGGTCCCAGTAGTTCATTTTTGCTTTTAATTCCCTTGTCTTTGGGAATGTGTCAAGTAAGAAATTGCTATGGCTGAGGTCAGAGAGGTCTTTTCCTGCTTTCTCCTCTAGGGTTTTGATGGTTTCCTGTCTCACATTCAGGTCCTTTATCCATTTTGAGTTTATTTTTGTGAATGGTGTGAGAAAGTGGTCTAGTTTCAACCTTCTGCACGTTGCTGCCCAGTTCTCCCAGCAGCATTTGTTAAAGAGACTGTCTTTTTTCCATTGGATATTCTTTCCTGCTTTGTCAAAGATAAGTTGGCCATATGTTTGTGGGTCTAGTTCTGGGGTTTCTATTCAATTCCATTGGTCTATGTGTCTGTTTTTGTGCCAATACCATGCTGTCTTGATGATGACAGCTTTGTAGTAGAGGCTAAAGTCTGGGATTGTGATGCCTCCTGCTTTGGTCTTCTTCTTCAAAATTACTTTGGCTATTCGGGGCCTTTTGTGGTTCCATATGAATTTTAGGATTGCTTGTTCTAGTTTCGAGAAGAATGCTGGTGCAATTTTGATTGGGATTGCATTGAATGTGTAGATAGCTTTGGGTAGTATTGACATTTTAACAATATGTATTCTTCCAACCCATGAGCACGGAATGTTTTTCCATTTCTTTATATAGTCTTCAATTTCCTTCATAAGCTTTCTATAGTTTTCAGCATACAGATCTTGTACATCTTTGGTTAGATTTATTCCTAGGTAATTTATGCTTCTTGGTGCACTTGTGAATGGGATCAGTTTCTTTATTTGTCTTTCTGTTGCTTCATTATTAATGTATAAGAATGCAACTGATTTCTGTACATTGATTTTGTATCCTGCAACTCTGCTGAATTCATGTATCAGTTCTAGCAGACTTTCGGTGGAGTCTATTGGATTTTCCATGTATAATATCATGTCATCTGCAAAAAGTGAAACCTTGACTTCATCTTTGCCAATATTGATGCCTTTGATTTCCTTTTATTGTCTGATTGCTGATGCTGGTACTTCCAACAGTATGTTAAACAACAGCAGTGAGAGTGGACATCCCTGTCGTGTTCCTGATCTCAGGGGGAAAGCTCTCAGTTTTTCCCCATTGAGGATGATGTTAGCTGTGGGCTTTTCATAAGTGGCTTTTATGATGTTTAAGTATGTTCCTTCTATCCTGACTTTCTCGAGGGTTTTTATTAAGAAAGGATGCTGAATTTTGTCAAATGCTTTTTCTGTATCGATTGTCAGGATCATATGGTTCTTATCTTTTCTTTTATTAGTGTGATGTATCATGCTGATTGATTATCAAACCAGCCCTGCATTCCAGGAATGAATCCCACTTGATCATGGTGAATAATTCTTTTTATAAGCTGTTTAATTCAATCTGCTAGTATCTTATTGAGAATTTTTGCATCCATATTCATCAGGGATATTGGCCTGTAGTTCTCTTTTTTTTATTGGGTCTCTGTCTGGTTTAGGAATCAAAGTAATACTGGCTTCATAGAATGAGTATGGAAGTTTTCCTTCCCTTTCTATTTTTTGGAATAGCTTGAGAAGGATAGGTATTATCCCTGCTTTAAATGTCTGGTAGAATTCCCCAGGGAAGCCATCTGGTCCTGGACTCTTATTTGTTGGAAGATTTTTGATAACTGATTCAATTTCTTTGCTCGTTATGGGTCTGTTCAAGCTTTCTATTTCCTCCAGTTTGAGTTTTGGAAGTTTGGGGGTGTTTAGGAATTTGTCCATTTCTTCCAGTTTGTCCAGTTTGTTGGCATATAATTTTTCATAGTATTCCCTGATAATTGCTTGTATCTCTGAGGGATTGGTTGTAAAAATTCCATTTTCACTCATGATTTTATCGATTTGGGTCATCTCCCTTTTCTTTTTGAGAAGCCTGGCTAGCGGTTTATCAATTTTGTTTATTTTTTCAAAAAACCAACTCTTGGTTTCGTTGATCTGCTCTACAGTTTTTTAGATTCTATATTGTTTATTTCTGCTCTGATCTTTATTATTTCTCTTCTTCTGCTGGGTCTGGGGTGTCTTTGCTGCTCTGCTTCTATTTCCTTTAGGGGTGCTGTTAGATTTTGTATTTGGGATTTTTCTTGTTTCTGGAGATAGGCCTGGATTGCGATGTATTTTCCTCTCAGGACTGCCTTCGCTGCATCCCAAAGCATTTGTATTGCTGTATTTTCATTTTCTTTTGTTTCCATATATTTTTAAATTTCTTCTCTAATTGCCTGGTTGACCCATTCATTCTTTAGTAGGGTGTTCTTTAACCTCCATGCTTTTGGAGGTTTTCCAGACTTGTTCCTGTGGTTGATTTCAAGCTTCATAGCATTGTGGTCTGAAAGTATGCATGGTATTATCTCAATTCTTGTATACTTATGAAGGGCTGTTTTGTGACCCAGTATGTGATCTATCTTGGAGAATGTTCCATGTGCACTCGAGAAGAAAGTATATTCTGTTGCTTTGGGATGCAGAATTCTAAATATATCTGTCAAGTCCATGTGATCCAATGTATCATTCAGGGCCCTTGTTTCTTTATGGACCATGTGTCTAGATGATCTATCCATTGTTGTAAGTGGGGTATTAAAGTCACCTGCAGTTACCACATTCTTGTCAATAAGATTGCTTATGTTTGTGAGTAATTGTTTTATATATTTGGGGGCTTCGGTATTCGGTGCATAGACATTTATAATTGTTAGCTCTTCTTGATGGATAGACCCTGTAATTATTATATAATGCCCTTCTTCGTCTCTTGTTACAGCCTTTAATTTAAAGTCTAGTTTGTCTGTTATAAGTATGGCTACTCCAGCTCTGTTTTGACTTCCAGTAGCATGATAAATAGTTCTCCATCCCCTCACTTTCAATCTGAAAGTGTCCTCAGGTCTAAAATGGGTCTCTTGTAGACAGCAAATAGATGGGTCTTGTTTTTTTATCCATTCTGATACCCTATATCTTTTGGTTGGCGCATTTAGTCCACTTACATTCAGTGTTATTATAGAAAGATACGGGTTTAGAGTCATTGTGATGTCTGTAGGTTTCATGCTTGTAGTGATGTCTCTGGTACTTTGTCTCACAGGATCCCCCTTAGGATCTCTTGTAGGGCTGGTTTAGTGGTGACGAATTCCTTCAGTTTTTGTTTGTTTGGGAAGAGCTTTATCTCTCCTTCTATTCTAAATGACAGATTTGCTGGATAGAGGATTCTCAGCTGCATATTTTTTCTGTTCATCACATTGAAGATCTCCTGCCATTCCTTTCTGGCCTGCCAAGTTTCAGTAGAGAGATCTGTCACTAGTCTTATCAGTCTCCCTTTATATGTTAGAGCACATTTATCCCTAGCTGCTTTCAGGATTTTCTCTTTATCCTTGTATTTTGCCAGTTTCACTATGATATGTCATGCAGAAAATCGATTCAAGTTATGTCTGAATGGAGTTCTCTGTGCCTCTTGGATTTCAATGCTTTTTTCCTTCCCCAGATCTGGGAAGTTCTCAGCTATGATTTCTTCAAGTACACCTTCAGCACCTTTCCCTCTCTCTTCCTCCTCTGGAATACCAATTACGCATAGATTATTTCTCTTTAGTGCATCACTTAGTTCTCTAATTTTCCCCTCATACTCCTGGATTTTTTTATCTCTCTTTTTCTCAGCTTCCTCTTTTTCCATAATCTTATCTCCTAGTTCACCTATTCTCTCCTCAGCCTCTGCAATCCAAGCTGTGGTCATCTCCATTTTATTTTGCAGCTCATTAATAGCATTTTTAGCTCCTCCTGGCTGTTCCTTAGTCCCTTGATCTCTGTAGCAATAGATTCTCTGCTGTCCTTTATACTGTTTTCAAGCCCAGTGATTAATTTTATGACTATTATCCTAAAATCACTTTCTGTTAAATTGTTTAAATTGTTTTGGATCAGTTCGTTAGCTGTCGTTATTTCCTGGAGGTTTTTTTGAGGGGAATTCTTCTGTTTTGTCATTTTGGATAGTCCCTGGAGTGGTGTGGACCTGCAGGGCACTTCCCCTGTGCTGTCTTGAATAACTTGCATTGGTGGGTGGGGCCGCAGTCAGACCTGATGTCTGCCCCCAGCCCACTGCTGGGGCCACAGTCAAACTGGTGTGTACCTTCTCTTCCCTTCTCGTAGGGGCAGGGTTCATTGTGGGGTGGCGTGACCCGCCCTGGCTACTTGCACATTGCCAGGCTTGTGGTGCTGGGGATCTGGTGTATTAGCTAGGGTGGATCGGCAAGGCACACAGGGGCGGGAGGGGCAGGCTCAGCTGGCTTCTTCAGAGATCCGCTTTGGGAGGGGCCCTGCGGCAACAGGAGGGCTTCAGACCTGCCACCGGAGGGATGGATCCGCAGAAGCACAGTGTGGGGTGTTTGTGAGGTGCAAGCAAGTTCCCTGAGAGGAACCGGTTCCCTTTGGGATTTTGGCTGGGGGATGGGCGAGGGAGATGGCACTGGCTAGCACCTTTGTTCCCTGCCATGCTGTGCTCTGTCCTCCCGGGCTCAACAACTCTCCCTCCCGCTGTCCTTCAGCCCTCCCGCTCTCCGAGCAGAGCTGTTAACTTATAACCTTCCAGATGTTGAGTCCCGCTTGCTGTCAGAACACACTCCATCCGGCCCCTACGCTTTTGCAAGCCAGACTCGGGGGCTCTGCTTGGCCGGGGGGCCGCCCCTCCGCCCCGGCTCCCTCCTGCCAGTCCGTGTAGCGCGCACCACCTTGCGGCCCTTCCTACCCTCTTCCGTGGGCCTCTCGTCTGGCTTGGCTCTGGAAACTCCGTTCTGCTCGTCTTCTGGTGGTTTTCTGGGTTATTTAGGCAGGTGTGGGTGGAATCTAAGTGATCCGCAGGACGCTGATGGGTTTTTTGAAAACTATTTTAAATAAGGTTATTTTCTACTTTTTAACTTGTTTTTTTTTTTTTTGGTATAAAAATAAAATTTATTTTTGTTTACTGACACTGATGGCCATTAACCCATCAGTCATAGATGAAGATGCTTATTTATTCTAATGGTTTTTCTGTAAGGTTTTTGGGATAGTTTTACACATCATATTATCTGGCAATAATGACAATTAATTCTTCACATCAAAACTTTATACCTTTTATTTCTTTTTCATGCCTTATTTCACTAGGACCTCAAGTACAATGTAAAATAGAAGTAGTCTGTGTCTTATTCCTAATTTAATTGGGAAGCTTTCTGTATTTCACCATTGAGTATACCATTGCTATAGCCTTGTTTTTAGATGCCCTACATCAGATCAGCAAATTTCTCTTTTATATATGGTTTGATAAAAGCTTTTATCATAAGTAGATGCTTGATTTTATCATATCTGTCTATATTCATTTAGATAATTGTATGATTTGTTCCCACTTTGTTCTGTTATGGACATAATTGTCCATAATTATGTTCATGGTGTGAGTGTAGAGCCTGCTTGGGATTGTCCCTTTCTCTCTGCCCCTCCCTCTCCCTCTCTCTCTCTCTCTCTCAAAATAAATAAACTTTGGGGGGGGGGGGGAGCTAACTTCAACTTTGTTTGGCTTTGTTCACTCTCTCTAAATATATTTGTTGTCCAATCATTAATTTTGCTCTAATATTATTTCCTTCCTTCTAGTTTGTGTTTAATTTGTTGTTCTTTTTCCAGGTTCTTCAGGTAGATGCTTTGATCACTGATAATCAGCCTTACTTTGTTCCATATTATACATGTAAAGCTAAAAAATTTTTCCCTAATCTGATTTTTAAGCATTTATGTAGAAAAAAGCTACCATTCTCTTCCTGTGTGTTTCTCCTTTACTCTGATACCACTTACCACACTTATGACATTTCTGCACAAAACGTGGGGTTTTCCTACACCAAGCAATTCTGCAACACAAACTGGGTATCCTAAAATTTAGCTCAGTTCTGATACTATCTATCTGGAGATAATGTCAGATCCCACAGGTTAAAGGATCAGGCTCATGAGACTGACTGCCACTTTGGATGCCAATGATAAAAAGTAGGTCCCTGTGTTACCCACAACTTCTGTGCAACTTGGCTACAAATCAGGGATTCCCATGACCTCTTCTGTGTTGGATTTGATTATTTTCTGGAACAGTTTATACCACTCAGGGAAACATAACAGTTTATTAAACAATGTGATAAAGGATACAGATGAACAGCCAGATGAAGAGATACAGAGGGCAGGTATGTCACTCTTCCAGTATATAGATAGGTTCACCAACTTTGGGGGTCTCTGAACCCAGGTCTATTGGGTCCTATTTTATGGAGGCTTCCTTATGTAGGCATGATCAGTTATTAACCCCTTTCCTCCCACTCTCCTCTGGCTGAAAATTCCAAGCTTCTTTTTTTTTTTTTTTTTTTTTTTTTAGTGTATTTATTTATTTTGGAGACAGAGAATGAGCAGTGGAGGGGCAGAGAGAGGGAGACAGAAGATCTGAAATGGGCCCTGTGTTGACAGCAGAGCCTGACTCGGGACTTGAATTCACAAACCATGAGATCATGACCTGAGCCGAAGTCAGACACTTAACCAACTGAGCCACTCAGGCACCCCTGAAAATTCGAAGCTTCTTATTCTGGCTTGGTCTTTCTGGTGACCAGCCCCCATCCAAGGGCCCACACAGAGTTGCTTCAATAGAACAAAAGATGCTCCTAGTTCTTTTTATTACTTGGGGGCATAGAGAGGGGGAGACACAGAATCTGAAGCAAGCTCTCAGCCTCTGAGCTGTCAGCACAGAGCTCGAGGCGGAGCTCGAACCCATGAACCATGAGATCATTACCTAAGCCGAAGTTGGACACTCAACTGACTGAGCCACCCAGGCACCCCTCAAACTCTACACATTTTAAAGAAAGGACTGGCCCTTGACTGGTTCTTGGGAGATAACCTCTAAGCCCTTAGAATATCCTGACTGATAAGAGTTCATTATATAACAGAACTTGGACCACATTAGATATTTTATGTTAACAATGCAATAATGGTAAACAGCTGTGTTTGTTCACCTAGGGCCCTGAGCTATGCTGTTTGACCTCTGATGATGGAAATGAGGACTGACTTGTTAAGGTCAGTCATTTGGGAACTCTTTGCCACCCATAATAAGAACCTTGGACATTGGGGTGCCTGGGTGGCCCAGTCAGTTAAGTATCCAACTCTTGATTTTGGCTCAGATCACAATCTTGCGGTTCATTGGTTAGAGCCCCATGTCGGGCTCTGCACTGACAGTGTGGAGCCTGCATGGGATTCTCTGTCTTCCTCTCTCTACCCCTCTTCCACATGCTCTCTCTCTCTCTCTCAAAAATAAATAAACAAAAAAAAAAACAAACAGAAGTGTTTAAAGGAAAGGAACCTTGGGCATCAAGGTTTAGTTAAGTTTCCCATTTGGCAATACTTGATATGTGTTGTCACCCATCATGACTGGGAAAGTTAAGTGCTGTCAGTGTGACTCCATTGGAGGAGGATAACTGGAAGCTTATGCCTGGTTTCTCCCAGACTCTACCCTGTATCTTTTTCCTTTGTTGATTTTAATCTTGAGTCCTTATGCTGTAAGAAACTGTTAACTATGAGAATAACAGCCTTTCTGGGTCCTAAGAGTCCTTCTAGTGAATCATCAAACTTCAGAGTGGTCTTGGGGACCTCCAATACAATGATACTCAAAAATATTGAGGAAACTGGAGTATCATAAGTCTGTTGATAATGATTCCCTTTGCCTAACTTGTGTAACCTTCTGTAATGCCAAAGTTCAGTAATTTTAGTGATGTTAATATCCTACAGGTAGTGTTAAAGAATAATTCATCAGAACTCCTAGTTAAATACATCAGATAAAAAACATGAGATTGCCTGCACTGCCTCCTGAGGCCCCTCATAAAATAATAGTAAAGGAATTACAGAGGGCATAAGCAATAGAAGACTTTCCTTTGACCCTTTAATTATAAATATAGACAATTAGGGATGTCCTAGAACATGAGGAAAACCACTATCATGGTCCAAAATGAACAGATTAACTGATCCCGGGGCGGGGTAGGGGGAGAGAGAGTTGGGAGGGGTGGAAGACATTAAAAGAAAAGAAAGAATTCTAATTAATATGGATCATTGAGGACCAAGCAAGATCAAGGAAAACAAGATATCTAAATACCTTTTGGGAAAATTTCAGAAGGTATAAGTACAAAATAAAAGTACAAAGAGACCATCTTAAAACCAAAAAAAAAAAAAATCTACAAAAGAATGGCATCAAATGTTCATCCCAGCTAGAACATGAAGTGCTTGGAGACATTGTGACAATGTAAAATGATTCTAAGATAAAATAATTTTAACCTAAATTCTATGCCCAGCCAACTTTCTTTTAAGAATTAGACCACAATAAAAATTATTTTTACTACCTGTGATCCCTCACTGGAAAAAAGAAAGAAAAAAAGTTCTCAAGGACATACTCAAGTAAAATGAAAAATGTTTCTATAAAGGGGGGATGTGGGTTTTAAGAAACTGCAGTGAGCAAAGAAATGGGAATATTTTAACTATATCTTAAATGTTTGTTAATTTGGCTGTGAAACATAATGGAATAGCAAAAAATAAAAAAAATAAAAAAAAACACTTTTTAATTTTTATTTATTTTTTAAATGTATTTTAAAAGACAAAGCATTATTAATTAAATTCTGGAAGGAAGAAGATTTGGATACAAAGTCAACAAGCTTGATTTAATAGACACATGGGAATTTGGCCCCTGCAGATAGAGAATACACATTAAGCACATATGAGCACAACTGAATGAGACAGGATAGGACAGAATAACATAATATTTTAAATGGTTGAAATCATTAAGGCATATCCTCTGAACGCAAGGCCATAAAATTGGAAGACGAAAGTGTAGTCCTCTACAAAATGTGTCTTTTCAGAATTGTTAATGCCCATTATTAATTTATATACCATAAAACTAACCAATTTTAAGTGTACAAGTTTTGTCACAATTATACAGCCATGTAACTGCCACCATAATCGTGACATGGAATATTTCTCTCATCCCCAAAGATTTCCCAGTGCTCCTCTATGATCAGTTCCCTCCTCCCACCACCAGTCCCTAGTTTCCACTGATCACTTTGTGTCACTGTAATTTTGCTTTTCCCAGAGTTTCATATAAAGGGAATCATACATGTTGTCTTTTGTTGGCGATCCTTTCACTCAGCTTAATGCTTTTGTGATGTATTCGTATTGTTTCTTTTATTAGTAGTTTTTTCCATTTGGTTGCCTGCTGGCATTCCATTGTATGGATATACCTCATTTTGTTTGTCCATTCACCATTTGATGCTACATTTGGGTTTCTTTTCAGTTTGGGCTCACAACAGTTGCATACAAGTCTTTGGATGGAGGTGTGATTTTATTTCACTTAGGGAAATAACTAAATGTGAGATTTCTGGGTCATTTGGCATGTGTATGTGTAACCTAAGAGAGACTGCCAAACTGTTTTTCCCAAATGGTTTTAACATTTTGCATTTCCAGCAGAGCTTGAGAGGCAATTACTCTCCATCATGGGCAATAAGTCATATTGTCAGTCGTTCATTTTAGCTTATTCTTGTGGTTGTGTGCCTGTTCAGATCTTTTGCCCCTGTTTTTG
Organism: Herpailurus yagouaroundi; assembly: GCF_014898765.1. Taxonomy (NCBI): domain Eukaryota; kingdom Metazoa; phylum Chordata; class Mammalia; order Carnivora; family Felidae; genus Herpailurus; species Herpailurus yagouaroundi. The sequence continues at coordinate 6,793,737 of NW_024412449.1, read as the reverse complement.
TTAGGTTATTTCTCTAAGTTGTAGGAATTCTTTATATATTCTGGATGTAATTCCTTTATGGGCTGTATATTATACAAATACAATCCTTCAGCCTGTGGCTTAACCTTTGTCTTTCCTAAGAATGTGTTTGAAGAGCAAAAGTTTTTAACATTAATGAAGCAAACGGTATGAGTTTCTTTTATTATGTATTGTGCTTTTTGTGTCCATCTAAGGGATATTTATCTAACCCAAAGTCACGAACATTTTCTCCTATGCTTTCTTTTAGCACTTCCATAGTTTCAGTACTTACATGATCCATTTGCATGAAATCCTTTCCTACCATGTGAAGGAAAGGTCATGGTTCTTTTGTTGTTGTTGTTGTTTCAAATAGATATCCAACTATTCCAGTACTGTTTGTTTAAACGAGTATCTTTTCTTCATTAAATTATGTGCTCCCTTTCAAGAAAGTGATTTGACCATGTAAATGAGGGTCTAATTCTGGCCTCTTCATCCTGTTCCGTTCATCAGTATGTCTGTCCTTTTGTGAACACCTCCTCGATTACTGATTACTGTGGTTTTATTTTACACCTCATAGGTAGTGTTAAGTACTTCCATTTTGTTTCTTTTTTCCAAAATGATTTTGATTATTCTAGATTCTTTTTATTTGCATATAAATTTTAGAATCAGTTTGTCAGTATCTACAAAAGGTATGTTGAACTTTTGATTGGAATTACACTGAACTTATAGATTATGGAAGAATCAATATCTTAACCATGTTAATAAGTCTCTTGATGTATGAATGTGAAATATCTCTCTATTTATGTCTTCTCTAATTTTTCTCACCGTTGTTTTGTAGTTTTCAGTATACACGTCTTGCACATGATTTGCTAAATTTATCTGTGAGTATAAATGTAAGTGTATTTTTAAATTTCAATTCTTATTTCATTTCTAGTATATAGAAATAATTTTGCTTTCATATTAGCCTTGTTGGCCTTGCTAGACTTGTTTTAGTAGTTTTTTTATAGATTCCTAAGGATTTTCTCCATAAGTAATCATTGCACCGGCAAATAAAACAGTTTTACTTCTTCTTTTTAAAGGTGTGTATCTTTTATTTCTGTTTTCTTTCACTGGCCGGACCCTCTCGTACAATGTGAAACAGAAGTAGTGAGAGCAGATGCCCTAGCCTTGTTTCCTAACCTTAGGAGAGAAAATGTATAGTCTGTCACCAAGTTTAGCATTAACTATAGTTTTTTTACAAGTTATCTTTCTTTTTTTTTTAAGTTTATTTATTTATTTTGAGAGAGATAGAGAAGATAAGCAGGGCAGGAAGAGAGAGAGAGGGAGAGAGACAGAATCCCAAGCAGACCCCACACTGTGAGCGCAGAGCCCACAAACTGGAGCCATGAGATCATGACCCAAGCCAAAATCAAGAGCCAGACACCCAACCGACTGAGCAACCCAGGCGCCCCTACAGGTGTCTTTCTTAATAGAAGGAAGTCCACTTCTATTCCAGTTTTCTGAGAGCATCTATCCTGAATGGTATTTACTTTTTTCAAATGATTGTTTTGTGTCTGTTGATAATGGTTTTTCCTTTTTAGTATGTTGATATGTTGATTTACTTTGATTAATATTTTCAAATGTTAAGCCAGACTTGCATTCCCAGGATAAATCCTACTCGTCCAGGATATATCTCCTATTTAATAGATTGCTGGGTTTAATTTGCTAAAATGTTATTAAACATAATTGTGTCTGTGTCCATGAGGACAATAGTCTGTAGTTTTCTTATAATATCTGTGTCTAGTTTTAGTATCAAGATATTGCTGCCCTCATAAAATGAGCTGGGAAATGTTCTTCTCTTTTCTGGAAAAGCTTATGTAGAATTGGTATTATTTTTTTCTTAAATGGGTTTGACTTTACTTTGCGAGAAGGTTTTTAATTGGGACTTCAATTTATTTAGTGATATAAAACAATTCAGGTTATCTATTTTTTTCTTTAGTTTGGTATGGTGGGTTTTTTTTGTCTTTCAAGCAAGTTGTTCATTTTCTCTAAGTTATCAAATCTATTGGGATAAAAATGATCATAACATTTCTTATTATTTTAATGTCTATAGTATCTGTATTGATATATCCATTTCCATTTTTATATTGATAATTAATATTTTCTAATTTTTGTTTCTGGTCAGTCTTGCTAGGATATTGCTTTCATTGACTTTCTCTAAGTGTTTCCATTTTTTATATTTCATTGTTTTCTATGCCTATGTTATTTTCTTCCTTTTATCTGTGTTGTGTTTTATTTTCTCTTTTGTGTGTGTGTGTGTTCCTCAGTTGAAACTCAGATCAGTGTTTTGAAATTATACCTCTGTTTGAATATAAACATTTAATGCTGTACATTTCCCTATAAGTACTGCTTTGTCTGGGTCCTGCACATTTTGGTATGTTGTATTTTCATTTTCATTCAGGTCAAATTAATGTTTAATACACCTTGTGGGGGGGTTTTATTTCACTTGTGGGTTATTTAGAAAAATATTGTTTAATTCCCAAATATTGGGGGATTTTCCAGATATTATTGATTGAATTCTAGTTTAATTTTATTCTTATTTGGAACATATTTGGTATGATTTCAATCTTCTTGAATTTAATGAAAAAAAATGTTTATGGCCCAGAGCATAATTTATCTTGGTGGATGTTTTGTGTATACTTAAAAAGAATATTTTGTTGTTGTTAGATGGAGTATCAATGGGTAAAGTAAATGCCAATTAGGTCAAGTTTGTTGATATTATTGCTCAGATCTTTTATATCCTTACTTCTTTTCTATTTGCCTGTTCAATCAACGACTGATAGGGCAGTGTTGAAGTCTCTAACTCTGCTTGTGGGCTTGCCTAGTTCACCTCTTAATTCTCTCAGATTTGTTCAATAATTTTGAATTTTTGTTGGTAGATACATACACATTTAAGATTATGTCCCCTTGATGATCTGATCCTTTCTCCCTGGAACTATTCCTTGGTTTGAAATCTTCTTTGATATTAATATAGTCACTAAAATGTTCTTTTGATTAGTGTTTACATTGCCTAATTTTGAAAAATCTTTCAAAACCTATCTTTGTCATGATATTTTAAATGGGTTTCCTGTATACAGCATATATGGTTGGTCTTGGTTTACTATACCTATTAGTTATTTAGTGATTACTCTATTTGAAATATACACCTTTACATTATTTTACCTAATCTTTATTATTTCCTTTCTTCTGCTTACTTTATTTTTATTTATTCTTTTTAATCTTCATTTATTTATTTTCTTCTGATTTCTTAGAGTGGAAACTGAGGTCATTGTTTTGAGACTTTCCTTCTTGCATAATATAGGCATTTTGGTGCTATAAATTTCCCCCTACATGCTGCTTTAGCTGCGTTTCACACATTTTAATGTGTCATGTTTTTATTTCAGTTAAGTTCAGAATACTTTCTCATTCCTCTTTTGATTTCTTCTTTGATCCATGGATTATTTATAAGTGTGATATTTAGTTCTAAAATATTTGGAGATTTTCCAGATATCTTTTTGCTGTTGATTTCTAATTCATTTCCACTGCAGCCAGAAAATGTACTTTGAATCTTCTCAAATTTAATTGAGACTCACTTTATGGCCTAGAACAGAATATAGTCTAGCTTGTTTAGTGTTATGGGTGCACTTGAAAAGATATGTATTCTACTGCTGGTTGATAGAGTGTTATTGTAATGCCACTGGTTACACCAAGTCAGTTGTTAGTGCTGTTGTTCAAGTATTCAAACCTCTGACTCTAACTTGTCTGTCCTCACAGTTCTATCAGCTTTTTCTTCATGTGTTTGAGAGTGTGTTATCTGGTGCATAAATATTTAGAATTGTTATGTGCTTTTGATGAATTGACCTCTTTCTCATATCACTCTTTGTCCTGGTAATATTCATTGCTCTGACATATATCTTGTCTGATATTAATATAGTCCTCCAGATTTTTTTATTAGTGTTAGTATGGCATATCTTTTCTTACTGTTTTACTTTTAATTTACTTATATTTTATATTTAAAGTACATTTTTTTGTAGACACCATAAAACTGAGTCTTGCTATTTTATTGTCTCAATCTTTGCTTTTTATTTGGATGCCTAGATCACTTACATTTAATGTAATTATGGAAATAATAGGATTAAATTTACCATCTTGTTATTCGTTTTCTATTTCTGTAAGATTTGTCTCTTCTCGTAGTACTCTCTTTCCCTTTTTTTCTGTCTCCTTTTGGATTAATTTAATACTTTTAAAGCATCTATTTTATCTCCTTTTTTGGCATGTTAGCTATAAATCCTTTTAATAGTCATTTCTTATGGGTTTATAGTGTTCATCTTTAAATGTTTAAGAAAGAAGGAGACAGAGCTGTCAGCGTAGAGTCCCATGTAGGGTCTGAACCCATGAACCATGAGATCATGACCTGAGCCAAAATCAAGAGTCGGATGCTCAACTGACTGACCACCCAGACATCCCCATAGTGTTCATCTTTAATATACACAGCCTAACTTAAAGTAATATTATACCATGTGTGCTACATATAGTATAAGAACCTTACAACAATTCTAGTTTCATATCTTCCCAACAAATAATCCCAATAAAATGATAATTGCTCCATTTCAATATCAGTGTTTCAATCCCAGAGAAGATTTGAAGTGGCCTTGCCTGGGTTCCATGATTATCCCTAAACAGATATGGACAGAGCCATGAATATTTGGTTAAACCTGAATTCCTGCAGCAGCCCTTCTAGATCTTCACAGAATTGGGAAGGAGCTCACCAAAAGAACCTAAGAAGAAGAATGCAAAGTGCACTAATTAGACAAAACTTAGAGCTATCATAGACCGCTACAGGCAAACATATCACATTACAGATTGGCAGGTAGAGAATTCTCACGCACTTGCTATAAATTCCCAGTATATTTTGCTAACAGTACTGAACGTGGCCACACAAAGCAGAAGCAGGTGAAGCATTTCTTTATATGACATTTTCCTTCCCCTTGTATCCCCCAGGGCACACAGCCACCAGTGACACTCTGTATTCTTGTCAAGCTGAAAAAGAAGCCAAATATTCCACGACCCTTTTATATTTGACTTTCATCAGCACTCTGGAAAAATTTTTACGAACAATATAAGCACTTCTGTGTAAGGCAGTTTCTCAACCTTGAAACTATTGACATTTTGAACCTGATAATTCTTTGCAGTAAAAGGGGCTGCCCTGTGCATTGTAGGATGTTTACCAGCATCCCTGGACACTACTCGCTAGATGTCAGTAACTGCCTCCCCAGTTATGACAATAAAAAATTTCTCCAGATAAGGCCCCCAGGGGAACACTCCTACTGTTGAGAACCATTGGTTTAAAGGGATGTTTGCAAACATAGGGATCTACAGTTTCTTGACCCCAAATCAGCACCAGCTGATAGGGGAAAAGCAGAATCAACATTATGTACCATCCACCCCTGTTCCATATCCCTGCAAGCCCATCTGCACTTAAGGGACCCTGTCTGTTGTTCCCACTGCAAAAACAGCTCCAGCGCCTGGAAAAGAACAATGCCCAACCACCACCATCGCAGCCGATGTTAAAAGAATAAGCGAGTAAGTGGATGGATTGATGGATGAATGAAAAGAAAACTACAAAGATTATTCAGTGTCATTCTGGGGAAAGGAGTGACACAGATACAGAAGAAAAGGGGTTATTTTGTTCTTTCACTAAAAATATCTATATATTAATTTTATCATAATTTTTACTTTCATGATTTAGAAAATGTTAACTGTTTTATTTCTAAGCACTTGAAAGTCTAATCAAACATTTTCTCTTTGATAACTATGTTTTTAATTTTCTGGCTTTTTTTTTTTTAAGTACACATGTGGACTTTAGTTGACCTTTTGAATACTGTATCACCAAGTCCAGAGCTTGATTTCTTTTTCCTTAAACTTATGAGCAAAGAGCCATAATGTGAGTGATTTGTGAATGGGGTTTATGTTGGGAAGAAAATGTACTTAGCACAAAAGTAACCTGAGTCGTCACATTCAGTTATGTTCATTGGGCTTAAGGGCAGGGCTTGGAGTGCAGGCCCCATCACATCTCGAGCCTGACAGAGCTTGGGTGAGCGTGGACCTCCCAGAACTGTATGCTGAGAAAATGGGTGAGATGAAGCTTCATCGGCATGATTCTGGTTACTCCTGTTTTGCTTTGTCAAACTGAGATTTTCTGAGCAGGACGAGAGGAGGGGGTGGTGAGCTAGGTGCAGTGAAAAACCTCCTGAGGGAGGAACAGGTGTTTGGGCCTTTCTGCTTAAGGCAGACAGAAGCCAAAGGGCAAAGGAATAGAGCAGGGAGTGTGGAAGGAAAAAGATAATTTGTGGGGACAGCTGTTGTTTCTGTTTCTCCTCTGCCACCAGCAGGAAGTTGGATCAGATCCTCCCTCTTCAGGGAAAGCAGACACCTGTCCTGCAACAGGGAACCAGCAGAATGAAACTGTCCAGCGCCTGCCCGGTGTGCCACCACCCCACACTCCTGTAGAATTCTTGTCTCTTCCCCTCACTCTATCTGAGAGGGAAAGGCCCAGCCACCTGGGTGTCTTGAGATCCAGGTTCCAGGAACCAGAAGAGCCTGGCTTGCAGAGTGAGGTCATTTATTTACACAATGCAAGTGATGCGCAGAGATGCAGAGCAATCCATCTGCCTTAGCGACCAAACAGATTCCCTTCGCCTCATCCTCCTGCAGAAGCGGTCAAGGCAGGGAGGTTGGGCGAGGTGACCTTCCAGAACTGAATCTTTGCTTCTAAAAATAGAAGCATCTTTGGAGACTCGAGGAAGGGAGGGGAGTCTGTGGATGTTGAGGGCAAAACCTGGACTCCCCAGAGCATTGTCAGTATGAAACCGTATTAATTAGACACAGACACCCAGCTCGATAACCTTAGGTATCAAAGAAATGGAAAGTAAATGAACTGGCTTTTTCCCCCCCTTTCTGGTAACTCCTTGGGCTATAAAGGAGAAAGAGAACCATGTCGTCCGACCTATTTGAATGGCTGCACACTGCCTGAGGAGATGTCTTCCCCAGCAAAGGGAAACGGGCTCCTTAGGGACACACTAAGAGAAGGCAAGAGCTACAGCTAAGTGGGAACCCCCAAGACCAGCAGTAGGGGGTCACACCCATTTCTCCCTGTGTAGAGACTACAGAGGGCTCTGTCTGAGGCTGGGCAGGGCCAGGCGAGTATCTGGGTGTGTCCAGGGCTGTGGAGGGCATGCATGGGGTCACGGGGTGGCACTCACAGCCTTCTGCAGGGTCCTTGTCTAGAGCCACATAGTAGGGGCAAGGTGTTTCAGGATCCAGTGGAGCCGTGTGTTGGTCTACATACATAGTGCGTGACCAGGTTGTGTGCAGTGCTCTGCTGGGTGGAGGGTTGTTGGCTGAGTGTGTATGTGTGCACGTGCATGCACTTGTGTGTGTTTTGGGATGCGGGTATTTGCAGGAGTGTGTGCAAGTATGACAGCAATCCTGAGGGGACTGGGTAGGGGAGTGTGTAGGGCTGTAAGGGAAGGAGGCATACAGATGGTGGCTATTTGGAGACTTTGCCCTCATGTGGGGCCTGTGGGGAAGACTATGGGGGAAGGGCTATACGAAACAGGGAGAGGCTGTGTGGGGCTGTGTGTGGAGCATGTCTGCGCCGCTGGTGGGGCTTTGCAGTCCTAAGGAGCACTTCTTTGGGTAGCTTTGTCCTGGGGGGGGCCCTGGGGGATTGTGGTGGGAATATGAATGGAACCACATGGGAAATAGCCAAGGCTCTGGGGGCTTCATTCCTGGGGGCTGTGCAGGGCCGCAAGTGGCTAGATAGAGGGTGAGGCCCTGGACGGCCTCCACAGCTTTGCCATCTGAGGACAGGCTATACTTCCTTAGGGTCTGGGGCTCCCAAAGTCCAGGCATTTGTTCTCCTCCTTGTGGTTGACGTGAAGCAAGACATAGCAGGGATTCACAAGATGAGCCGAGGACCAGTGGTGTCCCTTCCAATGCTGTCCTGCAGCTGGTCCTTATGCGTGCCAGGCTGAGGACAGTTTCCAATGAGTCCGCTTGTGCTTTCTCAACAGGACAATGTGGATCTTGGAGAGCTGATGTTTTCCCTCTGCTACCTTCCAACTGCTGGCAGGCTGACCATCACCATTATAAAAGCGAGGAATTTAAAGGCAATGGACATAACAGGAGCATCAGGTGGGACATTCTCAAATTCAGACTTCCTCCCATGGTTCTAATGTAGTATTTATGAAGTCTCTAATAGAGTAATAAGGTGCATAAAACCAAACTACCTAGGTTTAATTCCTCTCCTAGACCTCATGGCTGTATGACTTTGGGCAAGTCCCTTAACCTGTCTGAGCTTCAGATTCCCCATCTGTAAAATGAGGCTAATAATAGTATCTGGCTCATTGGGTTATCATAAGATTAAATAAGTTAGTGCATATAATGTCATAAAACAGTACCTGGCACATATGAAATGCTACCTAATGGGAATAGTCATTAATCTCTTGTATGTCTTCTTCACCATAGTTGTGAACTGGACCTACAGTTTACACATGCTGACACAGCTTATCTAATTGGGTCTTTCTTCAGATACAAGTAATCACCATCTCAGGCCTATGGAAGATTGAAAACAATCATATATCCTCCTACAAGGCCTGTCAATGAACTATGCAGTTTGGTATTCTAACCATATTCTAAACCATAACAAGAAAGCCCTGATATGCAGGTCCTACTGTACACATTCCCAAGCAACTTCTTCAGGGGCTCCCAAAATGTGGTCATAGAACACCCAGTCCACTGGCTGTTGATCACAGAAATCAATGGACATCAGATGCAGTATATTCTGCTTACTTACTGGCCTCCAGTATTTTTCCAAGAGAAAAAAAGATGTGGCCCCTTCTGGCCTTTCAGTGCCTCCTGGACAGTGTATGGGGAGTCAGGGAAACACGTGGTTGTGCAGGCAAGGAGAGAAAGAGAAGTCCCCATGGAGCAGAAGGATAGTGAGGCAGAACCAGAGAAGTCCCACCTGAAGCAGAGACCAACCTTGTCACCTGTCACCCTATGCCAAGGTCATGCCATAAGCAAGCTTTGTCCTTTCCCTGCTGTGCTGAACTGCTTCCCCCTTTGCAACCCAACTTCAGGCAGCTCTGGGGCTTGAAGCCCCTGTACTCCCCAAAGCTGTCCCTGTCATCTAGGCATTCTATCTGTCCCTTTCCTAAAGACCTGATGTTTAAGAAGAGACTGTCTGGGGTGGTTCAGAGTCGGGGCCTTCAGCCCATTTTTCCTGCCTTGGATATACCTTTGTATCTCTCCCCATTGCAGCCAGGCAAGTCTGGAATTCTAGCTGGAACATTTTCTAATTTGGTAACAGATATTTTCACACTATTTTTAAATTCCACACACTTTGAGGAGACAGTGTCCTGTGCTTTTTCTTGAATGAATGTCTTAATTATCCTAACTGTAGTCACTGCCCAGGCATCTTATTAATTAAAATCCTCAAACTCCAGCCCACAGGGAGGTAAGGGAGTTCTGCATCCCGTAGTCCGTGGAACTCCACAGTGATGGAACTGCCCCCTACATCCACATGTATCCTCTCAGTACCCCCACTTCTCATGGTTGTACAGATCCCTACGTGAAAGTGTCACTGATGTGTGATGGCAGACGACTGAAGAAGAGGAAAACATCCACCAAGAGGAACACTCTGAATCCCGTTTACAACGAAGCCATAGTCTTTGACGTCCCTCCCGAGAACATTGACCAAATCCACTTGTCCATAGCCGTCATGGACTATGACCGGTGAGATACCTGGAGCTTTTTCTCAGGGCGGAAAATGTCTCTTGTGCCCAGGACAGGGAGGGAAGAGGGGGAGTGTGGCCACATGTTCTTAGCTGGTGTCCCAGGCTGCAGGAAATGAGTCAAATGGACACCCCGGGAAAGCTGACTGACAAGGAGTCGCCATTTTCCAAACCATGCTTTAGAGTTATATTACCCAAGTGCCTCTTTGCTCTCCACGTTTTTATTTCTTTCTCCTTCCCCATCCTCCCCTCCTCCCCACCTCATCCCCTTTCCATTCCTGCATACTCCCCAGAATCTCAGCTTGGAAAAACCTGGTTCTGCAGGTCTTAATCTTCTCCTGCGCAATCCTGCCTGGCCTTCGTGGGAAGATTCCACTCAAAATAGCAGAGTGATTACTTTAGCCACACCATCAACATTTCTAAATACATAACTCTGTTATTTTTTCCCTTCTCCAAGTGTGTTTAATAAAGATCATTTCCATCCACTTAAGTCTGAAAGCAAACAGAAATGTTCTCTTGAAAATGCTAGAATCAGTATGGATGACAGGGTACATTAAAATGTATAAGATGCTCGACTTTCTAATTAATACAGCACAGAAGAGATATTTATAGCCTGCATTGTAGCCAATTGTGTATTTAAAGGACAGATTTGAAAAACAGTCATTTTAATATGCAAAGGAAGTACCAACAGGGAATTAGACATGTTAAACCAGTCATTGGACTGAAATGCAGAGTCTCTTTTTAATTGGAAACCTCCCACGTGGTCTGGGCACAAGTATAAAAAAAAATCATTCTGACTTCTAATATAATCTTACAAATATTATTTGTAGCTGAAAATTTTCCCACATACCCCTGAAATGTCACTAAGGCAGCATCAGTGCCCTGAACACCCTTTCTAGCAGATGCCTAGGTGAAACACAACTGTCTTCCAGCTCAGGGAACACATGGGTTGGCTCAGCTGCCCATGGGTGTGACAGCCCACATGGAGCAATAAACCTTATCTTGTCTTCTCTGGACGAAACACAGCACCAGTAGTGTCAGGTCACAGGAGGGGACGTTGCCCACCAACCGTGGAAATCTAGGCCAGCTTTTTTCAAGCGATTGCCAAGATTCCCGCATCAACAAATCTGATTATATGAGCTCTGCTTCAATTCAATTCTCAGTAAACTCATGAATCTGCCTGGAAAAATCCATGGCAGAATTCATGGGGCTTCTGCACACAACTGATTTTAATGAGCACAGACTCAAATGTCCTTCACACTCCCCCACCCGTGTCTTGCCATTACTCCCTACATACAAATAGGAGAAAAATTACTCATCTTTGCAGGAAGGAAAACAACAGAAAGTCCATGAGCTCGGATCGTAAAGAGTTAAAGGATGGGTCATATCATTCTAGTTACACAGGCGACTTCTAACCAGAAACTGCTAAGGGGAAAGATTGCCCCAAGGCAGGCACCTACCCAGGGAAAGTTTCAGAAATATTAGCCCTAAAGTTAAAGGAGCTAAGTATCTTTCTACAGTAGGGAAATCAAGTTGGGTCAAAGAAACAAAGGTGGGCTTGGAAGGAAGGAGGGGAGAGTGGGAGAACACACATTCCCTGAAGAGAGGGGTTGCAAGGAGACTCAGGAAGTATCCCCACCCTGCCCCCTTTGTAAGCTCCAGACTATGGCTGCCCTACCCAATACTTCTCTTTTACACATACTTGGTTGCCTCTTATAGGAATTTGAGCAGCCATTAATGCAAGGAACTCCTTTCAGATGGCCTCCTTTTCATTACATAGGTTTGAAGACCTGGAGGTCAGCCTCATTCTAGAACCAGAGTTGTCATCCCTAGCATGCATCAGGAACAAGCTAAGCCATGCCAGTGTTACAAAAGCTCAGGTGTGTGACAGCTAACCTCTGCTCTTCCTCTCTGTGCCACCAAGTACCATCTTGGATCCCAAGTTCTATTGGCTTTTAAGCTTGTCCTGTAGTTTTAAATTAAGGAATGAAAAGAACCACCCCTTGCCTAATTCCACTCGGTTTGAGTAGTTGTTGCTCTTACATACCAAAATTTTAAGAAAAAGTTATTGTGGGCCGTTTTCACAGTGTAGGTCATAATGAGATCATCGGCGTGTGTCAAGTAGGCAACGAAGCCGAGAGGCTGGGCAGAGACCACTGGAGTGAGATGTTGTCGTATCCTCGGAAGCCCATTGCACACTGGCATTCCCTGGTGGAGGTAAGACCCTACTCCCACATGCTCCACTTTGTGGAAGAATAAATGCTTTACTGTTGAAATGCAGAAGACACCAAGAGTGTGAGTGTACCGGGGTCTACAGTCACTGATGGGTTTCTCTGGTTGCCTTTTCTGAGGCCGTTGGAAATTGCATTCAGCCTGAGGTTGAGTCTGTGCTCCCCCTCTGTCTAGTGGGTTTTGGACATTGATCACTCATCCCTCACTTTGATTGTCTTCAAGAATGACTAAGATTCTCTGATTCCATGTCATGGCTTTGGGTTGACATTTGGAAGGTGTCTACAGGATCCAGATGAGTGTGGAATTTCAGGTCGCCATATAGTGACTTATGTGTAGCATCAGAAAGAACCTGAGACTAGGAGAGAGGAGGCCTGGATTCCAGGACCGGCTGTGGCATTAACCTGTGATTCTGGACAAGCTGTTTAATATCAGATTCAACTACATGTGATAAAAATGCACAAAACAACAAATGAAATAGAAATTTATATCTCTCTTACATAAAAAAAGGTCCAAAAGAAGGTAGCCTAGTGGCTCTGTGATTACAATAGAGAACTAGACTTCTGTCTTTCTGCTTCACTGTCCCAGTGTGGGGTTTTTTTGAGGTCACCTCATTGAACAACATGGCTGCTAAGCTCCAACATATCTTTTCAGGTCATCCAAAGGTAGAAAGAGGCAAGATCCAAAAGCACACACATTCTCTTTCAAAGGATTTTCTTTGATGTCTCATGTGACACATCTACTTATATTTAACTTAGTCACAGAGTTTAGTCGCATGGACATATGTGGGAAATGTATTCTTTTACTGGGTGTAAATAGTCCCAACTAAAAACCGGGGTTTGTGTGCAGGGAAGAAGAGATGAGTGAATACTTGCATCCAGTGGGCCATCATTCTGCTTCACACCTTCATTCATTCATTTACCAACCCCCATCATTTACTTCTCATTCATGCTTCCCCCATCCATCTTTGCTCATTGGCACCCTCTCTTATTTATGTGCTAACTCATTCTTTCAAAAACAAATTGCATTTATTAGGTATCACCTGTGAGAGTCAAATGCCATATTAGGTAAAGAGAATAGATGTGAATAAGAAACCTCCTGTGAAGAGCTTGTAGACCACAAAAGAGACAGAAGAAGGCATGCAAACTAACCACTAAAATGCACAGTCATGAGCCTTAACATCCATATCAGGTGCTACAGGAGCACAAAGGTGGCAGGTGAGACTGTCCAGGAAAGCATTTTCCCTCCTGCTCTTGGTTAAGTGATGGGAAGTAAGCCCCTGGAAAACGGGACTCCAGGAAGCATGGGTTCCAGGCAGAGAACTTTCCTCTTATTCTTCCAGTACAGGCAGCTCTATTCCCAGCAAAGCCATCCTGAGAGGCCAAGACAAAACCTCAGTGGTGTGGGTTCCGTTGCCATCAAGATTCAGGAGAATCGGGTCGAGGCAGACCTGGGGAGGCAGAGGGCCCTGGGGAGGAAGGGACAGTCTTCCTTTGTTGGAGATGGTGCCTGAGGGAGAAGACCGGCATAGAACCTATGGACTGATTCTAAGCTTCAGGGCCTGGGGTGTATTCAAGCAGCACCTAAGGCCCCCTAATTTATAGGTCCCCAAGGATATCTCTGCCCCTGGGCCAGTGAAGTTAAGACTCGTTCTTTTCTGGACTCAAAATTAATCCCTGAGGGAGACCCACGGCCCCCTGAATCACCTGAGAAGTAGCTGCAAGTCAGATGCTAACCCAACTGCCCCTCACTTCTTCAGCTCCTGGGGGAGCCCTCAAAGGAGTCCATGTGAGGGCTCATTATACTGCCTGAGTCTGTCAGTACCAGTGACCATCAGAGCAGTGGTAATAGACTTTTTGTACCCTTCAGTCACAGCTGACTTTAATTCTTGTTTGTAATCAGGAGTGTCACAGAATGTCACAGAGCTCTCTGCCTCTCAGGTCCCAGGATGGGAAAGGAGTAAAGTTTAGGGATGTGGTGTGGGGCTGAGACAGGAGCCCCTGTTTGGTGCACAGCAGCTCCTTCTCAGTGCCCTTGCCGGGGAGTGAGGACAGGTGGTGTATTGTGCACGGGACCCTGAGTGGCGGTGCATGCATGGTACCCAACGGGGAGCGTGGAAAGAGGGCCTTGGAGACTTCTTTTCACTCCTGAGGAAAAAGCACTGTCTGACTTTGCTCGCTTGGGAGATGGTCCCTAAACCCTGGGCACTTGACTTTTTGCAAATAAGGGTATGATAGCCATGTAAGTGAGAAATCAGTGTTTTTAGGGTTAAACCACCGAAACTTGGGAGTCGTGTGTTGCAGCAGCTAGAATGACTTCAGCTGGTACAACAGTGGTCTCTTAACTGCTGCCCCAGAATGACATGCCTGCACACCTTTGTGAGGGGCAAGTGAAGAGGGGGCCATCTCTGCCCCGTTGCTTCCTGTCTCTTTGAAGTATGCGCCCAGGACCCCACATCCATCCGAAGAGTGGAAGCGGTACTTTCCCTTTTAAAAATAAACGTGCAGCCAAAAGAATTGGGGCACTAGTACGAGATGAGATGAAAAGCAGGATTGGAGAGGTCATTGCGCTTTGCCGACAGCTGTAAGGAAGGAGGGAACTGGACTCAGAGCCGTTGGTCAGAGGCACTCACTGTGGAGTTGGATGGACCTAGAGTCAGATCCCAGTGCTGCCACTCACAAGTTGTTCCTCCCTTTCTGAATCTCAGTGTTCTCCTCTGCAAAGTGGCCCCTAACAGCGCCTGTCTCCCAAGGGTGGTTGTGAGGATCAGACAGTGAAGCCACAGCGGCTGTAGACGCTCAGGGAGGTTCTCTGTTACGGTCAGTACTATGTATGCCCCGCATGGTAAGGGGCTGCCGTGTGTCCTCATGGAACCCTCAGCCATCATGTTTGCCATGGAGGATAAAAGGAAGGCTGGAAATCCCACCCCCTGCACCCTCAGATGGGGGGAAGGGGCTAGACGTAGATGCATGCCCTTAAGTTTTGATTCTTCTCCTCTCCTCTTACACTGTCTGAGAACCTTTAGATTTTCTGCGTAAAAGCAAAAACGGCAATTAAGTCCCAGTTCTGTGTGTGTTTGCGTATGTGTGCGTGTGTGTGTGTGTACATAAGCATGTGTGTATACGTGAATGAGAGAAAGGCAGAGAGAGATTATGGGGTAGTTAGGATTTAGTATAAAGGGAGTCTGGCCTGGCAGAAGCTCTTCACCGCTGGGGGCTGAGGGACCAGGTTAAGACTGAACCGTGAACCCTGCAGAGATTTGGCAGCGGGCTCGGGCGGGGCTGCATCCAACACACCCTGACCTTGCCAGGGCAGGTGGCAGATGGAGTCTTCAAAGGCAATGAGTCCAGAAATCCATTTCTCTCTCAGGGTTTCTGGATGGCTTCACTGCACACTCAAAGGTCAGCCAATACAGCTCCCTTCACTCTCCATGATGTTAAAGGCTTGGGAAGCTGTGCAGACTCCCCTAGAGCCAGCTGCCTGGGACTCGGGGACAGGAATATCCCTTCCAGGGGGGCCTCAGGAGGTAGTAGAACTCTTGGAGCTCCTACTACAGCACCCCCCCCTTTGATATCCTGGAGAAGATGGTGTTGGCCTGGTCACAGCCCAGCACCCTTCCCACCCTTCTGGAGTGGAGCTGGCCTACATCATGAACCCCGGCGAGAATAATAAAAATAGTCCCTGGTTTTCATCACTTTCCCCCCGTAGTGCTGCATAACCTCTGCATTAACAAGCAGTGAACTGGTGTAATGGGAAGACTGGACACAGACACCATTTGGTTAAATAAAATTTTACTTCTCTAAAAGAGAGAGAAGAGAGAATATCCAATCAGAATGTATAATGAAGATCAGCAACATTATCCTGACGGGCGGCGATACAAGATTCTAAACCCCAGAGTCCTATTCACGTTGTGCTTAGGTGTGGATAAGTCTCCTCTCTCTAAGCTCAGCCTTTCCTATGTGTGTGTATATACAAAGGGGTTCTGCACCCACTTGGTCTGGTGGTCCGCAGGGCCACCTCACTGAGCCCAGTGCCCCCTACAACTCAAGAGTTATGCAGTTCCGGCATAACTGAGGGACAAGTGTGGCCCAGTATGACCAGAGTACTCACCTACCACCCTCTGGAACCTCTTGAAGGTGTAAGCTTACAGCTGTAGAACGACAGCAAGCATCAGTTATCCAGACACCACTGGGAGTTACACGACCAGGCTGTTGAAACCAGTTCTATATAGTGGCCATCAACTGCCCCGCAGAACCTGCCTGAAGTCTTCGAGGTACACACATTCCCGGGAGAAGGCATCCAATCGCTCCGGTTGGGTTAGGTGTCTTCCCCCGCCCCAGGGGTCATTGCAGTGTGAGCCAGTGCTCCTTCCAGCTTCCTGAGAAGGGCCCAGGCAGGATGGAGACGTTGACGCAGGCGAAACGCAGTGCTACCCAGATTTTGAAGTGAGGGACTCAGAGGCTTTAGCACTTTGGCCAAATTGTTATTTACAAGAGACTGAAGAAACAAAAGTGATTCTCCACAACGGGGAGGGGTTGGCTAGAAAGAACCAAGCAGGTGATGAGGTTCCCATCAGAGGACTTGGCGTCTATTGCAGGACGTGGGCCCAGGTGAGGACTAGACTAGCAGAGAAGGAAACTGAGACTGGGTAGGGGAAAGTGTGGAGTCAAGGACAGGACAGGGAGAGCCCTGGAAAGTGCTGCCACACAGAAGCAGGATGTACCTGAGGTGCCTACAGCACCCCCATTGCTGGTCTTTGAAAATACCGTGAATTCAGTTCTGGTAAGTAAGGGATGAACTGAGGCTGGCGATCACATGCTTTGCCCTGTGAAGGGGTAGCCCAAGAACTGGGTCATTGAGCTGAGCATAAGCCTAATGTGTGTGTCAGCAGATAGTGATGGAGGAAATGAGGAGTCTGTACCTGGAGGGCCACATGCTATCACAGTATCTTCTGCATGTGGTGACACCCCCCCGCCCCCACCACTCCAAATATGATCCAACAGAAGATCTCAGTGCCTCAGACAACAAAATGCTTGGCCTGGATGGGAACCGAGAGAACCAGAAGCACTTGAAGTACATTAAAATAGTGTAAGAAAATGTAAATTTCTTCATTATCTAAAATGAATACCATCCTGGTAAAGAACAGGAAGGGGAAAAAAAACTTGATCTTGCTAATTAATGATTTCTGGTCTCTTCTAGGTTATCTTGGTTTCTCTGGCATAAATATTTAGTCAAATATAATGCTTAAATTCTCTACCAGAGCTATTTCCCTTCTTTCTAGAAGTCTCCTCTCCTTCTTCCTTCCTAAGCTGCCATCCAGGTGTAGGGAAGCCTAAAGGCCTTGTGACAGGAGTGGACTGCATGCTTTCACCTGACAGGGGACATTTTCCTTCTTGTCTCTGGCCATCAGATGCCACACTGTCTCTGCCTGTGCTGAGGGTCCCTGCTGATGTAACTTGCTACCTGTCCTCACAGAACAAGCCCAAGCCAGGCCTGATTACTCTGTGGGAGCTCGGCCTCTTTGAGGCTGGCCAAACCTGAATGTGGCTGTTGCCAGCCCTGAAGATCTCTGAGGTCTGACAGCATCTCTCACTTGATGCCTGGCCTAGGAGGTTTTGCACCCCTTGGTACGGGGTCACTTCCACACTTGCCGGAACCCCTGGAACCTTGTCAGCCAATAGTCCTCTCCTTTCCACACCCTCCAAACATCAGAGACACATAGGAGCTTCAGGGGACTTGATGACAGTATAGACACCCTCTGCATGTCCATTGAGTTACATGGCCTTTTTTTTTTTTAAGATTTTATTTTTAAGTAGGTTCCATGCCCAACATGGGGCTCGAACTCACAACCTCAAGATCAAGAGTCACACTGTCTACCCACTGAGCCAGCCAGGTGCCCCACATGGCCATTTCTACGTTGTTCCTCTGGCCTCATGTTGGTAGAGCGACACATCCACCTTCAGCTTCCTCCTCAGTCCACCTGAAATTTGGGATTTTAGTCCTGAGGGGTGAAACCAGGACCTCACAGGAGATCCTGTCTTCCCCTCTCCCTGTCTCTTCTGCCAAAGCTCTCTACTTCCTCCTCCCAGCTGGAAGAATCTTCTGTAATTGAACTAATGTGAGTTTGCTCCTTGGTGAGTTACAGGTAGATACCACACGAGGGGGAGTTTTCACAGAAAGGAAACTTTGTTTTGCAGCCAGTAAGGAGATCATAGGGAATAACTTCCAAAGTCGTGACCACCCCCCATCCCAAGCAAGGAGGAGTAGGTTCTTTTTATTTAGAGTTTAGGATGAGTATTCAGAAAGGGGAGCTCTGTCACCACTTGTGAAGGCGGGCCACGAGGTTGTGCAGGTGTACTTAGAAAACATGCCTATACATTCATCCTATGTGATGTTAAAGAAGCTTGTGCTCCATTTAAGGCTGATACTATGACATAATGAAGCAGAGGTAACTGTTAGACACGGGTATGCTCTGAGAGCAGGTATAAACTGACTGGGGTTTGGGGCTCCTTCTCTTGGGTAAGGAGGGCGGGGCCTTGCTTACTTTTGAACCAGCGCTGGGAGTTTTACCACTGGTTGTCTCTGATAGGGTGAGGCTATTTCCTGGCCTGGTGGAGACTAGTGATTTTTACATTCCCTTTGTTCCCTTAAAATCCTTAACTACTGAGGTTTTTGCATTTCTTTGTAATTCTAACATCTCTTAGGATGTTCTTCTAGAAGTGTGCTCCTGCTACTAGAGCCAGGTAAGGCACAGATGAGGGAAACTAGCTGGGTACCTAGAATGACTTCTCTTAAGTCACTAAAGCTATATCTCATCTTTCTTTTTGGGGAAACCCCTAACTCTTTCTATTACACTTACTTTATACATAACATGACTCCTCTCTACTTATGCCTTATGTTCAGATCTCTACGGTTTCCTCTCAACATGCAAAGGGAACATTTGGAATTTAGATGTATCTCTTTCCCTGAACAAGGCCTGGCTTTCCAGACTCATATTTCATGAGGGACTGGCTGATAATTGACCTTGTGTTATTTGCCCTTGGCTTATAGCAGTCTATGGCATTGATTCATTGCATGGAACAACATGTTTGCAGAGAATGGAAATACTATCCCTCTTACATGGGTATTGAATTAGTATTGATGAACGAATGAAAGAATGAATGAATGAGGCATATTGTGATGGCATTTGGTTTCCTTTAGTTCTAAAGTTCCACAGTTTTCAATGGAGTCCAAAGTACAAGTCAGTTCAAGGAAAGATGTAAAAGGTCCTGACACAGAACTTGCAGGGGGCTGTTCAAATGGAAATGGCCCTAATTTATTTAGCTGTACGTTTTGATTGACTTTTTTCCATTTAGAAGGAGGATATGAGAAGAGGTCATTTCCTCACTTTGTTCCCATTGTTTAAAAAATCGAAATTCAACTGAGTAAATTGAAAGATCTTACATGCTTTATCCAGTAATTCATGAATTGAGCAGCCTCCCGTCTGGCAGATAGAAAGGAGCTCTGAAGAGCTGTACAAAATGAAAGCCTTCTGTAGGCAGAAGGAGGTGAATGAAGCAGGAAGTTGCTCTAGCAAAGAGTGGATTGTTTCAGGTAAGATAACCTTCCTTTGGGGGAAAATAGGGGTCAGGCAGAATACCTCACTAGTGCTACTGACCAGATAAGTCCAGATTGATTGGTTAAGGGTCACATTCCTGGGAGAGGCTGAACTGCAGGTAGGCTAGGTATTAAGTCCTTGTTTGATGATGCGGGATGTTTGCACAAGTGACTCCATTTGAGCCTGTTGCTTCTCTCTCTTTCTTTCTTTCTTTCTTTCTTTCTTTCTTACATCACAAACTGCATCTGGTGATGATAGCTTTGAATTTTGAGTGAAAGTGAAAAATATTCAGACCAGTAAAGAGACACCTTGTTAACTCTTGAAGGACCCCCCTGAGCTGACATAGGTGGCCGGGTTCTAGAGTATTTCAGTGTCTTCTTTTGTAAGAGACAGAGGAAGCAGAAACAGCACCGAGATGTCTGTGGTGAAGGGTAGACAGCTGCACCCTGAATGAGAACCAATCAGGAGGGACAAGGACATTAATCCATAAGTTAGTTTTCTCAACAGGGAAACACTTTAGCAGCAGTTGTACACAATGTAATGATTCGCTCCACCTACGTGTGACAATAAAAAATTAAAAAATAGAAGAAAATGATTTTTTGGATAAAATAAAGGACTCGTAGTTGAAATTTTTTTTGGAAAAAATTAACTATTTTTATTGGTGAGATTTAGCATGCCAGTATCCATAAACACCTGCAGTACCACTGAAGCAAAACTAATTGCAAAGAACATAAAGATATGCTGTATGTTTGGGATCTGAAGAACGTTAACAAACCTTTTGGAATCTGTGCCAATTGTTACAAGTGACCAGAGTGCCGTTTGGACAAGTAGGCACGGTTAGTGTTAATGAGGCATTGTATTTCCAGCTGGTGGAAGAAATGGTCAGCAAACAAAGCCAAGACCACTCAGTATTTCCCAAGCAGTCTTCTTTCTTGTATTGAATTAGTTATCAAAAAAAAAAAAAAAAAAAAGACACTAAGCATTTTTTCATCTTTAGCTGGGATGCAAAACCAGTGGTTCTTCTGAGTATCTGTAGAGCTGGTGATCATATAAAACATGGAAACATTTGGGGCAACACTAGATTTATAAGAGATAATAACAGTGTGTTAGAAAATAACATTTCTGCCTGAACAAAAAGTCAATTGCATCTTGACTCTCCTCTCTCTCACAAATGACCTCGCCCCAGCAGTCTCTGCCCTGGAGCACACCTGCTGCACACTTGAATAGCAATTAAATAAAAAGTGGTTAACAAAGGGCTTGAGGCTTCAGCACTCTCCATCTCCAGGAGTGGCATTCAGAGGTGACAGTTTATACAGTGGGCCAATGGGCCAATTCTTCCCCCATAGATGAAATGCACCAGAAGAGTTCCTGCCAGCCTCGGAAAGAGCCACACCCCTAGGTGGTATCTAGGGGTAAGAGGGAACTTGGGGGGTTGGTGGGCCTGGAGCAAGAGTGGTGCATCTTGGCAGAGGATGGGGATGTCTGGAAGGCCACTGCTCCTGGAAATGAGTCTTTTGGGAGATGTGTCTGTTGACTGTGGCCTCCCAAATATCACCAGAACAACCTGTTAATAGGGCAAAGCTGAGTTTATTGCTTGCCTGCTACGGAATGGGGGAGCTTCGTTAGGATTCCGTAAAGATCATGAGGTGATAATTTAGGTGGACACAGCAAGGTGAGGATTGTGAGACTAAAATTCAAAGAGTTTGGGGCATAAACTTGTCTTTTGATACTAAGGAAGAATTCGATGGTCTTTTGAGAATTCCCTGTAATAAACAATGATGTTATTTACAGCTTTTATCTCTCGTGGCAAGACTCTCCAGGAATAGTAAAGTTGTGTTAATGAAGACAGTAGAATAGTTACAGTCAAGTTGACGTAGAGTGTGTTCTGTAGACAGCTGTGTTGGGGTAGATGGCTTTAGTTCTCACATCCCAAGAACAAGAAGCAAGAGAGCTGTTAATTAGCTGATGCCTCCCCAGCATCAGACCTTCTTTTTGATGGCTCTGATTGGGGATTCTAGGGAGCGTAGCTCCCTCCTTGGCTTCAGTGATGAAACTATGACCTGGTCCGAGGCTAAACCACTCAAACCATCCATGGGGGATTAGCACTGCATAAGCTGATTCAGTTGGAGAAGATTATACAACATTTGGTGTGAATGTTTGGACAAAGATGCTGTCTCTTTCCTGTTGGATGTAAACAAAGAAGCGTATACCCCAGGAGCAGCTGTGGCCCTTTTAAATCTGTAGAAGATCCGGGCATGGGGTGAGGCCAACCCCATGGATGGCAGAATAGAAAGAAAAAGAATCTAGACCCTTGATCAAGCGGCTGGATCAAGCCACTCCTGAACATAGTGTTACCTCTGTGAATATGTCAGCATATAAATTCCCTTTGCTATGTAAGCAATATGAGGTAGGATTTCTGTTGTTTAAAACAAATATATTTTCTGGGACACTGGTAAACATCCACTCCTGACCCATTTGGTGTTCCTTTGGAGTGAAGAGAACCATTCCCAAAGCTGCCACGAGATCCACTCTTCTGTTTTGCCCACTATGGTATGTCCAGTATCTAACAAAGTACATGGCACATGATAGACATTCAGTGAAATTTTCCTAAGAAAACATTGTCAATGTTTGATTGCTTAGCTCACATGTTGAAACAGTCATGGCCAGAAGAGAGACTTTCTGCTCTTAATGACATGCAAATGCTGTATAAAGTGAGGGGGAAATCTGCTTTCCTGTTGTATTTGTATCTTATTTTGCAAAGGGAAATTCAAACCCTGCATGAACCTGCAGGACCTGTGGGCAGCTCTCTAGCTTATGGTGGCTCCCTTGGGTTGATAAAGACACAGTTCCTCAGCAATGAAGATCAGTCACATGCCTGTCATTTCCTGTTGATGTCCCCTACCGTGTACTACAGTTCTGTTTAGAATGAAAATAAAAATCTATATTCTTTTAATAGCTATATTTTAGCAGCTCTAACATTATCTTTTAGTCCTATTCTTATAATTTTATTTTTATTTATGAGCTAAAGCTCACAGGCTAAAGCCTATAATCAATAGTGGTAGAGTTACATATTTTCTCCCATTTTAAATCAAATTCACAACATGAAATGTGATGACATTGATGATTGAAATGCTTAAAAATGTTATAAGGAAACGGGGAAAAATCACAAAGCAATTACAAAGTGCAATTTTAACTTGTAGGTTTAGGGAGTACCACCGTGAGTTGTGCTCAGATTATCAAAAGAGAAGCAGCTATGAATGAGGGTTGGGAAAACAAAAATGTACTTTTTTTTTTCTCCCCACGTAGCTGAGGATCTGCGTGGAGAGTGCTTAAATACTATACATACTGACAGTAAATGTCCAGATTTAGAAGGTTTACTAGAAAAGATCATAAAACCAATCAAGAAAATGCCATCCAAAGAGATCAAGTTGATTCAAGTTAAGCAGTGTAAACATTCTGAATTTTCCTTCGTGTCATTAATGCTTAATGAAGTCTCTGAAGGAGGCATGGAGATGTGGATTCAGAGTGCTGTTTTAGTTGTGGCTTATCTACATTCTCTCTTTGTTGCCTGGAATCACAGTCACACTGAGGAACAGAGCTGAATTGGAACAGGCAACACCTACTCACAAGGAGAAGATGGGCAGGGAGCCCACAGAGTCCGTAGCTAAGATATCAAGGTAGAGCATCAGGTACTCCCTTCTTAGTTCTGGAAGCTTCCATCTAGGGGTAGTGAGTGGAGCCCTCCAGTGGCAGTGACTGTAGCTGCAGATTCAACCTCTAACAAAGAAGCCAAGAGTGCAGGGATCAGGGTGGGCTTCTGTTTAGAGAGAATAATGGCAGAGGTCTTCATGGCAAACTTTTAGGATTGAGCTAGGATCCAAGTAGGATCTCAGCTTGGCAGGCGGGGTTCACCTGATAGTGGAGGCAAAGGTTGTGGAGTTTGACTCATCTTGGCACACAAGGTTCTAGAATGGGTTGACAACTGAGGTCCCCATGCTGTAGAAGATTGCATCATAGGACCTTGAAGCAGGGCAGGGCAGCCACAGAGCTACAGTTTTGCCTCCCCACCTGGATGGAGCCTACAGGGTGATATCAACAGCATGAGTAATTGGGAATGACGAAATCTGATCTTTTGCTTGCATTTTAAATGTTATGTTCCTTAAAGTTGCAAGATGTCCACTCCTGGGACTGGCGCTAATGGCTTGTGTGCTGCTGCTTAAAAATAATGTGATAGGGGGCGCCTGGGTGGCGCAGTCGGTTAAGCGTCCGACTTCAGCCAGGTCACGATCTCGCGATCCGTGAGTTCGAGCCCCGCGTCAGGCTCTGGGCTGATGGTTCAGAGCCTGCAGCCTGTTTCCGATTCTGTGTCTCCCTCTCTCTCTGCCCCTTCCCTGTTCATGCTCTGTCTCTCTCTGTCCCAAAAATAAATAAACGTTGAAAAAAAAAATTAAAAAAAAAAATAATGTGATAGTTCCGTTGCTTCTCAAGTATGGAACCAAAGTATTGTGTGAATGTGGGCATATCTAGAACCTAACCTTAGATCAGGAATAAGGATCTGGAGATCCTTGTAGCAAAAGAAATAGTTACTCTCCACTCTCAGGAAACCTGAGGAAACTCCACTCTCAGGATAACAAGGGGAAACCTGGGATGCTGCCCTCACTCACTGAGTCCAGCAGAATCTAAGCCATCCCACACAGCACGCCTGCCCCTCCACCTCCCATCCTGCTGCTGCTCTCACATGTCAGCGGGCACCAAAGCGTTAATAGCAAGGACCTTGGGAAAGCTGTGCTTTGTTACAGGGAAATAGCTTTTAGCTCCAGCTGCTGCTGCCAGAGGAGATGCTTGAAAGCAAAAAAGGGAATAATAGGCAAGAAAAGGACTTTTGAATCACATGGGAGTCTTCAAGGACCACTCAACCCAGAAGATGTTCCTCTTACTGCTTTAAGCCATAATTCTCTAAAGCCCCCAGAACATATGTAGCTTCCTTCACTGTCTGGAGATTGTGTTTGAGTTCATGGGAGCCCCAGGACACTGCCCTGTTGCATAAGGACTTGCTCGGTAGCAGGAACTAGGGACAGCATTAATAATAGAAGTAGCACTGGAAATGCAGTGCTGAGCCCTGTGTTCTAGTCAGCTTGGATGGCACTGAGCTTTATGAGAGTCCTTGAGCAACTATAGACCGAGACTCCTCTAACTCTACGTAGTGAATCAGCTGCAAAGACCACAAGGGGACTCCATGAGCCAGGGAATGCTGGGGAACCAGGGCTATGAAAGAATACGCAGATCTGGATCAGACTCAGGGCTTCGCCCATTCCCACCCAGGGAGGAGGGTCCCCATTCAGGGAGGAGAAAGTTAAAGGCTGGGCCCCCTCCACCATGCCCAGCCCACCATGCTCAGAGAACATTAAGTGACCTCTGTGTTTAAAGCTCTGTGTTGCTGAGTGGGACCTGCCTGCTGAGTAGCTATTGAGTGGGATGGGGCAGGAGGTTGCATAAGGGGCCCTGCCTGTGGTTGAAGGAGCTGAAGGAAGAGGAGGTTTGGGGGAGAGATTTGTGGGGCAGTAGCCCACCGCGAGGAAAGGAACCTGGTGGAAGAGGGGAGGATGGTGGAAGATGAAAGGCATTTCACTGAGATCTGGATTCAGTTTTGCTGGCCAGAGACAAGGTCGCCTTTAATAGCTCCAGGAAGTCTTCAGTAGGATTGACATAGATTTGCATTTGGAGTGTAATATGAGAACTCGTTGGGTCTGGTCCCCGGACTCAAGGGTTCATGGAGGTCCTACGTGATTCTAAATTATTTGTAATCTTCTGTTTATATGCATATGTAAATGTACAAATTTAAGTTAGTTCTTTGCAAATTTAAGCATACCTCGAAATGCTTAAACTAATTGTTTAACACAGTGGTGTCCAGTTTGGGGAGGTAGTTTCGTTTTGTCTTGTTTTGTTTTGTTTTGGTGAACGGTTTCTCAAGTCCAATCTAATTTGGAAACTGAAAGAGCAGAACAGATAAATGCAAGATCTACTGTGGTCGAAGGAGACAGAAAAGGTGGAGAGCAAAATCGTTGAATCAAAGAGGATGGCATGACCAGTCCCACTTTCCAATGGCTAGCCCGGTTGTGCTGCGTTACCAGTGCCTGACGCCCGCTCCACCACTCAGGACTGCTGCTCCCAAGCGAATTCCTTGGTCTCTCTGACACCAGTCTCCTCCTAGACCAAATGGACTGTCAGTACCTAGTTTATATACCTGCCGCGGTGATTAAATGATTCGGCATACATGAACATGCCCAGAGTAGTCTCTGGCAGTGGAAGATGCTCCACAAGTCTGGAACAAGTAGGAAAATACAACCCCGCCCAGCCTTGCAGCCGCTGGTTGTTGCTGATGCTCTTTCTTGCAGCGCTCAAATAAGGTAACTTTTCCAAGGATGTCCCAACATGTTGTCTCTCTGGCCTTTGGAATTTCCAGTGTTACCCAGAGACTTAGATGTCGAGATCACAAGGAGGTGGCACCATATTTCAATAAGCTCCCAATTGTTAAATAATAGAGCAGTGGCCTCAAGTGATCTTAGCTTAGATTTAGAGTAAGAAATACATTTTACAGCATGACATACCAGATATAAAACTGAAACAAAAGTTTCATGAAATAATACACATACATTTGATGCATTTTTTAAAACAATTTTGTCATTAAAACAAGAATACTGGTCACAACCGTTAAAGGTTTCACAAACCCAGTCAGTGATGGGTCACAGTTCACACTATGAAAAACACAAGAGTAACAGGATACGCACCTTTCAAAAGACCACTGTAATTTTGATGCAGTTTTAAGAGGGAAATGTGGAATCATAACCACATAACTACATTCTGTAGGTCCATCCAGAATGCTTTTTCTCCAAAAGACTGGAATTCTAGGCTTTTCATCACATATATTAATCAGGAAACACTGGCTTTACTTCTCTGCATAGGACACTGCATGCCTGAGTCTGTGTTGTCTCATGTGCATGAGCACGTATAGGTTATTTTTAATCACAAGTATTTAACCTTCTGGTTTGGATCTGTACTTAGCCTTACACTGCTTAAACAGCACAAAGACACCAACTGTGTGTTTATAATTGAAGAAAAACATTGTGTAAAGCCAAAGAAGGAAGGAAGAGGCGATTCCTGTTGGATGTGTATATCACTGCTTCAAAAGAGTTCCCTGGGGTAACTGTCTCTGCGTAGACTCTTTCACTCCTGCCTGGTGTGGGGACACAGTGCCCATTTTCAAGGAGTCTATTGGGGAGGTCTGACTGGAGATTGTATAATCACTGTTTTCAAAATTTGTAAGGGAGTGTAGATGAGAGTCTCAGCCACCCACTGGAGAAGGCTGGTGACCAGAGAGACATGCTGGGCCCACTTGGGCAGGCTCTGCAAAATGAGTAGGGATCTTTCTGCTGAGCAAAGAGGACAAGGAACGTGGAGGAGAGAGATGAACACATCCAAAGGCATGGAGATGTGAATGGAAGGAAGGCTGGTGCCTGGAGCAAGGGAATTCAGGATGACTGAAACACAGGGTACACAGGGATGGAAATGAGGTCCAAAAGGGAGGCAAAGGCTTGTTCAGCCGTGATAAGGAATGTGAACTTTCTGCTGGGGCAGTAGGGGGCTTTGGAATGATTTGAAGAAGAGCACAGCTTGCCCAAATCCATGTTTTAAAAAGATCACACTGACCCTCTGGAGGAGCATGGGCAAGAGGGAGGAGGTTGGAGGCAGACACAGCTGTAGGGTCAAGGTGAGCTATGCTCATGCTCAGGCCTGAAGAAGGCACAAGTAGAGGAGGAAGTGGGAAGAAAGTCTTGCCGAGGTTTATGGGAAGCCAAAGAGAGAGGAGTTCGGGATGATACCCAGGCCGCTCTGCTGACCAGATGGATGGTCCTGACGTCTTCTGAGCCACAGAACAGTAGACAAAGGATAGGGTGTTTGGGGAGGGGATGAAAGGACAGAGCCTAACAAGGAGACAGGGAAGGGATGAAGGAGTTTCAGCATGTGCCAAGAGCAGTGA
Source organism: Herpailurus yagouaroundi (assembly GCF_014898765.1). Taxonomy (NCBI): domain Eukaryota; kingdom Metazoa; phylum Chordata; class Mammalia; order Carnivora; family Felidae; genus Herpailurus; species Herpailurus yagouaroundi. The sequence continues at coordinate 6,766,061 of NW_024412449.1, read as the reverse complement.
CATGTGACACAGTGTGCCATTTGCTTGTTACCTTCTACAAGATGCTCCTCTGAAAGATATAATGTTCACAGCTAAGTTACTTTAATTTTAACCATCCACTGCCCCCCACCACACACACACAGATGCACAGACACACATGTGCATGCGCACATGGCACTCCTACCTCCTACCCTTTCCTTAACTGAGAGCCAGTCAGATTCTAATCTGGGCCCAAGGCCATGGGAAGGAGGCAGATTCTTTCACCCAGTTTTGCAGTAAAAATGCCTATGCCCGTAGTCTGCTGACAAATGGCTAATTAGCCTGATTTTAAGTCCCGGATCCCTTGGAAAGAGCATGTCAGAAAGCCCTGAGCTTGACCAACGAAAGCTCTCCCTGAATTAGGGGAGGTTGCGGGTTTTTCCAAGTGGCCTGTGTATCAGTCTTAGAAAATGCAGACTCAACTGTGACCCTACAGAGAAGAGAAGGGCCGTCCATTCACACAGGCTGATTCTTGGAATTGCCACCCTCTCCTGCTGAGGCCTAGAGTGAGGACTGAACAAGTAACTCTGAAACAGCAGTCATCAGGGCACTCAGACACGTGGGTGCCCTCCAAACAAGGCATGGGCGAGGGAGCAATGACTGGATAGGGGCCCAAGGGGACAGTGTAACACTAAGGCAGTCAGTGTCAGGGTGATGTCACAGAGCAGTCCAGGACAAAAGAAACGTTAGAAAAATCTGTTCAAGTCAATGTCCAATTAAACTTAATGGCATTTTAAAATCATTTTTCATTACTGTGCCCATCTCTCTGCTTTCCTTCAAATTTCTCAAATGTCTTCAGAGAGAGTGCTCTTGTCTTTCTGTATCCACGGGTTGGTTGGGCTGACTGCCCTGAGTTTTTATGTCCGTATGGCTCCTCCCCTCCAGGAGAGCATTTCAGCAGAGAAGTGGTATCTGGTAGCATCCAGATTGGTGACAGACAGGAGTTAATAAACACAGACAACTCCTTCAAGTTTCTTGGCCAAAATGGAAAGGCAAGAGACAGGCCAATCACTAGAGAACAATGAAAGTTTTTGAGAGTGAGATTTTCTTTTTCAGCAACAAGAGATCTGAGCATTTTTATAGGCTGAGGAAAAGGCCAGTGGGAAGGAAAGGTCAAAGATGCAGGAGAGAGAAGGGATGATGGGTGTGTGGGCGTTAGCCTGGAGACACAGGGCCCTGGGCCTGTACCCAGCTTTTCTCCCAGAGTACACAGATGCTCCTCCCACCTGGTTCAGGCACAGCATGGCTCCATCCTGGAGAAACAGATGTCACTCCACAGGCAGGGTTGCAAGTAGCCTTGCACAGAGCACCCAGCATCTATGCAATGCCCCCTTTCCACCTTCCCTAATGAGCAGAACTGAGGCCCAGGTGATCCCCTGCCTCCTCTCTTACCACGTCTCTGGGTCCCCAGGTGTCCTCTGCATACTTCCTGCACACTCCAGTGTCCTGAAAGCAGCCCTGCCCTCTTCCAACCTGACTCTGCCTTGAAAGGACATCTTTCTCCACCTGGGTCCTGCTGAGCCTTTTGCCAGCATCTAGGTATTACTCTTATTCTTCCATCAACTTTGATCAGATTATCTGGAACAGCCCAGCCTCTTCCTGATGCTCTGCTCTGCACTTTGAAACTGTGCCCCTCAGATCAGAGACCTACTCCCTGTCCTCCCATGCACATCCCACGTCCCACCCCTGACACTTGAAGGACGTGCCACACCTCTGCCTAGACCTCATCTCTGATTTCAGCATCAGCCTTGATGCAGAAGCTTCTTCCTGCTAAGTCTTCTCCTCCCTGCTCTAATTCACAACCCCCACCTCCATTCACTTCCAGCAGGTCCTGCTGTGGACAGTCTTTGAGCATTTATTCTGGAGCCCTAAAGGACTCAATGTTGATGCGAGAGGCTGTCCCTCACAACTGAGTACAAATACTCACTGTGCCCTTTTGGCTTTAATTAGACAAACTCTAAGACATTGGAAGAGATGAAATAGTCTGGAAAAATGTTCCTAAAAACCCAGCTTAATAGAGAAGACAAAGTTCCAAGAGAGAATGGAAGATATCCTACAAGCAAGAGGCACTAGAGACACTGAGACACTGAGGCATGCACACACCATAGAAGAGAATGGTATGAAATCTTCACTTAGAATGTGAATTTAACCTTCTGGGCAGGTTTCTCTGTTCCAGAAAATAAGAAGGAAGCTAAGAGGAGCCAGTGTTGGAACTGAGTGTTGGCTGAGAGAGAAGAGGAGCATGTCTGATTTCACATTGGGTGGTCAAGGCTCAGGAATGCTGGGTTGTACCTACCAAGGCTACTTGGAAATGGTTGATGGGAGTGGACCCCCTGGCCAAGCCATAGGAGCTTCAGTCCAGCAACACCAAATCAGAAGACAGGCTAAGGTGAGAAGTGGAACAGTAAGCTGAGACTGGAGAGGCTGAGCAGACTTCAAAGTTGGAGGTCAGGAAAATGAAGCAAGGGTGCGACATGGAGCAGATGGGAGGCAGAGCCTTGCAAGGGAATTGCACTGAGTATGTTACTCACAGTGCCTGGCCCGTCTGAGCCTCCCCTGCATGCACACACAGCTCCACCCCCTAGCATCTGTTGAAGAGACAGTTCTAAACACCATCGTTTATAAAATGTATTCATGGCCAGGGATGATTGGATCAAGAGGGGCACATGCTCCCAGCAGCCTGTCTATGAGCTGCCCAGCAACATATGATGTGGTCACATGATACCCCAAGGTGGGTTGGGTCCATTGGATACTGTCACTGACCCTGGATATATCAAGAAAATGAGGCATCAGCAGAACTATGAGATGAAGAGAGACTTTAGAGGTCTTGGTAGGCCATGGAAAAAACACATTAGAAGTATGCTGAAATGGTAGTGAGTAGAACTATATGCTCAGTAGAAGATTAAGAAGCCAATCAATAAAGAAAGAAGAGAACACAGCTGAATTAGGTTAATAATGGACCAGAGCCAAGATCCAGAAGTTGTGATACTGAGGTTCCAGGGGTTACCTTGGACCCAGAACAAAACTCCTGGTCTTAGGACCTACTCCTACCAGGGTTCCTGCTCTTGAATTTCTGTGAAAGTCCATTTCCATTATTGCTCCATGAGTGTTTTCATAAGAAATCATCACCACCACCCCTAGCTAACCTTTATATGGAACTACTCTGAGTGAGCCTTTATTACTCACAACCCAAAGGCTTAGCAGCAGAACATGTATGGACTTGGGCCACCCAGAAGTACATTTGGCGGATGTTGGATTTGGGCCACTCAGTGTTTTCACATAGTTTGCCATGGTCTAGCTGTGCATAATGATGAGGTTTTAGAGTAGTGGTGGGGGTTCAGAGTCAATGGCCAAGAAAGAATTCTTAAAGACCTCTTTGGTACAAAAAAAACGTGATTTTATTAAGGCATGAGGACAGGACCCATTGTCAGAAAGAGCTGCATTAGGGTTATGAAGAGTGACTGCTTATATACTGTGGAGTTGGGGGAGATAAAGTCAAGAGGAAGTTTCTTAAAGGTATTTCCATATGCTAAAGACTTACAGATTACTGGAAGTCTAGCTGTTGTCAAGCTCAGGTTGTTTTCTGTCTAGCAAAGCATTATGTTTAAGGCAGTATGGAGTTCCTGGATATTAGCTATTGATAAGATTGCCCTTTTCTTTAATTGTACCAAGATGTTTGTAAACTGATGGAGACTATCAATTTAACCATTTGTTTCCTGACCTTTCCTTTGTCTTTGGGCAGCCAGGAGTGCCTGAGTAATATCACATATATCCCACCTGGGGGCAGGGGGGCGGGGGGCGGGGGGGAGTGTACTAGTTTGCGCTTTGCCCTCAACTTGCCTTATGTTCCCTCATCATTAAGATGAAACCTGAAAATGGTGGAAATCTCCCTGAATCGAGAAGAAGCAAGAATGAATAACACACAAGAGAAAGGAGATTTAAACCATTGAGAGGAAGCTATAGTTTCTGGAAGAGAAACACAGATGAAGGAGAAACCCCAAAAACTTGAATGTAAAGAAAGCTGCATGGAGGGAGCTTAAAAAGAGCCTGGATGGTGATTCCTCGTAGTGAGGCAGCTACAGATAGACCAAATGATCTGATAGCAAGATGGCTTCCTGATAGTCAATAAGGTATAATAAAGAGTCAGCTGAGATTGGTCAGACTTACTGTTTCTCACGAACCATAGACAACCCACTAGGAGGAAACATGGATACATCTTCAGAGATCATGATTTTGGGGTGGGAGAATGAAGGAATTGAGAACGTAAATGGTGTTTTCCTTATTCTTCCTCATGTCCTTTGGAACTCTAGAAGGAATACCTCAAAGATGATTAACAGTTGGCCGCAAAAAATCAGGCTGATGTTTAGATGAGGTTCTGAGCCATGGCTTAACATACCAGAAGAAATGCTTTTTAGCCAAGAATGCAGATCTTGCAAAGACATGGGGGAACTAGCTCTTGATTAGCTAATCCCATCAAGATGATTTAAAAAGGGAATGCCAGGAGGAAAAGGGAAACAACACAACAAAACAGATAACACACCAGACTAGTCCCTGTGGATGATATTAAGTAGGATGTGGGAAAAAGAGTTTTGGCACCAGTGGTTGTCAGTGATCCATGGGAGGTAAGATCAGAAGACCAGCCAGAAGTGACCTCCAACGTTCTAATGTATCCCACACAGAGAACAAGCACAATGATCCAGTGCAAGGCCTGTGGACCCCAGGCATGCCAGCAGATCACTTAAAACTTAAAACAGTCAGGTTAGTGGCAGTTAACCTGCCTGGAAAGTCTGAGGCAGAAAACTCAAGGAGCAGGGTACACGTGGAGCTTAGCAGAGTGACCCCTTGAACGGAGTATCGCCGGCAGAGGGGCAATGCTCTCCTAAAGCAAATCATAGCACTAGTACAAAGGCAAAATCTCAGCATGAGGGAGGAAGTCGACCAAAGAGACATGTCCTGGAAGTCTTCTTTGATTAAAAACCTCTTGAGTTGCTTTGCTGGCAAGATGTATCAGAATACTTTGGATGTAAAGAACAAAATCCTGCCACAAACTGGGTTAAACAATGAGAAATGTGTCATTTGGCTAAGGAGCTGTGGTTAGTGACAGGATCAGGAACTCTGGATCTTTCTGGGCTACTGGGCCATCTTCCCTTTTCAGTTCATCTTCAGGTTGGTGGCAAGATGGTTGCCACTCCAGGCATCGAGTCTAGACATGTAAATAACCAGAAGAAAAAGTGCTTCTTCTAGCTTTCTGTTGGGAAAAAGAAAATATTCTTCAAGCCCCCAGCAGACTTTCCCTTTACATGTCATTAGCCAGAAGATGCCAAGTTTTGAATCAGTCACTGGCAAAAGGAGTGGGATTATGTAGGCCAAACAGATCCAACTCCAGAGATGGATCCTCTTCCCTTGAGATACATAGGTGTGTGTGGGAGAAATGGAAACCTGACGAATTCAAGGTTCATTTAGGAGGGAGGAAATTAGGGGGGAGTTAGTGCTGGGCAGGTAATTACCAGTGTGCTTCGCAAGACATCTTCTGATAAATGTAGACAGTGAGTTCAGGTCAGGAAAAAATCTATATTAAAGTAAGAAAGAGAAGGAGAAAGAAAATGTGTTGAGAAATAAAAACTCTTTGGCAAAGTAGAAGTAATTAGGCCCTCAGGGAAAATTACTGCATCATCATAGAGATCATGGTAGTGAAAGAGATAATGTTTGGATATGGTCAGATTCTGTCATCAGCTTTTGAGTTAAGATTTTCGAAAACTCAGAAGAAAAAAATAGGTACGCATTTTCAGTTGCTGGGAGCCTAGATAGACTCAGTGTATTTGAGAAGCTCTCTAAAATGCTGTTCTGACGATGCAGTCACAAATGGTAGTAAGGGAAGGACTCAGAGAAAGATATGCTCACTGATGTCTTACATGGACGTGTATGTACAAAGGCTGAAAAGAAAACCTTTTCAGTAAGGTTTTTCTTTACTGAAGTAAGGAAGGCACATTCTTGCCTTTGTCTTAATACCTGTTCTCTGTCTCTCTCTTACCACCTTACCTCATCCCCATCATTTTTCCTCTTCACTGCACTCCCACTCTCTAGAAATATGGAAACTTGCTTACCTCCCCACTTTCCTAGAGGGGCCCATGCCAGATCTGAACTTAGAAATCTGGTCTTCTGTCTCTACTGGGAAGCTGGGCTCCTTCACGGAACCATGGACTTGACTCAGGGCTACTTGTTTTCTACAACTGAGACACTTTGAGGCATCATGCAGCAATTTTGCTTTCATCAAAGCTTTGCTCAAAAAAAAAAAAAAATGAGGTTATGTGCCTCTTCATATTCTCATGGGCTAAGGATCTCCCAAAGCTCCTGACACTTAAAGCATCCTGGAGGGACGTGTGTCCTACCTACCACTTGGGTTAACTGGCCATGTCACATCTTTCAAGGCACAGAGGGCTTTCCTTGATTTGGAGGACACTGTTTTCCAACCGCAAGCAGAATCCCTTCTTCATACTGGCGAAAAACACCATCTCCTTTTCCCCTAGTGATGTCTGTCTAACCTTCCGGCCGTGATTCCCTCCATTCCCCTGATGTCTGTCCACAACAGCTCTGGGCTCGGTGTTGTCTGCCCTCCTGGGAACAACATTTTCTAGCCAACATGAGCACCACAGGATAGCGAATCAAGTCTGGAGCCCACATCTGCTGGACCAGCAGCCCCCACTGAGAACCTCTCCAGGTGAGAGGTGGTCCTGGCAGGAAGCCGTGGCCTGCACCCCACCTGCTGCCTGTCACGACTCTGCATATGCTGTCAGCACTCTGCACCAGGGACAATTGACCAAGATGAGGACCGCTTCTAATGATCTGGCACTCTGCCTATTCCCACACCAAGCAGGGACCTCGGGAGCATCCCCCCACGCAGCCCGATCTGGTGTTAGCCTTCTCCTCCTACTGGTCCTGAGCCCAAATCAGTATTGTCGGTGGTATCAGGCCCAACTTTCAGGACACTTGTCACTATAAGAACCAGAGTCAAAACCCCAAGAGTAAGTCTGGAGCTCCAGGAGGTACTCTGCACAGGCCTTGTGCTGCCAACACTGTGAGTCTAGACTACTTCCCTTGAGATCCTGGCCATCAGCCTCTCTTTCCCCATACCTCTATTCCAGCACTGGCCCCTACCCTCTCTAGCTGCCCACTCAAATTGGTCTCCCTCCTTTATAATGCTGGGCTTCATTGGACTTCTGTCAGCAGTCTTCTTCAATCCTGCTGCCTCCATGTCCCCAAATGATCACATGAATAATAGAACTTTTGCCTCAATGCCAAGTGATCACCAAAGAGCAGATAGCCCTCTCCTGGGCTTCTGGCCTCAGCTCCGCTGCCCTTTGCTGCCCTCCCCTGGCCATCAGCATCACTGCAGGTAACCTTTCAGTGCTCTGATGGCTTTACTGATGCTCTTACTCAATAAACATTTATTTAGGGCCACTCTGTACTACGCAATGTCTAGACACTGAGGATTCAGCAATACAAACACACACCACTTTCTTTCCAGGAGCACGGTCTAGTGAGGAAAAGTGGAAAGACAGAGACACAGAGAGACAGAGAGACAGAGAATGGATGAATTGTAGTGGACCCCTGGGGATGCCTAGATTTGCTCATCATTCCACAGACTTCACCGCCCAGAACCTGCACCTAACACCCCTTCTCTTCAGGGATGGAGCTGGGGACCTTTGACCTCCCTCCAGTAGTGGAATGTGTCAGCCCAGTCTGCCTTCTTCCTCCGGGGCATTTTATAGTTTGTTTTCGTTGATAAACCAAATATTTCTGAACAGGTGCCAAGCATTCTGACGGGCACTAGAGATACAGTGGGGAAAATGCTAGCCCCATTGCCCTTGTAATTTATAGTCTAAGGACACAGACAAGGTAAGTAATCAGACAGATTGTTTGGTAACACTTATAGTAAGCATTTCCTTTTGCTATGTTCTGCCTTGTTCATATCTAGTAAGAGTCCTGCACAACAAAGATTGGGTACGGGGTCCATTGTTTTCGGGTAGAAGGAATGAACCAGAGAGGAACATAGCTTATACAAGTGGTGAGCATCTTGGGAAGTACTGAATGCATGCCAGAGGGTGCAGACCAGAGGCCTAAGAACCAAGCCCATTGCCTCCAACAAGCTGTGCTGAGACCCACAGCTTCTGTGCCTTCTCAGCTACAGCACACCTAGCCCTTCCTGACATGGTCACATGGTCTTGTACCCATCCTCCTCATCTCCACAGGCAGATCCAGATGTGTGAGATCTTTAGCAGATTTCTGGCCAAGTCAAGAATGACTCGAGCAGCATGGTCCAATATTTCAGGAGCCCTGTCTGTTCTGTTCACCTATGTATATACCCAATCCTTCACACAGCACCTGGCACATAGGAAGCACACCATAATTCTGTCGGTGGTTGTTGAATGAATACATGAGCTTTGCATATTATCTGGCAGGAGCATAGCTTCTGCAAAGAACTTAGTCATGACTGGACTCATTTGATCAGTGTAGACAGCCATTCTGATTAATCCAGACCTGGATTTATAACCTTATTTTGTGTATTGGCCACCAACAGGGTATAGACTGCATTGTAGTGGCGGTCAGGGCCAGGGGTACAGAGCAATAGTGAGAACACATTCCCCAGGTTCGAGAGACGAGCCTCTGCAAGGGCCATGCTCCCTTTGACGGGTCCTCGTGGGTCCCTGTGCTGGTTGGTAGCGACTGACTTTCACTGGATCTGGCAGGGGCTTCACCACATTTTGCTTAAAATTACAGCTGGTTTGTAATTTCGGCCTCAGACAGTAATTACAGCTGCCGGAGCTCCTTGGAGAGATAATTACAGAAAGGATTCAGCACATTCATTTTATCTACACACTTAACCATCAATTAAATCATTACCGCCTAATCCTATTCCAGAGTCTAGAAATGTTCTGTGAATGTATAATTTTGAAGGCATGAAGTTTGTTTTCAGATGGTTTTAAGTGAAAAATTGCCCAATTTCCAGAACCAGTGGAGGCCCGCGTGTGCCTCCCCTGTGGAGTCAGAGCCAGGGATGTTCTGGTCTTGTGGTGGCTGCTTCCCTGGAAGCCAGCCATGGGAGGGGTCAGGCGGGAATGGATTGGCAGGCGGTACCCAGCTTTGCCTTTGATCTCCCATGAAGTTCATGATCTTTCAGAGCAGGGTTACTACAGGGACCTAGACGTCAGCTGCTGGGGCCAGATGAGAGAGTGGCTCATCTTGCCAACAGGCTTTCAGGAGGGCCCTCCCCTGCTGGGGTTTTGTAGGAGCCCTAGGCCACCGTCCACTAACTGAAAGCCAGGGATGAGGTCTTTTCGGTGCAGGAACCATGGTATTAAAAACACAGGCTCTAGAGTCATACCACTGGGCTCATGTTTTGGCTCTACTGCTTCTGAGCTCTGTGTCCTTGGGCACGTTTCTGAACCTCTCTGAGCCTCAGATTATTCATCTCAGCACAGCAATAGACCCTCCCAAATGGAGCACTTTGAGACTTAATGAGAAGTAATGTGGCGTGTTTGTTTAACACAATGTCTGCCCTTAATGGATACTAGGTACGTTTTGATCACTGCTGTTATTTAACATACAAGTATGTCCAGGAAAAGGAGAGGAGCAGAAGGGAAAACTGGACTGTCTGTAATGTGCTGCCTCAAGCCCAGTGGCTGATGAGAGCAGGGGGCACCAGGCCTCAGGCTTCACTGACCAGCTTGGACTTCACAGCTGTGCCATTCGACCTCCATCTCCCTCAGTGGTGACCCACCAGGAGCCCCCGACTCCAGCCTTGCTCTGCCCCTTCTGCCTTGACCCTGCCTTCTCCTGGCTCCCGCTGCTCCCAGAAGAAGCCTGCTGTCCTCCTCCATCTCCAGCTGTTCTTTTCTATCTCTTGTATGAGTTGGTGGGCTCACGGTTAGACACATTCATGCCCCAGGTTTCTGTTTTAGGCCACTTTCTGTTTCTTCCATACCACACAAAGCAGCTTTTGGGGACAGGGGGGCTGGTGACCTACTGGGATACAGTGGATGCTAGAGAGACAATTCTTTTATTTATTTATTAATTTTAATTTACAGGCAAGTTAGTTAGCATATGGTGCAATAATGATTTCAGGAGTAGATTCCAGTGATTCATCCCCTATATATAACACCCAGTGCTCATCCCAACAAGTGTCTTCCTTAATGCCTATTACCCATTTAGCCCATCCCCTACCCACACGCCCTCCAGCGTGTTCATTTGTTCTCTGTATTTAAGAGTCTCTTAAGTTTTGTCCCCCTCTCTGTTTTTATATTATTTTTGCTTCCCTTCCCTTATGTTTTTCTGTTTCATATCTTAAATTCCACATATGAGTGAAGTCGTATGATATTTGTCTTTCTTTGACTGACATAGCATTTTGCTTAGCATGATACCGTCTAGTTCCATCCACATTGTTCAAATGGCAAGATTTCATTCTTTTTGATTGCCGAGTAATACTCCATCGTGTATATATACCACATCTTCTTTATCCATTCATCCATCTGTGGACATTTGGGCTCTTTCCATACTTTGGCTATTGTCGATAGCACTGCTATAAACATTGGGGTGCATGTGCCCCTTCGAGACAGAATACATGTATCCCTTGGATAAATACCTAATAGTGTAATTGCTGGGTCATAGGGTAGTTCTATTTTTAATTATTTGAGGAACCTCCTCCATTCTGTTCTCCAGAGTGGCTGCACCAGTTTGCATTCCCACCAACAGGGTAAGAGGGTTCCTCTTTCTTCACATCCTCACTAACATCTGTTGTTTCTTGTGTTGTTAATGTTAGCCATTCTGACTGGTGTGAGATAGTATCTCATTGTGGTTTTGATTTGTATTTCTCTGATGATGAGTGATGTTGAGCATGTTTTGATGTGTCTCTTAGCCATCTAGATGACTTCTTTGGAAAAGTGTTTATTCATGTCTTTTGCCCATTTCTTCCCTGGATTATTTGTTTTTTGGGTATTGAGTTTGATAAGTTCTTTACAGATTTTGGATACTAACTCTTTATCTGATATGTCATTTGCAAATATCTTCTCCCATTCCGTTGGTTGCCTTTTAGTTTTGCTGATTGTTTCCTTCACTGTGCAGAATATTTTTATCTTGATGACGTCCCAATAGTTCCTTTTTGCTCTTGTTTCTCTTGCCTCCAGAGAAATGGTGAGTGAGAAGTTGCTGTGGCCGAGGTCAAAGAGGTTTTTGCCTGCTTTCTCCTCTAGGGTTTTGATGGCTTCCTGTCTTACATTAGATCTTTCTTCCATTTTGAGTTTATCTTTGTGTATGGGGTAAGAAAGTGGTCCAGGTTCATTTTTCTGCATGTTGCTCTCCAGTTTTCCCAGTACCATTTGCTGAAGAGACTGTCTTTATTCCATTGGATATTCTTTCCTGCTTTGTCAAAAATTAGTTGGCCATACGCTTGTGGGTCGACTTCTGGGTTCTTTATTCTGGTCCGTTGATCTAAGTGTCTGTTTTTGTGCCAGTACCATACTGTCTTGATGATTACAGCTTTGTAATACAGCTTGAAGTCCAGGATTCTGATGCCTCCAGCTTTGGTTTTCTTTTTCAGGATTGCTTTGGCTGTTCGGGGTCTTTTCTGGTTCCATACAAATTTTAGCTCTATAAAGAATGCTGGTGTTATTTTGATAAGGATTGCATTTAATATGTAGATTGCTTTGGTTAGTATTGACATTTTGACAATAATTTGTTTCTCCTATCCAGGAGCATGGAGTAGTTTTCCATTTTTTTTTTTTTAATGCGTGTTCTTCAATTTCTTTCATAAGCTTTCTGTAGTTTTCAGTGTGTAGATTTTTCACCTCTTTGGTTAGGTTTATTCCTAGGTATTTTATGGGTTTTAGTGCAGTTGTAAATGGGATTGATTCCTTGATTTCTCTTTCTGTTGCTTCATTATTGTTGTATAGAAATGCAACTGATTTCTGTGCATTGATTTTATATCTTGTGACTTTGCTGAATTCAGGGATCAGTTCTAGCAGTTTTTTTGGTGGAATCTTTTGGGTTTTCCATATAGAGGACCATGGAGAGACAGTTCTTTTAATAGTCGGGGCTTGCCAGGCCAAATTAGTTGTCGAGACTCTGTACCTAGAGCTGGGATCCCAGAGATGTTCTCTGCACCATGGGGCCCTGGGGAAGTCCCCATTTGGAAACCAGCTTTTCCAGATGCAGCACCACTCCTGGCCAGTGTCTGGGCTCAGCCTGCCTCACCCTTCTGCACACAGTATGTGCACCTTCTAATGAAATTGCTAAAAAGTCCAACTCATGTGGCTAGCATGGCACTGACCACAGGATGGGCTTCCCTCCCCACCCCTAACGTAAGCAGCAGTTACGTGGCAGCCCCAAGCTGGGAACTAGCCCCAGGCACAGCACTGCCAAGGTGCCAGATGAGCCTGGAGCACCCCCCCCCCCCAATCCTACAGCTGTGTAGCTGTAGGAAGTGAAAAGCTCCCACCCAGTGATGTCATGGAGCCGGATGTCCAGTCTTTACACCCATAGGTGATCGTGGTTATTGTTGGGAAGATTATTTAACTGCCTTCTAGAACTGTAAGAATTAAATGAGTTAATAAATGTAAAGCACTTATAAGAATGCCTAGTGCCTAGTGTATGCTCAATAGATACTAGTTATTATTGTCATTGTTATTAAAGGAGAAACCAGGCTCCACAGGGCTTATAGAGTCCTGGCCAGAAACACTGGGAATACCTGACCCCTCCCTCCCCAACTTCGGGACCTCTCGGAAGGGCCAATCCTCCTGTCCAGTGGTGTCCAGGCCCAGTGACATCATGACAGCTTCCTGATCCCTAAACTTAGCATTTGGTACCACAGGTACTCATTCTTTAAGTACCTGGATCCTGGCACTGCCCAGAGGGGAAGAAGAAAAAGCCCTCCCTGCCCACCCTCCGCAACACCCACCACAGACATGGCCCCTGTGTTGACTCCCTCAAGGAGATACAGGCAGGGGATACTCTGTGAACTCCCCATCTAGGAACTCAAGGCTGGTCCACTGGGACCTCCCTGCTCCTCCTCCACTCTTCCTGGGTTATGTGGGGAGATGGTTCCTGCCCTGCCTCTCTGTGAGCCCACCTTGGTCTTGGTCAGTCCCCCAGGTGTCTTGCAATGATTCCTAAATAATCAAATGCCCATGCAGTGGACAGGAAGGACCTGATCCTTGAGAAGAGCTAGGGAAGGAAGCGTAGGGCACACCTTGGCACTAGCACCACCTGGAATATCCACCCTGGGTCCCAGCAGAACCTGACCACGAATGCAACATGACTCTCACTCCTGGAGCCAAAGGGCACCCATATCCTTTTGCTTTGGCATATGGGGTTTGGCGACCTGCGAGTGTATGTGAGGCTGCAGGACAGGTGAGAACACTGGCCAATGGAACTCAGGTTTTCCAGTGCTGTGAGATGCTATGTTTTGGGGTCTGGCCAGTCTCAACCTTATAACTAGAGCCCTTTGGAGCAGGAGACAGATGCAGCCAGCTTCCCTATGCTCCAGTGAATGCATCTGGAAATTGCCTGCCCACTACGTGTCTCACTCTGGCACCTCACCCCGATTCTGTCTTTTCCTCCTGCCCTCTCAGACTTTCTGTTACAGGTAGAACCCAAATTCCTTAGTGTGCACACAGAGGCCTTCACAACCTGACCCCTCCCTGTCTATCTGGAGTCCCAGCCCATCACTGCCCCTTGACGTTTTATGCTCAGCCACGCCTCACTAGCTGCTTCTGGGATGTGGAGACACTGTGTTCTGTGATGTCCCTCTGCTTTTGCATGGGCTGTTCCACCCGCCTGAGATACCTCCTCAGAACTTCCCCTGCAAATGTGTACTTCCTTCAGATTCAACCCAAGTATAGCCTCCTCTCTCTATGTATACCTTTGCGATAGCTCCCATAATGGGATTTTGTCATTTCTTTTTAAGAATTTTTTAAATGTTTCTTTATTTTTGAGAGAGAGAGAGAGAGGGTGCAAGCAGGGGAGGGGCAGAGAGAGAGAGGGAGACACAGAATCCAAAGCAGGCTCCAGGCTCTGAGCTGTCAGCACAGAGCTGGAGGCAGGACTCAAACTCATGAACATGACATCATGACATCATGACCTGAGCCGAAGTCAGACACTTAACTGACTGAGCCACCCAGGTGCCTGCGATTTTGTCATTTTGTATTCGTTTTCCTGAATAGACCATGAGCTCCCTGAGAACAGGGAGTGGATCCCATTCATCTCTGAATCCCTAGACCCTTGTATAGGCCCCAGCAATGAGTAGGTGCGTGGTATTGGCTGAATGAGAGAGAGCCAGAGGGCCTGGCTTCCCACGTGCTCGGTGTGAGGCGTGCGGGGCCCAGTTGACTGACCCCCACACTGGGTATTCTTCACTGACAGCCACTGCATGATTCCAGCAGATTTCAGTTCAAACTTCTACCCACTGAAAAGCTGAATGGAAAAGGCCCAGGTCTTGCCCCATGGCATGGGATCTCCCTCTTTGGAAGGGCTATTAGGGAAAGTCTGTAAGGTCCACAAGGAGAAAAATACAGCCGGGCTTCAGAGACCCCAGACTCCGGGATATTTCACATTTTGAGATGATTTGGTGACCTCACTTGTGCAGCTAAGGAGGCAGGAGATGGAGAGGCAGTGGGGATAGAGGCTGTGGCCTCCAAAACGTCTTCAGGGTCTGTTCTCAGAATAGCCTTTGCCATCCAAGGTGTGGTTCTCAGGTGTGGGGACCTGGCTTGAAGCTCGGGGAGGGGGGAACATCATTGCCCTTGATGGCATCTGTGAAAAGAGCACCGCCACAGATCTCGGCCTCTGCGCCCTCGCCACAAGGCAGAGAACGGGGCAGTGGCACACAACGCCCCCTCTGAAGAAGAAAGCGCCCCGTGCGTGCTCTTGTGCTGGCTTCAGCAAGATGACTGTGCCCATTTATTGCAATTTCATGCTGCGATTATCTCACTTCAATCTATGCTGAAAATGGCAACTGTACCCACTGTGTCTCCAGCGTGGTGTAGTACATAGTTTTGTTTTCCAGACTTCCTGAAATCGTTGGATAAAGGGGAAAAATCTCCTTTGCTACAGAGCACAAAGAACTCTCTCAAAATAAATCACCTTTTATAGGTCCTCCAACATAATTTTGCAGCAGGGCACGCCGAGTTGGAGGTCATTTCTCCGCAGCTTTCCTGGAGAGCTGAATCTCCCTCACCACTCCCACTGTCACCACCACTGTCACAACAGCTGGCTGTGGCTTCACGATGGGATGGGTTGGCACCCAGGTGAGAGACCTACCTGGACTGGCTGTCAGTGCAGAGCAGTGGCAGGCGGGGGGCAGCAGGGGTCTTCGTCATGGCCAAGGATGTTCCTGGTGGTAGCAGAGAAGAGAGGTCGAGGGAAGGCAGGTGGTTTGACAAGAAGATGGAGAGGCAGGGGCATCAAGGAGCAAAAGAGACAGTGCCCCCACCCCAGCCTGGGACCCAGGGAACTCACAGGACAAAATGGCCTTCTGCTGAGAGGACTGCAGAGCCGTGGCTTCCAGGGAGAACTTAAGGCAGGGAGGCAGGTGGAAGGTTTGAATAACGAGTCAGGGATGATAGAGGATGGCATGTGGAGAGCCCCAGAGGAGGGCTGCAGATGTTTCGGAGAGGGGGTTTGTTTGGGGAAGGGGAAGTACAGAGCAGGATATGGGTGACAGGGTAGAGACACGAGGTGACTGGACAGTGGGGGCAGAAGGAAAGGGAGTGAGGCCTGGCAGCTTCAGCCTCAGGGAGCAAAGTGTGCCTTCCCTGGAAGAAGTAAGGTGACCAGGCTGTCCTGGGGGTGGGAAGATAAAGCCACAACAACCCTGAGACCAGCTGCTCTTCCAGAGTTGTCCACGAGGGACTTAACCTGAGCCATCTCTCATCCACACATCCATTCATTCATTAATCACCCAGTGTTCGTGAGCCTTGCTTGGGTCTAGTGTGTCCACAGCCTTTCTGCCACCTTAAATCCTTACCTGCCTGCCTGACCGCCACCTCCCCTACTGCTGCCCCAGACTGTGCCCATCTAAGCTGTCAGTCACTGTCCTGCCTTCTCCCTAGTGCCGGTCGTCACCCCCCACCCCCCGCCACCCCCGACAAGCAGCAGTTCCTTACCTGTAACATAGTACCTCAGATGAGTAATAATATCACGTTAGCTTGCCTACATCAAGCACCTACTCTATCCAGGGCGTGGTGCTAAGCGCTGTACATGTATCATCTAATGTCACCCTCACCCTGTGAGGTAGACGATAGCATCTCCCCAGATAAAACAACTGAAGCTGAACTAACTTTTCCAACATCATAAGGCAAAGCCATGATAGAGCTGGCATGGTAGCTTGTATTATTTGTCCATTGTTACATGCCCTCTACACTCCTTAAGGGTCTTATACTCTGGTTGCTCTGGGTGAGGCCCTGTGACTTGCTTTGACCAATAGACTATGGGTGGGGTCACAGCTCCAAGTGGGGGCTTTCAGAAGCATCTCCTATCTCTACTCATCCCCTTGGGCTTTTGGCATATGTCAGGGAATTACCTAGGCCCTGGAATGAGAAGACACAGAAGCCGACTTCCACCTGTCTGGAGCCACATCCGGCTGAGCCCAGCAGAGCCACAGACAGCCCACAGACCCACGAGCAAGAAAGACGTGTTCATTCTTATAAGCAGCGAAGACTGGGGAGTTTTTATTGCAGCAAAAGCTGACTAATACAGATTTTTCGGATTCCTGCCCCGATGCATCTTGGGCACAGACACCAAGGCCATTCTGACTGGGTCTAGATGTGGGCCTCCTCCACCCTCTTAGGAAAGGCTCTCTCTGCCTCTGTTCATCAAGCTGAGTCAGGCAGCCTGTAGCTGTTCCAGTTGCTCTCTTCTTTTTCTTCCCCTCCCCTCTTCCTAGAAACAAATCTGTATGGACCTACCCAGTCTCTCAGCAAATCTCTCAAACCTGCCTCTCTGCTGGTCAGGCAGCTACATCAGTCAGACACAACTGGGTCCTCACAGGGTCAGGCAATCTATGGATCACATAGCCATCCTGGTTCTAAAAGATTCTTCCTCTGTGCTGTTGTTACGCAACTCAATTAATAACGTAAAGCTAAAACAATGCCTAAGGATTTTTGGAAAATTCTTTCATTTTCCTCCTGCTGGCTCTCATGCCCTCTCCCTTGTGACCTCACATTCTCGAATGATTTGTCATATAAGTTTTTTTGCTAATTTATTTTTCAGTTGTTTTGCTTCTTCTTTTCCTCCCCCACCTAATCAGCTGCTGCTTCAATATAACCATAATTTTCAAAACCAGTAGGACATGCAGTGAACAATATGCAGTAAAATTGATTAACTGAAACCCTTTAAAAAAAAAAAAGTCCTAAAAGCTAATGGACTACTCTTTTTTTTATTTTAGCAGTCCTGTTAAGTTGTGTGGGGTTTTCCCGCAAATGTGTTTTTAAATGTTGTATCCTGATAAGACTAAACTTTGTAGCGGCAAAGATTTGATTCCTTCAAAGTAGAACATGATATTCTCTTAATGCCAAAGGCTCTGAAGTGAAAATTTATGTGTTGCTTATGCAGCATTCCTTCTTCTGATAAAATAATCCCACTTGCCTTGAGGACCCACCCTACCTCCCTCTCTGCCCCTGTGTTTTGGGAGGACGTAACCACACGCTCTGCTCCAGGAATGTGTCTGTGTCCCCCCAGGCTGTGTCCGGTCAGCACACTCCGGCATTGGTTCATTGGTCACATTGGTGATGTGATCTAATTTAGGCCCAGGGAGTGGGCCCAGGGAGGGAGCTGACAGGAGTGTGAGCTGGGAAGACACTCCAAACTTTGTTCCTCTAAACCCCAAGGGCTGGCCGTTGGCACGTTTATCATCAGTTCCTATGGCAGTCTTCAGCTGTCCTGATGTCTGCCCTCCCACATTCATTCAGCCAGCATTCACTGAGCACCTGCTGCGTGCCAAATGCTGTTCCAGACACCGGGAATGCAGTGTTGAATGTAAAACTCGCATTCTGATGGAAGGAGACAGACAAACCGTGAACACGTAAACAAATGGGTCATGATAAGTTCAAAGATGAACATACAACAGAGAGATATGATGGGGTGAATGGAGCCAGCTTGGTGTTGGGAAGTGACACTAACGGGGACCTGGGACAAGAAGCAGACCACAGAACAAAGACTTGGGAAGAGCAGAGAGGAGGTGGTGTAGCCAGGACAGGGAGTCCCAGGGATTCTGGGTTCAGGCAAGGGGAGTGGCTGCCCCTGGGGTTTCTACTCCCCCACCCCTCATCGTGAGCCCCAGGGGACTGGAATGGAGCTCAGTCTCCTCAGCCTGTCCACTCTGCTGGCTCATCTTGTCTCCCAGGCCAGGTGCTCAGGGCAGAGCTATGAGAGTTCAGCTTCTTCACAGGTAACACCAACCCCTAATTCATGCAGGAAGAACCACCTTTCCCAGTACTCTCTCCATCCTTGGTCACTTTTCTCCCTTCTCCCTGAATTTCCAGCCCCTTTGATGAAAGTCCCGGGTCCTCAGGTCCTACCTGTCTGAGCCTCTGCCCTTTGTGTCTGCCCTTGTTAATTTCCTTTCCCCACACCACTCAGCAATTCTGTGTCTCATCAGTCCTGCTTGTTGCTTACTTTCTGTCCCAAGTCGCGCTCCTGGTTTCTCTGCTGGTCATTGTCAGAGGTCTCTGACCTGCTTCTTCAAGCCCACAGCCTCTCCCTGCGCTGCTTACCCCCAGCATGGACCCAGCTCCTCTGCAATTCCCCAAAGCACAGCTAGCGCCCGGAGCCAGTGTTTAATGAAACCTTCCTAAGGGCTGGGGGTGACAGGAATGACTGCAAGACCAACAGATCATAAGAAACTGAAAATCCTATATCAGGGAAAGAAACATCCACCTCAGGTCATAGTTGTCTCTGCCAGTGGGAACCTGCCTGCAAGGAAGACACTTTACTTCATTAAGCAGAACGATACAGCCTCTCAGGCCAAGGTAAGGTCTGGGCCTTTAAGCTCCCCAAGGGACTCCTACCCCCAAGAGCTTTTCCCCCAGGGCCTTGCAAATACTCCTATAGGCGATTCCTGCATCAGGGAGCTGGGCCGACTGGAAACACAAAGCTGAAGTCAGCTGTCTTTCCACTGCCAAGTGGTGAGTGTGCCTGGAGGGGCTCCTGGTTCTAATTTACGCAAAGGCCCAGTGTTAACAGCACTGTGCAGAGAGATGCATTCCATGGCCAACTATCAGTCAGATTTTTCAGAAAAGAGCAGATACTCAAATAACAGAAAAGTGTGCTGATAGGTGTTTTTGTTTGGTTTTGCTTTTGCTTTTGCTTTTTTTTTGGATGTTGTGGGAAGCTGAGATGAAAAGTTAATGGTAGGGGGGCACCTGGGTGGCTCAGTTGGTTAAGCATCCGACTCTTGATTTTAGGTCAGGATCTCACAGTTTGTGGGATCGAGCCCTGAGTCGGGCCCTATGCTGATAGCACAGAGACTGCTTGGGATTTTCTCTCTCCCTCTCTCTCTCTCTCTCTCTCTCTCTCTCTGCCCCTCCCCCACTCATGCACACATGTTCACACACTCTCTCTCGCTCTCTCTCTCAAAATAGATAAGTAAACATTAAAAAAAAAGTTAATGGTAGGAATAATACCCAAAATGTTGATATTGTGAATAACTTAATATAAGCCTCTAAATCTTTGGGGGAAAGAAAGTGTCTTATGTCATAACCTTTTTTCAAACAACAAACATATTTAAGGATCTCTCTCTCACACAGAAAACTAAGCTATAAGATATTATATTATTTTTAAATTACCACATATTTTTTTTTTTCAATGTTTATTTATTTTTGGGACAGAGAGAGACAGAGCATAAACGGGGGAGGGGCAGAGAGAGAGGGAGACACAGAATCAGAAACAGGCTCCAGGCTCTGAGCCATCAGCCCAGAGCCCGACGCGGGGCTCGAACTCACGGACCGCGAGATCGTGACCTGGCTGAAGTCGGGCGCTTAACCGACTGCGCCACCCAGGCGCCCCTAAATTACCACATATTTAATGGACTTTTCAAAACGTAGTTCTGTTCAACCTATTAGATGTATTTATTCCATACAACGACATCCCAGTGTTTAAGCTAATTCTGAGAACTTCTCCTAAGTTAAGGGAAACACATCCATAATCAGAGAAGGAAAAGAGAGCATGATAGGTCTGAGTAATTTATGGGGGAGACCCCTGCTTGAGGCCACCATGCAGTGGGTATTTTCTCTCTCATGGTATCGCAATAGACTATGAATTCTACAGCTGTTCTCTTTGGCCTGTGTAAACTCAGTGTGGTTGACCATCTCCTGGGTCATACCTGCTGAAGGGAGTATCCACCACTCAGTTCAGTGAGGCTGGTCCCAACAGGTGCCCGGGAAGGAGGTCCCCCTCAGTGCCTGCCCTCCCTCCCTTAGGTAGTCTATGCTAGCAATGTCCACAGCCCCTCGGTTGTTTCCTTCTCATTTTAAGCCACTCTCCTTAGGCAGGAGAACTCAGATTTTACCAGGTCTCCCTCCTTCAAAAGCTTCCACTGGCTGGCCATGCCTATTTATAGTGCCTAAATTAATTTTCTATTTTTCACCTTTTCTCCTGATGTTTCCTTAACCTGCTGTACCTTTCCTCTACATTCTTACCATATAAATCCTACATAATCCTCAGGGTTTAATAAGTGCCACCTCCTCTGTGAAGTCTTAAGTGAACTACACCCCACTTAGAATGAAATGCTCCCATGATACTGTGATTGTGATTCATATTGATCACTTACTGCCTCTAGCTTTTGCTTTCTAGTGCGTTAGAGTCATCTGTCTTCTCTCTTGACTGTGAACCCCTTGAGGTCTGAGATTACGCTTCCTCCCCATGGTGAAAAGTAGGGGCTTTCATTATTCACCCAGTCGATGTATTTAGCTGGCATGAGCTCATTGCTGGATCTTTACTGCAGAGGGTGATTGAGCCTTTCCTCTGTGGTCCCTAGAGAAGTTTCCAGAATGTGATCATCAACAGGCAGGAGGGGGACTGGTCAGTGTGAGAGTCCTGAGGGAGGATTGAGACACATAGAGTCTGCACAGCTCTTCAAAGTGGGTAGAAGCACTCAGAGGGGAGGGTACAAGTCACCCACACGTGCAGCAGGCTGAATGCGTCTCCCTTCAAGGTCTCCCTTATGTCAGGCAAATAAAAGCTAGAGGATACTGGGGTCTTGTTGTTTAGCCAGAAAATGCCTACCATCTGTAAGTGGTAATGGTGATATCCTGGAGTCAATTTCACAGGTGAGCAGATCGAACATCCATTTTATTGTATACTAAACATTGGTGGGTTGGGTTGTAGTTATGACTCTTCATTCATTATCTCTTTGGTATTTATATTTCTTGCTCTTCATTATTTTTCAGAGTTCCATTTGTCCCTTTTTAGGAAATTCTGAATGTAAATGCTCTCATCCTGTCTCAGGACCAGCCAAATAGAGCTCTCAGGAGCCAAAACCAGCTACCTCCTCCCCACTGACCAACACTTCTGCAAGGCCAGGGTAAATGAGGACTATAAAGGCAAGAAGGGGTGCTTCACCTGCTCCTACATGGTTGCTCCACCCTGGTTTCCCTGCTGTCCTATCCAGTCTCTGCACTGCTTGCAGGGTCCAAGTCCTAAAGTACAAATCTGACCACTTCAATAGCTGCCCTTTGTTCAGATCAAGATCAGGTCCCCTATCTTGCTATCCATGGTCCTCTGTGACCCTGCATCCATCTCCTCCTTGTACTTTATGTTGATGCCATGCCCACTATCTGGTGGCCCACCCCATACTTTTTGTTCACCCCCATGCCCTTGCTCCTGATTTGACTTCTTGTGCTGTCCTTGCTACCTCTCTTTGCTTGGCTACATCCAGCTCATCTTTTAAGCATCTGATCAGTTGTCATCTTCTTTAGGAAGCATTCTGGAGATCCTCCTACTAGGTGTTAAATGTCTCCTGTATGTGTTCTCGCCCATTGGTCCCCTGTGCCTACCCCTACCATAGCATTTGGTGCCACTTGATATTATTTGTGTACATGTCATCTGCAGTACAGCCAGCTGCTCCTTGAGGATAGCAATTGTTATTCATCATTGTGTAACCAGTACCTGGCAAAGTACCTGGCACAAAGTCAGCATTGAATAAATTCTTGTTGGATAGAATTCCAATTTCTTCTATCTTACAGCTTAGAAAATGATTGTTGATTTCTTAGATGGACTCTGCATGTCATATTTTCAAAACTACAGCTACAGTGGTTCTATTAATTTATAAAAGTAACCCAGTGTTAGCTCTGAAAGCCAAAGAAGCTCCACTTTCTTGAGGAGAAAATGAGCTCTACCTACCTTCCAGCTCTCAGTTCTCCAAGTGCAAGGCAGCACCCTTGAGAATTACAGTAATGCCGAGTTCCCAGTCTTTGTCTCAGGTGAGATTTGTGACAACAAAAATGCCCAGAGCGTTCTCATAAAGGTCTCTGTGACAGAATCATCTTAATTTAAAAAACAGATGGGGGGGGGTACCTGGGTGGCTCAGTCAGTTGAGTGCCCCATTCTTTATATCAGGTCAGGTGATGATCTCAGGATCGTGGAATTGAGAACTGCAACATGGAGACTGCTTAAGATTTTCTCTCTCCCTCTCCCTCTGCCTCTCCCCCCAATCAAAAATTAAAATAAGACAAGACAAGACAAGGTAAAATAAAATAAAATTAAATTAAATTAAAATAAAATAAAATAAAATAAAATAAAATAAAATAAAATCTAGTCACTTTAAAAAACAAACAAAACAAAAGAGGTTGGAAGAACCATGACCATGTCCTCTAGAATTTCTCCATGTTTGGACTTAATGATGCTGGCTGCTTATCTCTGCAATCTTTCAAGATGCCTCTTTGCATTATTTGCATCATTTACTGTCTATATTGTGACATTCTATTCAAGTCATACTCAATCAAGTTTCCTTTAAAACAATCACTTTGCAGGGGCGCCTGGGTGGCGCAGTCGGTTAAGCGTCCGACTTCAGCCAGGTCACGATCTCGTGGTCCGGGAGTTCGAGCCCCACGTCGGGCTCTGGGCTGATGGCTCGGGGCCTGGAGCCTGTTTCCGATTCTGTGTCTCCCTCTCTCTCTCTGCCCCTCCCCTGTTCATGCTCTGTCTCTCTCTGTCCCAAAAATAAATAAACGTTGAAAAAAAAATTAAAAAACAAAAAAACAAACAAAAAAAAAAACAATCACTTTGCAGAAGGATTTGGGGGATTTAATCATTTCTTTATCAACAAATATTGATTACCTACAATGGGTATACATCTGTGAGAAAAAATAGACAAAAATTCTTACCCTAGTGGAGCTTAATTCTAGCCGGAAAACCAGAAAAGAAACATCGTAAGTGAGCATATTCTGTATTATTGAAGCTAATAGTCACTAATCAATAAAAAGAAAACTAAAATAGGGCAAGTAAGGGGGGGACCAGAAGTATGGTAGTGGTTTTTTTGGTTTGTTGGTTGGTTGGTTGGTTGTGTTTTGTTTTGTTTTGTTTTTTAAGAGAGGGGGTGGTAATTTTAATAGAGATAACATAGCTCTCATGGAGAATTAAAACATCTGAGCAAAGGAGATGAGGGAGGAAGTCACATGTATATGCAGGCTGATGGGGGATGACCAATACAAAGGCCTTAGGGAAGTTTGTACATGGAACACTGAAAACAATGTGGGGGTTGCAAGGGTGAGGGAGGGAAATAAGAGATGAGATCAGAAAAGTAAGAGGTGGGCAGGGCTCAGATCACATAAAACCTCATAGATCTCTATAAGGATTCTAGTTTATACTCTGAGATGAACAGGAAGCCATTGCAGGATTTTTGAGAGATGTGGGTGTGCCTGGGTGGCTCAGTTGGTTAAGCGTCCCAACTTCGGCTCAGGTCATGATCTCATGGTTCGTGGGTTTAAGAGAGATGTGATGTGATCTGAGGTCATAAGTGATCCCTTTGATTCTGTGTTGGGAATAGACTGTAGGGGGCAGGGGTATAAGGGGGAAATCCGCTAGGAGTCTGCTGCTGTTATCCAGACAGAAACAGTATAGGCTTGGACTGGTGTAGAAGTGGGGTAATGGCGAGAAGTGGTTACATTCTGGATATATTTTTGGAAGGAGACCTATAGGATTTCCTGATGTAGAGTATGACAGAGAGAAGTGAAGGATGATTTCAATATTTTGGGCCTGAGCACCTGGAAGTGAACTGAGAAAGACAGCAGCAGGTCAAGCACCTGTTCAGGGCAATCAGATATTGAATATCTACAGGGAGACATCAAGTGGAAGTTAGATGCGGAAATCTAGAATTCCAGAGAAAGGTCAAACTGATGTTGTAAAGATGGTTGACATATAAATGGAGAAGAGAAGAAGTCCAAGGATTAAAAACTGGGACATTCCAACACCTAAAGCTAGGAAAAAAAGAGAAACCAACAGAGACTGAGAAGGAGAAAGTCATTGAAATGGTTAGAAAACCAGGAGTGTCCAAAGACAAGAGAGAAGAAATTGTTTCCAGGAGAAGGGAGTTATCAGATCTGTCAAAGGTTACCAATAAGTCAAATAAGATGAAGACTGAGAACTGACATGGACTTTATCAATGTGCTGGATATTGGTGACATGGGATACTGCATTAATGGTGTCCTTCCCAAATGCTAATCTACCCACAATCTTTTTTGGAAAGAATCTTTGCAGATATATTCAGTTACATTAAAATAAGGTCTTATTGGATTAGGATCGTCCTTAAATTCAGTGACTAGTGTCCTTATGATAAGAAGACCATGTGAAGACACAGAAAGAGCTAGCAAGGAGAATGCAGTGTGACAGCGGAGCAGAGATGGTGGAGTGATGCAACTAAAAGCCGAGGAACACCATGATGGTTGGCAACCACCAGAAGCCAGGAAGAAGCCAGGGAAGGATTCTTCTGTAGAGTCTTTAGAAAGAGCACAGCCCCAATGACACCTTGAATTCAAACTTCTGGCCTCCATAACTGTGAGAGAATAAATTCCTATTATTTTAAGTCCCCCAGTTTGTTGTATTTTGTTATGAAAGCCCTAGGAAATGGAGGCACTTGATGCCTCAGCTTGGGCTGCCGTGACAAAATACCACAGACTGGGGGGCTTATAACACAGACATCTATTTCTCACAGTTCTGGAAGCTGGAAGTCAAAGATGAGGTACCCCCAGGGTTGGGTTCTGGTGAGGACTCTCTCCCTCACTTGTAGATGGCTGCTTTCTCACTGTGTCCTTACATGGCAAGTGGAAAGAGAGGAAGAGCACCAGCTCTCTGATGTCTCTTATATGGTGCGCTAATCCCATCATGATGACCCCATCCTTGGGACTTCATCTAACCCTAACTACCCTGCAAAGATCCCATCTACAAATACCATGACGTTGGAGGTTAGGGCTTCAATATATGAATTTTGTGGGGTATACAATTCATTCCATAGCACTTGGTAAAGTAGTCCTTTTACATCTTTGTTCCTTGATTTCCTCATCTGTAAAATGGGGATAATAATAGTACCAACCTCAGAGAACTGTGGTGAGGAGAAAAGGAATTCATAGATGTAATATTCTTAGAACAGTACATACTAAATGCTATATATGATATTAGCTATTACAATGATTTATGAAACTAATCATTTCGTTTTGAAATTAAAGTACTCATTTTCATTTTTTCCATGTTTAATTCTCAATTAGTTCACTAATTTGACAGATTATATTTCCCTAAGCTGCTAAACACTGATTTCACACTTAATCAAATTCTCTTAAACATTTCAAATTAAAGAAAAGACCTTATACATCTAGCCAGTAAAATTCTCCTAATACTTAAACACTGTTTAAGCAATTGATTGGCTAATTTCCCTAAACATTTCAAACTGAAGTCACAAATCTAAAGAGTGATTACATCAAACACTTCAAACATCTAACACAGTAGGTGTTAAACAAAATTGTTCTCAAGCACTGTTAACTCTTCCAATGCTAATAAATAAAATTGTATACTGTTAGATTAAACTACTTTAAGCATTTCAACATCTTAGAAAATAAATTTCTAAACTTAGTATATTGGATTTTCCTGAGCATTTAAATGTTCAGTAAATTTAACAAGTCAACTTTTCCTAAATGTATCTATTAAAATCATAAATCCTGTAATTTTTAATATATTATTATAAGCACTTACCTCAACATAAAGCAGAACTGTGATAACAAAATATGTTCTTACACTCAAATAAATATAACTTACACAAAAAAGCATCATTACTTCATTGTTTGGAATTCTTGTTTGTTATACCTTGCTGGTGTTACAAAGTTAATTTTCTAAATAATACGATCAGAATTACCAAGTCTTTGGTAGCACCTGAGATTACAGATGGCCATTGAGAGGTCCAAGTCCCAAACTGCAAAGGTAGGATACCTGTGCATGGACATGGGGAAGGGCATGGATGGCCCCCTGGAATATTTCACCAGAGCTGTGCTTTAACAAAGCAAGTCCCTTCTTATGTTGGCTTATAGTTGGCTTCTAGCTGTACTGTCAGTGGGAGAACACCATGCTTTTTTAGTGGGATTGCATGTCACAATCCAGTGCATCTCATATATCCTAGGAACCTTTCAACTTTCACCCTGACCCAGTTTTTTTTATAACTTTTTTCCTTTTTCTTCTCCGACTTGGGAAAATGGAATCCTGTACACATGCACATGCGCGCACACACACACACACACACACACAGAGTCTCTCGGGGGGGGGGGGGGCCCCCACACACACATAGCAATTTCAATCAGGCTTCTTGATGAGACTTCATTTACTCTCTTTTCTTCCTCAGTGGCCTGTTTCTCTAGCCATTTACTGACAACTGCAAGCTCTTGAAGATAGGGTGTGCATTGGTCATCTTTGTGTTTCTAGTGGTCCTCACATTTGCCTGGTGCTCCATAAATGTTTGTTGAATGAATTAATGAATAAATGTAACAAATTATAAACTCGGAGTAACAAACTCCAAATATCAGCTCCACTCCCATCAGGTAGGGTAAGCTTTGCCTTGCAATAATTCACTAACTTGGCCCTTCATCTGGAAACTGTGACAGGACTCTCCTATACCTTTTTAATGACACCTCACTTATAGCCCTTGCTTCTTGCTTGTTTCTGATGAACCCTTCTCAGTAACAATGTACATGTCACACATGCCGCCACCATTCACCACCTTTCCCCTCAAGGTTGACTTCACAGTGGATGTTAATACACTTTCCTATGAAGTCTGTACTGTTCAGAATTATCCTCTGAATTGGAAATCCTTTTTAGAAAGACTCTGTGATGGGGTGCCTGGGTGGCTTAGTCGGTTAAGCATCCAACTTCGGCTCAGGTCATGATCTCACAGTTCGTGGTTTGGAGCCCTGCATTGAGCTGTTAGCTCAGAGCCTGGAGCCTGCTTTGTTTTCAGTGTCTCCCTCTCTCTCTGTCCCTACCCCACTCATGCTCTGTCTGTCTCTCTCTCTCTCTCAAAAGTACAAATAAACATTAAAAAAAATAAATAATAAATTAAAAAAAGAAAGGCGCCATGATGTAGTTGGCATTCAGGGTACGATAATTTGCTGTCCTGGGCATGGTACTTAAGAGCATACATTATGAACCCGTAAACACATGATAACAGATCCTGGCTCTGCCATTCACTACCTTTGTTATTTGGCCTTTCTCAGACTCAGTTACCTCTGTAAAAATGTTACTAATATTTATCCCAGAGGGTCCAGGCAAGCATTGAATGAAGTAAGCCATGCAAAGCTCTTAGGATAGAGAAGAGCACTTGAGTGCCCCACAAATAGTAGTTACTACCCAAGTGGACTCTCCTTTTCCAGCTATCACCCCAGTCTCCTGACTAAAAGAATAGTCACATTCACCCTGCTTTATTTCTTTAACATGATTCTTAAAAGGGTGAGGGGCAATGAAGAATAAAGAATGCCCGCTTCGGGGAAAGAAAAAAGAAGCTAATCATATTGTAAGCAGGAGGGCCTGATGTTTCTTCATATATTTCCAAAGCAGTGCTAAGTAATAGTCAACAAAATCATGAGATTTTTGTGATTTTTAAATAAAAATTTTAAATACAAGCTTAACAATAATAAGCCCATGTAAGATTGAATCATGTAATGAGTCACTTCAATTTTTGACAGGCCTCTTAGTTCAAAGCCCTTAGATACTTCCTGTAATCAAAACCCATTTTCAAATTCACAGGAAGATATTATCTAATGATCCACTCAGTCTTTTCATGTTCTTAATTTGGGGTCAGTTTCAATGGCCTGTCTCACATCAGCTGTCATTTTTGTGATCGAAATGTCACTTCACATTACGGTTTTCATTGAGACAGTTCTCATCTTTGGTTTCAATTCAATTTAATTCAAATCGGATCTGTATGTCTCAGGACAATTCAATTCACTTAAATTCCCCTCTGTTCTGATAAGATTGTACCCACTACTTCCTGTTGATGCCACTGAAGTTCCTGATACCTTCCAAGCCCCTGGTGCTTCCTGGGAGGGCACTGGTCTGATAACAAGGACACTGCTGCTTCTGCCCACTGAGATGGGCCTGGTGCCAGCCCTGGAACCAGCTAGGCCAGACTTATGGCCACCAATGTTTGTGCTGCCACTGCTGTCTCTAGTGTTGGTGCTGTCAGTCTCTACCACCCCATCCCCCCACCAAAGCCCTACTGGGTCAGTACTCTTCTGAACTGTAGAAAAATATTTCCTTACACTTTATTTTATAGAAATCTGGGCTGAGAAACAGCTCATTAGGTAGTAAGAGTATGGGAAGTTGTTGTAATTTACTTCGTTTTCTTTGGTTTTGTTGAGCTTTTCCAGTCTTTCCCCCCACAAAAGACAAACAAAAGAGGTTGGGCCACAGCACAATTCACCCATGCCACACTCAAAACTACCCTTCCCTTGTAACAACTGAACTACTTTTTCCACACCTGGATTGTATATCTGACTTTCCCTAGGAAAAGTTCATTTCCAAGAAGCTTCTCTTGCAAGACCCCTGGCAGAGACGACCACACGACCATTCCACCAGACATCAAAACTCCTTTATCCTGTCACCTTGTGGGCTGGAAGACCAAAAACATTCTGGGGCCTTCATGGCACTGTCCAGAGTAAGAACACAAAGGATACTGGGAGCAGACAGGATCAGGGCCCAGAAAATAAACCCAACCATAGAAGAGGGAGATCCAGCTAAAGAAGAGAATAGGCACCCCACAGTATTCCCAGGGGCTGTGTTTGATTCCAGTTTTCCACAAGGAAACTCACCAAGTGAGCAAAACCCAGCTGTGGAGGTCAGGTCAGAGCTGCCCTATAATTTGGCCATTTGGCTGCTTCAAATGGAGAGGAGAAACTAAGGTCAGAACAGGGAAGACTGAGGTTGTGCATAAAATTGAGGGGGCAAATGAAGTACATGGGCAGGTCACTAGCCGGGGGAATCCAAATGGAGTAGTAAAGTTGGAAGCTGTAAGTGGGCTGTGGTATCTGCTGCATGCTACTGGCTCAGACTAGGGTTTCTTAGTGTTCCTTCTGATTTAGAGTATCTAGAAAACCAAGGCAGAAGCTCAGATGTGTAGACTGGACTTACAGAGTGAATTTAGGAACAATGTAATTGCTGAAGCATAGACTTTGAAGTTACAAGTCTTGGGTTCAAATCCTAGCTCTGACTCATAGTAACAGTATGGCTTTGGGCAGATTAATCTTTCTATATTTTTATGTCCTCCAGTAAAGAGCCTCATAGGGTCCTTTTAAGGATTTGTAAAGTGCATATCTGAGCACCTGGCACATAATAGGTACTCAAAACCTGAAGGAATATGGCACGTGGCCTAGTTGGCTAATAGCACAATTAATTCTTTGGTGAGGCTAAGCCTGTTGACAGTTTGCCTTCCCAGATAAGGAAAGACTCAGGGACTGGCAAGCTGGGCCTGCAGGTATGGGTCTCACAGCTGAGAGAAGGGGCTCTGAAAAGATCCTGCAGGATGTGGGTGGTAGGCTGGGAAGGAGAGCCATTCATGGGGTGCTCCAGAGCATTAGCTGGTCTGGGAAGGTTGTTTTGAATCACAATATAAGACAAATATCCATTCACAGTTTCCTCCTAGACTCAGGAAGGAACATCCCTTTCCCAGGGGTATGGGTGTGCCCAAGCCCAGGCACACACTTTACATTCGACGGTCACAGTCTGTCTCCAGTGTATGCTCTAGCTTTTATTGCTCTAAGTTATAGCCTCACATGTGAACATTTGATCCTTGAAATGCAGTCCATGTATTCTAGTTTCACAATGTTTGTGAATCTCCCATAGTTAATATGTATATTTTTTGTTATTGCTGTGTCTTTGGGACTGATTCCAGTTTTCTTTCTCTCTGGGACAGCAGCATTAATACCCCTAATCTATACTGGAAGATGCCCTGAGTTTAAATTAAATTGATGCTCCACTGAGTGTGAAACATGCGAGATCCTGCTACTCTAAGTCTGGACTCCACTGAAAGAGCTCATCCTTCACAGCTTGAAGAAAAGGAATGGATGTGGCACCGCACAGACGCCCCTCTCTCCTCCCCAGCCTTACTTCCTCCCCTTCTATTCCTCACTCCAAATTCTGCCACTTCCTCCAATGGGCCAAACATACACCTTTCCTGCTTTTGTGCCTTTGCACAAACTCTTTCCTCTGCCCAAATTGGCTTTCCCTCCTTCTCTCCTGATGGACTTCCCTTTAGTCTAAACAGCCCAGCTTGACTTATCCTTCAGAATCCTCTCTGTAGACCTCCTCAATCCCCTTGTCCTTCCCTATGCATTTTATGTACAACTCTGTCATTCAGCTTCTCATATTCTAACTTCTCCCCCTGTGAGCCCTTTGAAAAGGCAGCATGTGTCTCACTCATGGTATCTATATCCCCAGCAACTATCACAGTGCCTAGCACTTATTTGGTGCACATTAAAAAATGTATGGGTGATTTGTAGTATATCTTGAAATCTAGAATTCTAATACCTCCAGCTTTGTTCTTCTTCTTTATTTACTTATTTATTTTTTGAGAGAGAGAGAGAGAGAGAGAGACAGAGTAAAGCAATGGAGGGGCAGAGAGAGAGGGAGACAGAATCCAAAGCAGGCTCCAGGCTCTGAGCTATCAGTACAGAGTCCAATGCAGAGCTTGAACTCGTGAATTGTGAGATCATGACCTGATCTGAAATCAGATGCTTAACAAACTGAGCCACCTAGGCGTCCCTGCAGCTTTGTTCTTCTTTCTCAAGATTGCTTTGGCTATTCAGGGTCTTTTGTGGTTCCATACAAATTTTAGCATTATTTGTTCTAGCTCTATGAAAAATGTTGTTGGTATTTTGATAGGGATTGAATTGAATCTGCAGATTGCTTTGGATGGTATGGACATTTTAATAATATTAATACTTCCAACCCATGAGCATTGGAATATCTTTCCACTTGTTTGTGTTGTCTTCAATTCCTTTCATCGGTGTTTTAGTTTCAAAGTACAGGTCTTTACCTCCATGGTCGTGTGACCATGCTAGGTATTTTATTCGTTTTGGTGTAATTGTAATGGGGATTGTTTTCTTAATTTTTCTTTATGCTACTTTGTTATTAGTGTGTAAAAATGCAACACCTCTCTGTATATTAATTTTGTATGTGAAACTACTGAATTCATTTATCAGTTCTAATAGTTTTTTGGTAGAGTCTTTAGGGTTTTCTCTATACAGTATCCTGTCATCTGCAAATAGTGAAAGTTTTATTTCTTTTTACCAGTTTAGATGCCTTTTATTTCTTTTTTGTTTGATTGCTACAGCTAGGACTTCCAGTACTATGTTGAATAAAAAAGTGGTAAGAGTGGATATTCTTGTCTATTTTCTGATCTTAGAAGAAAAGCTCTCAGTTTTTCACCATTGAGTATCATATTATCAGTGAGTTTGTCATATATAGCCTTTATAATGTAGAGATATATTCCCTCTAAACCCCAAAAAGTATGGTACAGATACAAAAATAGACCCATGGATCAACGGAACAGAATAGAGAGCCTAGAAATAAACCCATGCTTATATGGTCACTTAATCTATGACAAAGGAGTCAAGAATATGCAATGGGGAAGACAGTCACTTCAATAAATGATACTGGGCAAACTGGACAGCTACATGCAAAAGAATGAAGCTGGACCACTTTCTTATGCTGTGCACAAAAATAAACCCAAAATGAATGAAAGACCTAAATGTGAGACCTGAAACCATAAAACTTCCAGAAGAAAATATAGGCAGTAATTTCTTTGACATTGGCCTTAGCAACATTTTTCTAGATATGTCTCCTCAGGCAAGGGAAACAAAAGCAAAAATAAACTCTTGGGACTACACCAGAATAAATTTTTGAACAGTGAAGGAAACCATCAACAAAACAAGAAGGCAACTTATGGATGGGAGAAGATATTTACAAATGATATGTCCAAAAAAGAGGCTAATATGCAAAATATATAGATAACTTCTATAATTCAGTACCAAAAAACTCCACAAATAATCCTATTACAAAATGAGCAGAGGACCTGAATAGACATTTTTCTAAAGAAGACATACAGATGGCCAACAGATACAAGAAAGGATGCTCAACACCACTAATCATCAGGGAAATACAAATCAAAACCATAATGAGATATCACTTTACACCTATAGAATGGCTAGAATCAAAAACACAAGAAATAACAAGTGTTGGTGAGGATGTGGAGAAAAAGGAACCCTTGTGCACTGTTGTTCACTGTTAATGGGAATGTAAACTGGTGCAGCCACTGTGGAAAACAGTACTGAGGTTCCTCAAAAAATTAAAATTAGAAATGCCAGGGGCGCCTGGGTGGCGCAGTCGGTTAAGCATCCGACTTCAACCAGGTCACGATCTCACGGTCCGTGAGTTCGAGCCCCGCGTCGGGCTCTGGGCTGATGGCTCAGAGCCTGGAGCCTGTTTCCGATTCTGTGTCTCCCTCTCTCTCTGCCCCCTCGCCCGTTCATGCTCTGTCTCTCTCTGTCCCAAAAATAAATAAACGTTGAAAAAAAATAAAATAAAATAAAATTAGAAATGCCATATGATTCAGTAATTCCACTAAACTCCAAAGAAAATTCCAAAATTCCAAAGAAAACAAAAACATTAATTAACTTGAAAAGATACATGCACCCCTATGTTTATTGAAGCAGTACCTACAATAGCCAAGATACGGAAGCAGCCCAAGTATCCATCGATTGATGAATGGATAAAGAAACTGTGATGTGTATGTGTACACATATATAATGGAATATTATTCAACCATAAAAAAGAATGGGATTTTGCCATTTTGTGACAACATGGATGGACCTAGAAAGCATTATGCAAAGTGAAATAAGTCATAGACAAATACCATATGATTTTACTTCTATAGGAAATATAAAACACAAAACATATGAATAAACCAAAAAAAAAAAAGTCTCTTAAATACAGAGAACAAATTGGTGGTTGCTAGAGGGGAAGCAGGTGGAGGGGATGAGAGAAATACATAAAGGGGATTGAGAAATACAAACTTCCAGTTCTAAAATAAATAAGTCATGGAGATGAAAAGTACAGCATTGGGAATATAGTCAATAATATTATAATAACATTGTATGGCAACAGATGGTGACTACACTTACCATAGTGAGCACTGAGTGTTGTATAGAATTGTGAATCAATACATTGTACACCTAAAACTAAAATAACACTGTATGTTAATCATACTTCAGTTTTAAAAATAAAAGAATATATATGGATGAAAACCAAAGCATTCTCTTTGTTTCTTCTTCCTACAGAAACGATGACTATTGGTAAGAGGATTGTTTGTGCCGAGGACACAGTGGGACAACCACCTTACAAAGATCTTAAGTAACTTTTCCCATCCAACAACATCCGGACGACTGCAGTGACCAAATGCTGAGCTGTAACCACAGCAATAACTGGCCCTCTTTCCATATTAGGTTTGGTGAATATGAATGGCCTGGCCATCCTCAAGTGGCCTAAGTGGTGTGCTGCAGGGGAAGCATGACTGTCATGGCCAAGAACCAAGATTGGACTGTGGAAGAAACCACCTGATGTAGTGAGAACACTAAGAGTACCCTAGAGCACTGGGATTCTTAGTGATTAACACGAGGCCCTTGGTGATGGGGTCATAGCACCTGCTCTGGCAATGTCACTCTGACATGATGTTATTTGCTTGAATGCCCTGGAAGGACAGAATAGTTAAAAATATATCCAGGTGCTAAATAGGCAGCAGATCTAATTCATACTGGACTACCTTTGAGCTAATAACTGTCTTCAGAAAATAATTTTACCCCAAGAAGTGCTCCAGCTTTGCAAGGAATAGACCCAGGAGAGTCAGAGGATAAACAGGCTGTTCCCCTAGAGAAAATCTAGTGCAAGGAGGGCTAATTCACAGCAAATTCACTGCCCCCTCCCATGCACATGGCAGAGAGTACCAGTTGATCATAGATGTCTCTTGTGCTGCACCTAGATTCTGAGGAGCCAGAATCCTCAACAGAGTTTTCTAGATGGCCAGCAGCCACTTCCTTGCAACTGGTGTTGACATTAGAATGAAAGTTAATTGCCATCTATCTCTGTTAGGGAGGCAAGCATCTCAATGGCATAAGCATTCTGGACTACCCTTTCAGGGCATATTTGTCCACCAGGGGAACAGCGTCAAGAACAGGTGTACCATTGTGTGAGATGAGTTGATGGAGAGGTAACACAACCCTCCCCTGAGAAAGGCACAACTTTTGGGCCTTCTTGGCCTGAGTGCTTTCTGGGGTATTTCCATATGCAACAACCCAGGGGCATAGCCTTGGGAAGCCACAGACAGGTTTCCTTTCACTTCCAGACACATATATCACTTTCACAGCACTTGGGGAATGGAAATACCTACAAGAGTGAAGGTCAAGGGCTCTCCCTGGGTATCTCATTCATTACTCAGCTTTTCCTTTGTGACCACATCAGCCAACCCACTGCCAGCTCTCCTCCTCATCCTCATTGCTTCTGCCTCCATACAAATGAAACCAAAGGCCTTAGCATACCTTGGGGTGGGGGGAGGAGGTGGCTGTTACCTAGTGGTCCTCTCTCTCCCATCATGGGTGCAAGGTAATTGGGTATCTCAACCACACATTGCACCACTTCTCCAAGATGACATCCTGGGAAGCTCATTATCTTTGTCTGAATTAACATTTCACTATGGGGCTAACTGGGTAGAAGCAGGATCATTGCATGTCTTCAGAAAGTTCTTATTGCCACAGCTGCCTGGTTTAAGAAACTCTACACTGATTTCACATCTAAATAGAGGCCTTTGGTTCTGTAAGGCAGTGTTAACCACACTTCAGCTTCACGTGTTCCCCAGCCTGCCTAGTCCATTTCCATCTCTGATTGGCTTTCAACAACTGGGATCCAAAGAGAACCCAAGGTTCTGCCTGCATCCGATGACATGAGAATTCAACTTTCCTTGCCCAAGGTTCCACTCTGACTCTTCCTCCCCATTCAGACATCCTCCACCATACCAGTGTTCCAAACCAAAGCATGAAGGACATGTGCCAGCTGGATAGCCAGCAGATATACTGTCTCTAGAGCCAGGCAGATGAGCCCAGAAGAATGGTCCCAGAGAAACCAGACTGGCCACAGCAGATATCAGGCAGCCATCCCAATAAACTTTGGCATGTCCTTGGCACTGAGAACCTGGGTAGGAGATCCAGGGGCAGCTGTGCCTATTGTTCCCCCCACCACCCACCCAAAGATCTTCCTGCCCAGAGAGCTAGCAGCCCTGGGTACTACTGAGTATGTTACTGGCTTATTGATATGAAACAGAAGGTGGCTTTGTAGGAGCCAGCAGGCAAAGAAGCCTGTCTGCATGGCAGGCAGGTGGCTTTGTGTCTAGAAAGCTTTATCTAGCCAGTCCAGCTGTGGCCAGAGGCCATTTTGAATTTGAATTCCCTGAACCCATCAGCAACTCTGCCTCTGTTCTCTTGCATTCTGTTTGGTTTCCCTTTAGTTTCCTAGTAAATGTTCCTTTTGAAAAACTCCAACCTGGTCTCATTGAACTTGAAGGGAAGGGGATTCTCCAGCCTCTTTTCCAATATGGAAAAGGAAATTAACATACCTTGAAAAAATGGAAATGGCAGTGAGAGGGTCAGATATTGGGAGAAGACCTTGGGAAAAGCTGGTGCCAAAAGATGGGAGAGGCCAAGTGTCTCCCCTACCCACCTGGCACTGATTCTCAGCCCCTTCCTCTTGCTGCCTTTGTCTTCAAGCTGATGTGCCTTGGATGTGTGTAGCTACCTAAGCTTCTCCCCTCCAGTGAGCTGAGCACATTCAATGGGTGATAGGCTGTCCAGGAAGTACACTGGTACACAATCAGAGCAGGAATAAGGGAGAGAGGGATAGGCGTGGTTTCTACAATGTGGATGTTTTCAAAATGCTCCAATTATCATGACTCTAAATGGAATGACTTAGTCCTCATGACCATTAATAGAACTAAATTGCATATGAAAATAAGAAAGTTATGCATGTTTTCATACTTAAGCCAAGGAGACTGACAAAAGATAGATGTGGAAAGCTATCTTCATGGCCATCCTGTCCTGCAATGGTGGATGTCCCAGTTATCTATCACTGCGTAACAAAATACAAAGCTTACTGATTTATAGGGGAAGTTATTACCCCTCATGGTTATGTGAGTTGTCTGGGCTTGGGTGATTGCTTTCTCTTGGAGTCCCATGGTTACTATCAGATGGCAGCTGAAGGTGGCATCATCTCAATGCCCGACAAGGCAGAATATTTATGATGGGTTTATCACTTACATGTCTGGCTCCTTCACTGGGATAACTGGAACAGCTGGTTGCTGTTTGGGCTTCTCCATATAATCTCTCCACATGATTAGTTTGGGCTTCCTCACAACATGGAGGTCTCAAGGCAGTCAGACTGTTTGCATAGCACTGGCTTCCCCAGAGCTAACATTCCAAGAGGTCCCAGTAGATGCTGCAAGGTTCTTCTAAATAACATTTGAAGTATCACAGAGTCATCCCTGCCACATACTACTGGTCAAGAGCAAGTCATCAGGCCAGCCTAGATTTGGGGGAAGAGATTACACAAGAATGGACTATCAGAAAGTGTGGCTCACGAGGGCTACTTTGGAAATAGTGGGGTTAGGAGTGGAGAGGGAGGTGTCACTGAATCAGAAGCCTTCCTGGATAGCTCGTATTTTAAAAGCACATGTAAGTCTTAATACATACAATGGTGTGGGGGGGGGGGGGGTGAGTGTGGTAGTAATAAAGGGCAGAGGAGAGGGGGAAGGGCTATCCATGGACACTTAAATAGAGCAAAATCTAATGAAAAGCAACTGGTTATCACTGATGCAGAGCCTACCATAAAACAAGAAACTTTGGAGTAAAAATATGATTATCATCATCCTACTGAGAGCTCAAAAGCTTAAGTTGGATGCTTTTCTCCCTTTATCTCTGAGCCAAAGGGACATGGGCCACAAATGCTGTCCCTTTATGTCATTGCTACTGCCTTCCTAAACTCTGTCATAGGATAGTTGTATTCATGAAGGCTGGGTGACTGTTGTCAGACAGTTATGAAGGTATATTTATTTGTAAGAAGGTTATTGATGATAAACCACTGCATCTTATAGCTTAGAACACATCACATTGCTTTTACCATTTCTTTACTCTTTGAAAATTCAACTGTTATTCCAAACAGTAAAGGTAGTAAAACAAAATTACAGTCTTCTTGACTCAATACTAAATTCACTGTAGCTATTATTCCAATAATTATCAATTGCATTAAAGCTATTTCCAAACCAGCATCTGACATAGTAATACTGATAGTTTTTCCTATCAAGTGAACATCACCTCAAGACACTGATATTAGCGCAATTTAGATACAATTCTTCTTGCGTGGCAGCAGTTTCCAGATTTGAATTTATCAAAGAAAGGCAATTTCTCTAATTTGCCAATCTCAAAGCTGTCAGAGAATAATAAATACCTGAAGATACTTGTATTCAGGGCTTCAGAGACAAGCTTATGGGCTACATAAACTGGTAAATAAACCTTCCAGAAACAAGTTTTTTTTAATCTTTATTTCAAAAAAGTAATGATTTTTAAGATGTATTTTCCCCCTCAGGAGTTTTTAGGATTAAATTAAAAATTTTTAGGTATAGGGTCCCTGGGTGGCTCAACTGGTTAAGCATCTGACTCTTGACTTTGGCTCAGGTCATGATCTCACAGTCTGTGGGTTCAAGCCCTGCATCCGGCTCTGCACTGATAGTATAAAAGTATAAAATAAAGTTTCAAATAATCCCTACCTTAGAAGTGCACTGGAAAGTGCAAAGCAGAGTAAGAACTCAGTGAAGAAAAGCCATGCTATAAAGTGTACGTTTCTTAAAGGGAAACAAATGTGCTATACCTATCTGCATGTCTGCAAATGCAGACTGAAAGCTCTGCTGAGGACTCACGGGGCCTGCTGGCTCCAGCGACGTTCATGAACCTTCCTAACCAAGCTGCAGATCTGCATTATGGTCACGATTGTGGGTAGCGTGGTTCAATTATGGTCAGTGTTTTCTGGATGCAAAGAGTGAATACAAAATACGTTTTCTTGAGAATAAGATGCAGGCAGCCCTGGGCCAAGCCCCACGGAGACCAACGGTATGTCTTGGCTCCTCTTTAAAAAGGAAGAGGAGCTGCTTTATGCCACTTTTCAAATTAGAACTCTGGGGATGAAGATACCTCAACCAAAGTAAATATTTTTTTTCTTTTCAAAATATGTGTTGGTTTTGCTTTGCTCTCTGCAAATTAAGTGAAACCCTATGTTGAATTGCACTGGTAGATTTTGAAAGAATTGTGTTTGTTTGGGTAGAATTAGCCAGAAGACATGTAAACTTTGCCTCCTGGTGTTTCCCACACCTGAAAGGCACGTTGAGGAGCCAGTGGCACTTACATGTCAGGTCCCTAGTCTTGCAGGTTTGGGAGAGGAAGCTGCCTGCCTGACCTGCTGGATCCTGGCCCCAACTAGTGCTCATCACACTTGTTTGGCCTCACCCCACCCCCCCAACCCTGAGCCCCAGCCCGCTGGCAGTAGCAGGTCCACTTAGCAGCTTTGACAAAACTTCTGGGGGTTCTGCATCAGGATAATGCCATCTGGACAGCAACTGCCACTTGCTTTTGATTCTCCCCAATCTGACAGGTCGTCCTTTTGTCCCCAGAACTCCAAGGCAAAGGAGAGTGTATTGTGTCACCAAACAGAACAACAAGGACAACCACCATGTGTGGGTGCAGGGTTCTGGGGGTGCGCATCATCTGGAGCCAGACTAAGTGCAGTCTCCTTAACTTTTTCCCACATTTTAAAGTTCATTGATTTTGGATTTTTAAGAGGAAGAAAGAAGTAATTTTTTAAAACATAAACAACGCACTTAAAAGAAATCCAAGGGGTATATCTGTGACTTTAAAGAGTCCCATAAAACCAGAAAACTTAGGTAAATTATTCACGCATTTATTACATCTCTTAGAGCACATATTGACTATTGACATTTGGCTGAATGGCTCCATTATGTCATTTCCCTGCTCATGTAAAAGTAGGTGTCATGGTGCCTTAATAAGGACTGCTCCTGTGTGTAAAGCCTCAGTGGGACCCACTGCCCCTCTTGGGCCCTTTCTAGTTTGGAAGAAGAAAGAGCCTGCTTGGGCAGGCTAAGGAAACCCCAGCACAGTCTTCATGTCTCCCAATGTTTCCATGGGGAAGGCAGGTCCTTGTGGAGGAAGGCATTTGTATACATGAGGAAAGAACTCATGACCTTCTTAGCTCCAGGAGACAATGTAAAATCACTACTTTGGGAAAGCCCAATTTCAGGCTTGAAGCTATAATTACATGGGGGTTAAGGACCCGGAAGGAAGGTTAACTAAACTTTTATCAACCACTTAAAACTATTCTAGTGCATGATCTCACTGCTTTGGCAAAAACATTTGTCCTTTGCTGGTGGACCAAAGCAGTGGTAGAGACCAGATGGCCCTAGAAGATGCAGAAGGACCTCAAATCAGTTACCTCCAAACATAGTGCTGGTTGGAGACAGCCCTGCCCTGCAGTGGGGCTGAGAATCTACTCTGCCACTGGCCAACATTGTAACCTCCAGGCTTCCCCTTCCTACTACACCCCTAGCCCTCAAGGATTCCTGCCCAGACCCTTCTCAGTCCCTGGTGCAACCAGACCACAGACATACCTGAGACAGAAAAAGTAGTTCACTTGTGGGAGTACTTGGCTCCCACTCTCTTCCGGGCTTAAGAGGGCTTGGGCAGTCTTCAAAGAGCTCAAGCACACAACAGAAATATGACATGGGACCTTCTGCCTTGACCCAGTCTCTCACTGATTTTTACTTCTTGGTGCTTGGTATGCCTACGGTACATGGGCACACACATAAGCACAAATGCAGTTATTGTTCAGGAGCGCTCAGCAGAGGCTGGTGCAGAGTTTCCTGTCCCTCCTAGGCAGAAGAAAATCATTGAGGAGAACATGGTCCCATGCAGAACTGGGAGACTTGACCTTTACATCTCTTTGTAGCAAGGAGCTCTCTGGATCTTTTAGAACTCGCTGCATGGAAATACCAGAGATAAAGCAAGGTTTTGTGAGTGTTCTTGCCCACCTAGCACAGGGAGTCCAGTTTTCTCAAAGCCTCTTATCTCCTTAGATACTCATGACCATCATTCATGGCAGCTCTCTACTCTCATTTTATGCAAGAGTCTACATGACACTCACCTCCATAACCCAGTCTTTGGCCAGGAAAAGCATCACTGCCAATGACTCCACCTCTCAAGGGCCACAACATGTGGGTTCGAGAAAGGATCATATCAGAGACTACAGCATCACATGTAGGGTTTGTCAGGGCTACCATTTCTGGCGAAAGATTACCATTCATGTGTAGTACATTTTACCTTTGCACAATGGGGGGTAGGGGGGGTAAGGGCACTGACCCCTCCAACACAGTAAAAAAATCCACATATAACTTTTGACACCCCTAAAACTTAACTACTAATAGCCTACTGTTGACCACAAGCCTTACCAATAACATAGTTAATATATTTTGCATGTTATATGTATTATATACTTCTATACATTATTCTTAAAATGAAGTACACTAGAAAAAAAGAAAATAGTATCAAGAAAATCATAAGGAAGAGAAAATAAATTTACAGTACCACACTGGAAAAAAAAAAACAAAACATATCAGTGGAACCACCCAGTTTAAATCCATGTTGAAGGTCAACTGTTGTTTTTCAAGGATCAGGAACACTGAGCAAGGACCAAGAGGTAGCATGATGTAATGGAGCCACAGTCTGGGGCTGGGCCCAGGGCTTTGCCCTTGCCTCTGAAGCCAAGGCCACTCCTGTGGCTCCCAGCTTCTTCTCACATGGGGAAGTTTGGCCCGATGTGTTCTATGCTCTTCTACCTCTGATCTGTGTGTCTCTGAGTCTGAGGAACTGCTTGTCCCTGTCCCCGGAAAGCTGCATAGCTGGGGTGGGACCTGTGCAGTCCTAGACCCCTGTTGCCTGGAAACCCAAGTGTAGACTAACTGTGAGGGGAGGGTTTTCTATGCTCTCCAGGGGCCATCAGCTCTCTCCTCACCTCTCCCAGTGCTTCTCAGTTCCCTTTTCACTGGCTCTTCATTTTTAACAAATGATCTGAAAGGACTTTTTGATTTTGAGAATTACCTAAATCCCTTTTAATAATCAGTGATGTCTAGTGTGGATCATGACACAGGACTGGCACTCCAGGCAGAGGCAATTCCATTCTGAATTCAATACCAGCATAGATTCTCTCAAGATACCCTAAAGAATTCATTATAGTCCTGTGAGTAAGCTAGAGGGTAGGAAGAGGGCAGCTCCCTAGAAGAGGAGATTTTGATGAAGAAGTAGGTGTTAGATGAAGAGGGACAGTCTGGGCTGTTCGTTCCTAGGTAAGGGCAGGAAAGAGGGGGAACACTGAGTGGCCTCTCACCCTGGCCTACTTTGTGAAGCAACAGCCTATAAACCCTTGCCTTGGGCTGCAATAAAAATCTTTATCCTGGGGGTGGGGAGTGCCTGGGTGGCTCAGTCAGTTGACCATCCAACTTTGGCTCAGGTCATGATCTCACGGTTTGTGGGTTCAAGCCCCATGTCGGGCTCTGTGCTGACAGCTCAGAGCCTGGAGCCTGCCTCCGATTCTGTGTCTCCCTCTCTCTCTGCCCCTCCCCCACACATGCTCTGTCTCTCTCTGCCTCTCAAAAATAAAGAAAACTAATAAAAATTTTTTTTTTAAATCTTTATCCTGGGAACCTCATGGATTTGTCCACAGCTGCTGCAGCTCAGCCCTGTCCTCCTGATAGCATCAAGACAGAGGTGTTTGGGGGGTGGGGAGTAGGCAAAGAGCAGGAACCTCCCTTCTCCCATCTGCAGTCCACACAAGCCAGCCCTGCCCACCCCCCAAGCCCACGTGTGACTGGTTTGAGATGTGGATTTCTAGGGCCTGATACTCTATGGACTGCAAGAGCATTTTTTAATTTAAACCACTCAGTCAAAAAACAAACAAACCACTCAGTCTGTTCTATTGATTCAGTCAATCTGATTGAGAATATCAATCAAATTTATTGAGGGAGGCAGAATTAAAGATAGAGAAAGTTTATGGGCACTCTTTGTAGATGAGCTACAGTCCTATTCAAATATAAAAAGAGAAAGGACTACCATTTTAGCCATAGTCAGGTAACTGCCTAAAAAGTCTTTGCCCCCTAGTGGCAAACCAATATTTTGCACAAAATTGACTCCATGTTTGGTCTTGAACACTGAACTGAGACCACCCAAGCAGATACTCTGTGGGGACACAATGTAATCCATGATGTTAAGTCCTGGGGCTTTGTCCGCAGTGGGCTAAATGCTCATCGGTCCCCAGAGGCCCCACTTTCTTGGGGACCTTCACAGCAGAAACCAAGTGTATGTCCAATGCTGGAAAAGACACGGAGCCTGTATAAGACCCAGCTTTCTTACACATGCTGACCAGACTTGGCCCTGGAGCCTACTTAGTAAGGAGTCCTATGCTCATTAATCAGTCCCTTCCCTGCAGTGCATCCTTCCCCCACTTCCAAGACCTCCCCAAGCTAAGTGAATGTCGGCAAAACTTCGGGAGCTCTTGGCAGAGATGTGGTTACCAGGTGATCTGAGAACACTCCAAATAGGACACCCGCGCCCAACCAGCTACACGTGGCGCATCGCGTCTAGCATTTGACTAGTGTCAGTTAGGAGCAGACACTTGGCTCCCATGAGAATCCACTCATAGGAAACTGCTCAGGTGAATTTCAAAAGCCAAACCAGAATGATCACCAAGAGAGGTTTGGGAATTTCTAGGGACTCTGGTGCACATGGCTTAAATAAGTCATGGAGATATAATGTACAGCAGAGGGAATATAATCAACCATATTGTAGTAATTCTGTGTGGTGACAGATGGTAACCAGAGTTATCACGGGGATCAGTTTATAGTGTATAAAAATATCAAATCACTATGATGCATGCCTGAAACTAATAGGACATTGTATGTCAATTATACTTCAATTAAAAAACAGCAACAACAACAAAGAGGGAGGCTGTGAGTATTCCACCAAAGGAATGCTGGACAGCACCTTTCCCATCCTGAGGCTGCAGGAGACAGGACCAGGCTCTCCACTTCAGAGGGGGAAAAAGCACTACTGGTGGCCACTTGAGAGGATTCTGGCCAGAAGACATTTCCAGTAAAACATGGAGGAGAAGGGGGAGGAAGTCCAGAACGAAGAAGACTGTGCTCTGAGTAGAGTCAGGCCAAGAGTGAGAGAGGGTAGGATAAGAAGAGGTGAATGGGGGCAAAGGAAGTGTCTCAGGAACTTCTTGCTCCACTCATGTCAAATTACATCATCACTGATAAATGGAAAGGCTGGTGACAAAGGCTGAATGGGGACAGAAAGTAACTAAAGGTATATCTGACACTGATTGGAGATTCCACAAGCATTTATATATGACTGTCATTTTTGGTTACCTTTATGGGGCCTTCTAAGGGGGTTCTGTCCTGATTCCCTATGTTCTAATGTAGATCTCTAAAGACTTTTAAATGATTTCTCAAATATCTCATTATCCACTAGAAAAATCGCAAATTGCTTCAATAACTTCTTGCCCCAGAATTATCAGTCAGAAATTCTTCTTTTTTATATAAATATTTTTAATGTTTATTTATTATTGAGAAAGAAAGAGAGCAGGAGCAGGGAAGGGGCAGAGAAAGAGGGAGACAGAGGATCTGAAGTGGGCCCTGTGCTGACAGCAGTGAGCCTGGTGTGGGGGCTCGAACTCATGACCGTGAGATCATGACCTGAGCCAAAGTCAAACAACTCAGCCAACTCAACCAACTGAGCCACCCAGGCACCCCAGTCAGAAACTCTTCTTAATGTCAAATTTAATTTCCTTCTATAGTATGTCTCTTTTTAAAATCACATCCTGAAACAGCATTTAGTCCTATGAAATGACACAAACCACTCCCTATTGCTCACTCCTACCTCCTTCTTTTCCAGGTAATCCAAAGATTTGAAAAGATGAGAGTAGCAAATTAATAAGAGAATAAATCCATCAAGGGGAAA
This sequence comes from Herpailurus yagouaroundi, assembly GCF_014898765.1. Lineage (NCBI taxonomy): Eukaryota > Metazoa > Chordata > Mammalia > Carnivora > Felidae > Herpailurus > Herpailurus yagouaroundi. The sequence continues at coordinate 6,721,353 of NW_024412449.1, read as the reverse complement.
ATCACAGGAATTAATTAAGGAGGCTGTTTCAAGTCCCCTACACACATGTCATCTATGTACAAACAACTGTGATCCTCACAACTGGATCTTTAGTCCTAAAAAGTACTGACTTTTTAAATAATTTGGTGTTTCAGGCCCCCCTCCTTCATTCAGTGCCCCTCCTCCTCTCCAAGTGGTCCTAGGTTTTGAGGTTTGATTGTCCTTGTAAAATCCTCCCCATCATGTCCACAGCACTACATAGCTTATATATCTGACACTTCTGAGAACTTGGTTTTCATAGGTATATGGAATATGTTGAACTACTGTGAAATCTCACATCTGTCCAGTTTGCTAAGGGCTAGAGAGTACTGAGTCCTTCAAAATAATGTAAGGTTTGAAGTCAATGCTAAAATCCATTAAGTGGGCCTCAGTAATGGACCTGAGGTTCTTACAACATCCATGCAAAATTCTAAGTGTCTTTCAGAGAGGCTGTCAGGTGACAGGACTTGGCTGCAAGGTGACAGCAAGCATGATTCAGACAAGGGACCCGTTCTGGAGGAAACTGAAACCCAGACCAAGAGCAAACATGTCTTTCTTTCAGGAATTAGTCTAGGCAAGGACATGTGTCCCAGCAAAACTCTAAGAGCTGAGTAGCAGACATATGGCAAAAACAAGCAGAGAAGCAGAAATTGCGTCCAAAAGAGGCATCCTCAATTCTAAGAGGCAGCCTTGCTAGCCAGAGGTAAAGGGCTATCTGTGTGCCTCCCTCCCCACTTGGAATGTACCTCGCACTTACCCCTATTCCTTTGCCGATATTTTGCTCATGCTATAGATCTTAATTTAGATGTAACTTACTTGCAAAGCCTTCCGTGAGCCTGGGGAATTTAGACTTTATTGGGGAGGAATTGGCAGACAGTCGTGCCCCTAAGCAGGGGGAATTACATAATTAGGTTTGCAAATTGGCTCCATCATCCTGGCTGCAATGTGGACGATAGACCAGAAGGGGTCAGAATGGAGGCTTCTGTAGACGATGCAGAATCTAGCCATCAAACTGGATTCCTCCCTCTATCCTTCATTCAATTAGTAACCAATTTTGTCACTTCTGCATCCTAAACGTTTCTCAAAGATATCTACAATTCTGATCACCAATTACAATGCGTGTTTTCCCCCCACACCATCAATTCTCTGATCCCAGCTGGGTGCCCTACAATTTAACTCAAATCTGACACTATCTGGAGACAGCATCAGATCCCAACCTTAAGGGCTCAGTCCCGCAAGACTTCGCCCACTTTGGACACCAATTACAGGTCCAGGTTGTCACCTGTGCTTCCAACTGATTGGATATAAATTAGAGATTCCCACAACCCACTTCTTGTGTTAATTTACCAGAGCGGCTCACAGAACTCAGAGAAACATTTTACTTACTAGAATATGAGTTTATTATAAAAATATATGACTCAGGAACAACCAGATGGAAGAGATGAAGAGATGTGGGCAAAGGGCGTGGAGCCTCCATGGTCTCTGAGTGCACCAGTTTCTTGAATCTCCACGTGTTCATCAACCTGGAAGTTCTCCAAACTCCATCCTTTTGGGTGTTTATAGAGGCTTCCTACATAGGCACGAGTAATTAAATCATGGCTGTTGGTCATTGAACTTGATCTCTAGCCCTCTCCCCTCCCTGGAGGTCTGGGTAGAACTGAAAGTTCCAACTCTCTAATCACATGGTTGACTCCACTGGCAAGCAGCCCCCACACTAGGTGTGGTCCAAAAGTGCCCTCATTAACGAAAGAGACTTTAATGGCTTTCATCACAGGAAATTCCAAGGGTTTTAGGAGCCCCGTGTCAGGAACAATGGTTGAAGACCAAATCTTTATTTATTTTATTTCACAATACCATAATATCCATTTAGCTCTCTCTCTACTGACTACTCTAGTTCTGGCTCTAATTATGTCTCTGCAATCACTGTAACAGCCTCCTAATCTCCCACCTTGAGTTTGGTCTAGTCACCCTCCAATCCATCCTCTGGAGAGGTCTGTCTAGAACATCAATCTATTTATGTACTCACTTATTTGAAACTCTCTAATTGCTCTTTCATTGTTCTTACCACAACATCTAAACTGTTTGGCAGGTCCTACAAACTTGGCGAGGTCTGGCCTCTGCTTATCCTACTAAAGTGGATGCTATGATCCTCTAGGACAAGGACACTTATTCCCCATGTTGTGTGAGTGTTGCCATTAACACAGTCCCTCTCCAGGACTGTCCTCAGCCAAAGGAAGCTGCCTCACTCAACATTATGTATCCTCCTAACTCATGAACAGTCCTTGCCAATGACTGCTTGATGCAGGGGTGCCAACACGTGGTCCCTTTGCATCAAATCGGGATATATCTGAAGGGGTCTCCTAGTTCCGGAGCTCCTTGTGAGATCACTTGAGGCCTGTGTTGCAACTGCACTGCAATTTAACTTCTCTTTTTGCTCACTCATGCTTCATGCAGTCACCCACAGGTATTGTCCACTGAGCACACCCCCAGAAATGTTTTGCATGCAGGTTGGTCTCAACGTCTGTTTCCTAGGGATCCTAACTACAATAATTTCCCCAGCGTCATTACTCAGTCATTGAAAGTCCATACAGAGCTTTTCATCAGTGCTTCAAGTCCACTAAGTCCTCATTTATGTGTTTTTGCCCATGTTCTTGCCTGTGCTTAGAGCCATTCCCACCTCTTCCCCCTGTTACCTCCTTGATAGGCTAATTCCTACTCATCCTTCAAGTCTCAGCTTCAAGTATCATGTGTCACCTCCTTCGGGAAGTCTTCCCTGATTCACAGAGCTCAGGTGCTCCATCTCTAATACTGTCCTGGCACTCAATTCTATCACCGCATAATTAAAATAGCTATAATGCAGAGCATCTGGGTGGCTCAGTCAGTTAAGCATCCGACTTTGGATCAGGTCATGATCTCACAGTTCATGGGTTTGAGCCCCGTGTTGGGCTCTGTGCTGACAGCTTGGATCCTGGAGCCTGCTTTGGATTCTGTGTTTCCTTCTCTCTCTGCCCCTCCCCCCCACACCATGTCTCTCTCTCTCGAAAATAAATAAGCACTAAAAAATAATAATAATAAATAGTATAGTTATAATGTATTATAATTTAATTATGCATCTCTGTGATTGTGTCCCCTCTGAGACTACATCCTCTTTGTGGGCAGGAAATATGTATGTTGTGTCTGTCATTGTATCCCTAGTGCATAGTCCAGTGATTGGAAAATAATAGGCACCCCCAAACATTTGTTAAATAAGTGAATAAGAAGTAGAAAATAAGGAAGCTCTAAGTAAGGAAATAGCAATAAAAGGATATAAAAGAGAAGAAGGCATTTTTGATATACATTTCGGTGATAAAATTAATAGGTCTTGGTGACTGATTAAACATAAGAATAAGAGTGATAGGGTGCCTGTGTGGTTCAGTCAGTTAAGCGTCCAACTTTTGCTCAGGTCATGATCTCACAGTTTGTGAATTTGAGTCCAGTGTCGGGCTCTGTGCTTACAGCTCAGAGCCTGGAGCCTGCTTCAGATTCTTGGTCTCCTTCTCTTCCTGCCCCTCCCCTGCTTGCACTGTCTCTCTCTCTCAAAAATAAATAACTATTAAAAAATTTTTAAAAGAAAAAATAATGAGGAAAAGTCTAGAATACATTTCAGCATTTATAAGTAGATAGAAGGTGATGCTATTTGGGGAGAGAGAAAACGCAGAAGGAAGTTTGAGTGCAAAGACAGAGACAGCTCAAGTTTGAGATATTTATTCTATATCCAAATGCAAATGTCCAGTAGACAGGCGAAAATAGGATTTGGAGCTCAAGCAGTAAGCCTGGACCTGGAAATCATTGGAGTATCACCCAGGAAATTCCTTATCAATTTACTTCCTGCCAAGAACATCCCCTGTAGATCCCCATTGGAATCTTTTTCCATTTTGTCCCCATACTGCCCCTTTCTGCAACTCAGCAGGTGCTCATATTAGTTTGTCGGGGCTGCCATAACAACAGGAAATTATTTCTCGTGGTTCTGGGGGCCAGAGGTCCAAGATCAAGGTGTCAACAGATTTATTTTTGTCTGAGGATTCTTTTCTTGGCTTGCAGATGTCCTCCTTCTCACTGTGTCCTTACATGGTGCTTCCTCTGTGCCCATTGCACCTGTGCTGTTTCTGTGTGCCTCAATTTCCTCTTTTTATAAGGTCATCAATCAGATTATATTAGGGCCAACTCTAATGGCTTCATTTTAACTTAATCACCTTTCTAAAGGCCTTGTCTTCAAATACAGCCACAATTCTGAGGTGTTATGAGCTAGGACTTCAAACTAAGAATTTTGCAGAGGGACGTAGTTCAGCGTCAAACAGATGAGAGGATTTCCTCTCATCCTCCTTCCACAGTGCTGCCCTGGAAGCTGCCAACCAACACTCCTCCAACAGAGCACCAATGTCCAGAGGTGGTTTCCCCTCAGATTTCCAAGATTCTGTCTTTAACATGTTACAGAAATAGATGGAAGAGTGGGTTATTCTGCAGGGATATGATGGTGAGGAGATGGTAGGAAGACTTGAAGGATAAGATAAGAGTTCACTGTTTACCAAGGGGAGAAACATTTTAGGCTAAGCAAAGATACCATGGCATTAAATTTCAGAGGGAGTTTGGGGACAATTAGATGTAGCTGTAGTGGAGGTTGAATGTGGGGGATGGTAGTAAGAGCTGAAGCAAGAGGGGTTGGCCAAGGTCACATTTTAAAGTGCTTTCCTGTTGGCAAAAAATCAGCCACTGCTTTATGTGAAGAGACATAGACAGGGAATTAGAGGCTGCTCTGATCACTCAGGCAGGAAACAATGCAATTACTTGTAAAAGGCTGGAAGGTTGGAGGATGATGTTAAGGCAAAGAACTATTGGGGGGGGGGGGTATCTGGGGGGGGGCCAGAGGGGGGAAAAAAAAATAAAGCAGAAAAGATGGGGGGAGAGAGAGAGGATAAAAACAGGAAGTATCTTGTTCAGATCTAAATGCAGAATTCTAGTAACCCAGATGGGATTCTGTTGGGTTGGTTCTCCTCCTAGTTGGCTAGCACTCCTTGGTGAAGTGGAGGATACAGGGAGCAGAGAAGGCTCTAGCTATCAGGGAGTCCATTAATAAAGAAGCACAGCAGCACAAAGGCCCCCTGTCATCAAGGTGGCAAAGAATTCCAAGAGGACCTGGGAAGCTGGATGAGATCAGCCTCAGTGGGCTGACCAGGCTCGGCATTCACAGGTCCAGTTCTGACTGGTCATCTAGGGCAGTCATCTCAGGACTGGGCCTACAGATCAAGGACTAGTGATCTAGATCCAACCACACTGAGGACATGGTGGTAGCTGTCAAGGGCTTAAGTTTCCTTAAGGAGCAGGGAGGATCAGACACCTGCACAGGAGAAAAGCAGGGGGTCACTGTGCTTGGTCACTGTCATCGCTAGTCAGCTTATAGCAGTGGTCGAGGCCAGAGGTTAGATGTCAGGAAGGCAAAAGGGCCAGTCAAATGATCTTATCCCAACTGCAGGCTAAGGTGCACCAAGCCATCTTTCCATTGAGTAAGGCCTGCTCTGAATAAGGACGGCCACAGTTGGCCACCGTATGTCTTTCAAATTTGTGACTATCTTCAAAGGGAGTTTAATCTTTCTTTATGAAACCTCTGGACACAAGAACATGAGGGTTTTCACTCTGGGCTGCCCCATGGTTGACAATCCTAACGGGATCTGGAGGCCAGCTGTGGGCTTCGCTGCATCTGGAAATCCTAAGAGTAAAGCTCTCCAACTAAGACCATGGATGGGCAGTTATAGCAGAGAGGCCTTATGCCTGTGAAGCTGGTGACTGAAGAGAGAGTGGTGAAGGGCCTGAATTGGTGGCTGGCAAGTGAGTGCCTGCCAGACTGGACTGAAGGGCTCTGAGGCCAAGCTCTTTGAAGCCCACTGTGGAGATGTCAGGGCCACAGCAACCCTGGGTGCAGCCTGAGGAGTTATGCTATAGTCGTGGCCTCCCACTGCCTTCTCACCTACTCCCCATAATTCCTGAGACTTCATTGGTAGTGAATATATATTTCATTGTGAAAATAATGTAAACATGCCACAGAAAACCAAGAAAAAGATTTTCACAACTCTGCTCCCCCCCACCCCCCACGAATTAGTTGTGATACAATCAGAGTTTTACCTCACTGGGCCTTATCCATCTGAGTTTACAGTCTCAACGTTAGGACTTGAGGCATTCATGAATAAAATCAACCAGAGCCTCTTCAATGTAGGAGATGGTTCCAAGATGCTGGGCATGAGAAGTTTCTGAAAGAGCATTCCCACTTGGAGAAAGAGGCTGAGTCGGGCAGTGTTGTTTCTGAGGATTTAAGAGGAGGGGTCAGCAGAAGTTCACCTCATTTGGGGTGATGGTTGTTGGAAATAGGAGGAATTAACCCTAGGGATGAGGAGCCATTGTTTAAGACTTTAGTGGTGAGGCACAGTTAGGGGCTAAGGTCAAGTGGAAGACAGGTAGAGAGGAACATCTATCCAATGGGGACAGGGACTTGCAAGTACACCCTGGAAAGTCCTGTCTTTTGGTGTCTCTTGCAGGGACCAAATGCAAACCCAGGTCTTCTGACTCCTGGTCAGAGTTCTTCCCATGTCTCATAGATGCCTCAACCCTTCCCACTTTGGTAGATGATTGAGAAAGAACCATAGGTATTCTGGACCCACCCATAGAAGGAGAGATTGAGATAATTAAAGGCCTGGACAGGGAAAAAAAAAAAAAAAAAAAAAAGGAGGATTTACCACTTTGCCCTTGGGATGTGATGTATCTTCAACAGGACCAGGTCCTGCAGGAGTTGCATCCTGTGAATTGCTGACCTGAACCTTCAGGAAGGAGATTCTGCTTCTAGAGATTGAGAAAACTCAAGGACTTCCTTACAGAGGAGTTCGGTGTCCCGAAGGCTTGGTTCTGGAAGCATCACTGTACAGATAGCTGTTGTTGTGTCCCTTAATAAAATTCTTCTGAGCTCCATCCTCCGATTTTTCAGCTACCTGGGGCAGCCAGGCCTGTGGCTCATTGTATCTCTCTCCCTAAGGGGCAGTCAGCCCTGTGCCCTGGCTGTTCAGAGACAGGGGTGTCTCCAAGCTTTCATTTTTCCTTGCTGTGCCTTTAAGAGCTGCAGGAATGCAAAGAGTCTGGAGGAGGGGTGGGGTCTCCCAACAGGACTTCTGGGAAAAGGATCCTGGGAATTTTTGCCAGAAACTAAACTGAAATTCCAACTCTGAGAAGTTGGGGGTGGTTTGGTTTGTGTTGGGTCAGGACTGTGATTGGACTGCAGAATCCGCTAGGGAGGAGGAAAGCAGAAGTAAAATGCAAGGAGCCAAGGAGAGGAGGAGGGCTGCCCTCCCCACCCTTACCCCCACCCCAGTGCACACTCACCCAGGCCTGCAAGAGGGTGCAGCCACTAGCCTGGAGAGGATCAGTGTGTGTGAAGAGTGATAATAACAGATGGACCCAAGGAACTCTCTACCCCACATCGACCTGCAAGGCCTCCAGGGACCGGCTTGCCAACAGCTGGACTTGATCACTGGCTTGCAAAGTGAGATCACGCATCTGGTGGAATAACAAGCAGGCTTTGCTCTCTGGCTGTTTGTGGAGGATTTTCACAGCAGTGGCTAGAAAGTGGAAGACTAGCTACCTGGACCCTTGAGTTTTCTTGGAGAAGCACAGCACAGGAGATTCCACCCTTGGGTGATTCGCAGGACAATGATGGCCCTTCAGCAAGCATCTGCTTTCCTGGTTCTGTTCCTTGCGGCTCTCCTGCTCCCTCCACAGTGTGCCCAGGACCCAGCCATGGTGCACTACATCTACCAGCGCTTTCAAGTCTTGGAGGTAGGTGGCATCTGTGCACCTGATCCGGGGAACATGCCTCCCGGAAGTCACGTTATCTTACCCCTGTTTCCCTCTCTACTGGGATGCACTTTCCCCACATATATCATAAATACATTGCCAACATTACACTTGAGATTTTTTTATCATCTAGTGGTTCAGAGAGCTGGCTCCAGAGGCTGCACCACTCCCAAACTTTGAGTAGGCTTCACTTTGTGGTCTGATCTGACAGTTTTCTCATCTGTAAAGTGGGGATGATAATAGAATTTATCTCCTATGGCTATTCTGAACATTGCCTGGCATGGCGGTAAATGTTACAAAGCGTTGTTATTATTCAATAGTTCCATTATTTAAATATGAAAATTAAAAATTCTGGTCACTTCTGGGGTGCCTGGGTGACTCAGTCGGTTAAGTGTCAGTCTTCAGCTCAGGTCATGATCTCACAGTTCATGAGTTCAAGCCCTGCATCAGGCTCTGTGCTGACAGCTCATGCTGCCAGCTCATGCTCTGTCTCTCTCTCAAAAATAAATAAACATTAAAAACAAAAAATAATTTAAAAATTTTGGTCACTTTTTATTCGTATTTTACTATATCAGGACGATAGTAGATGTTAGTTTTCCTTTCGTTTTTTTATGATAAAATATTAGGCCACTGTAAAAAGTTATGGTATTATATCAAGAGGCTGCATCTTAGCTCCTTTGCCAAACTGCACTTGGGTTTAGAAATGAGTAGATTTCAGGGGTGTCTGGGTGGCTCAGTCTGTTGAGCGCTGACTTTGGCTCAGTTCATGATCTCATGGTTTATGAGTTCAAGCCCCACATTGGCCTCTGTGCTGACAGCTCAGAGCCTGGAGCCTGCTTCGGATACTGTGTCTCCCTCTCACTCTCTGCCCCTCCCCCACTCATGCTCTGCCTCTCTCTCTCTCTCTCAAAAGAAAAGAAAAGAAGTGAGTAGATTTCAGCAATGTTAGAGAGAAAGTGTTGGGGGTCCCCTTCCCCATGGGTTGCAGCTGCCACTTCACTAAAATTTGTAAAACCCACCATTTTTGCAGCACAGACAGGCTCCCAGCGACAAATGTAACCCTGTGCCCTAGCCTTTGGCATACCCCTGGCGTTGCCATTATTTCATACTCAATTGCCTTGCTTTTGTACAAGTTAAATTTTGATAAATTCTTTACCTTTTTCCAAAGACACTTTTTTTTCCGAAGACACTCTTGTTTCCAATATTTATTTTCTATATCTTCTTGAATATTTTTAAAGTCCAAATTAGTTGATGATCTGGTTAAGTAAAATAATTCCAAAGAGCAGGCTGAACGCATTTCCTAATGTCCAGCCAACCAGCTGAGGCTGGGGGCAGGGAACAAGATGGTCCCAGGCCATGGCCTCTTGCTGCCTGCCTTACTTGCTCTTTCCTCAGACAACTCCTCCCCAGGGTACCTCCTTGAAAGTGCCAGAATTAGGCTCAATCCTGGGCCCCCTGCATTTAGCACTAGCTTGCCCTGGGATTCCTGCAGGTTTCCCTCAATACCTGAAAAGTTTTTCTGCAGAAAAGGGTATAAAGTGCAGACACTTTGATTGCTATGAATGTGGATTTTTTAAAAGATGGGGAAATGGTTCCTATAGATCTTCCCAACCTGGTCAAGACTTGGAGGGGAAGTCAAATCCCAGGTGGCAGTCACTGTTGGCCAATGTGGACACTTACAAAGTAATACAGTTCTCACCCTGAGGGATTTTTAAAAAATTTTTTAACATTTATTTATTATTGAGAGACAGAGAGAGACAGAGCATGAGCATGGGAGGGGCAGAGAGAGAGGGAGACAGAATCCAAAGCAGGCTCCAGGCTCTGAGCTGTCAGCACAGAGCCCGACACGGGGCTTGAACTCACAAACTGCGAGCTCATGACCTGAGCCGAGGTTGGACGCTTAACTGACTGAGCCACCCAGACACCCCTGATTATTTGTATTTTAAAAATATTTTTCTGCGGGGGCGCCTGGGTGGCGCAGTCGGTTAAGCATCCGACTTCAGCCAGGTCACGATCTCACGGTCCGTGAGTTCGAGCCCCGCGTCAGGCTCTGGGCTGATGGCTCAGAGCCTGGAGCCTGTTTCCGATTCTGTGTCTCCCTCTCTCTCTGCCCCTCCCCCGTTCATGCTCTGTCTCTCTCTGTCCCCAAAATAAATAAACGTTGAAAAAAAAAATTTTTTTTTAAATATTTTCCTGCGAATGATAGCTATTTGTATTCTTGACCAATTTAAGTAACTAGCAATAATTTGAGAATTTATTTTCTGACTGAAGCAAGGACTGGAAAAATGTACCCAAGCAACAAGGGCATACATTCAAGACTTCCAAGAGTTCTCGAAAAACCTATCCGTTATGCTGGGAAGATGTCAGACCTCCACCAGTGAGTATAGGAGTGCAGTGGCTAACCTGGCCCTGAGAGTCGAACGTGCCCAGCGCGAGATAGACTACCTGGAGTACCTGCGGGAAGCTGACATATGCCTGGAATCAGAGGACAAGACCCTGGCAGAAAAGCTCATCCAAGAGGCCGAAGAAGAGAAAAAGATCCGGACTCTGCTGAATGCAAGTAAGAGAACCATGTCTTTTACAGCCCTTGTAGGGACTCACATTCAGAGACACAGACTCGGCACAGATAGGGGTCTGGCCAGGTATGAGAGTAAGAACCAGATGTACAGTTTTGGGGGCAGGCTCTGGGAGGGAAACCTTACCAGGGAACAGGTGTCTGAAGGAAAAAGTCCTTCTCGGAAAGCAGCTTTTCCTTTCACAGAGAGTTCTTAAAGCCCCCATAGAAGGTCAGGACTTCAGTGTCAGAGGTCAGCTAGGGAAGCACATCTCCAGATAGACCTTGGTTTGGAAGAGGTGTGTGGTACCAGATCCTTCCAGGGAGGGTAGAAGGTTGGCAGATTCCCCCAGTGCCTTGAGAGTAGGCAGCGGCTGCTAATGTGCCAAGAGATAGTCTGAAATTGTAAATGGCATTGGTCAACCCTCAGGACTGAGTACTACAGTGAATCATTACTGTGTTGTCAGGATGGTGATATCTAGGGGATTTGTCTTCCATCTTGGGATCCTGTTCAAATCCCTTCCAGGCCATTAAGAATAATGGTTGGGAGCTCAAATTATAATAACGAGTATCAAGCAAGAAAAACATAAGCGAGAAAGAAAATTTCCTGTGCATGAGTCCATTTTATTAAAACAATGAGGGAGACAAGTCACCCAGCTCAGAGTCTGTATTCTGATATGGTTTCACTGCAAATAGGAAAACTTTATTTATATGTTAATTGTGTCTGTCCCAAATGTGAGAAATTCCATCAGAGAAATAAGATAAAAGATGAGTGTCATCATTGTGCTAAAGGTTTCATATACCTTCTCAGTGTAATCCTGATAAGAACTCCATGGGTCATCATAAGATGGGTCTTCCTAAATGATGTGACACTTGATCTGAGGGTTTTTTTTAATTTTTTTTAAATGTTTATTTATTTTTAAGAGACAGAGAGAAACAGATCACAAGCAGGGGAGGGACAGAGAGAGAAGGAGACACAGAATCCTAAGTAGGCTCCAGGCTCTGAACTGTCAGCACAGAGCCCAACCTGGGGCCTAAACTCACAAAGCGCAAGATCATGACCTGAGCCAAAGTTGGCCACTTAACCGACTGAGCCACCCAGGTGCCCCTTGATCTGAGTTTTAAACAAAGTATTAGAGAAAAATGAGCAAAGGGTACGTGAGGTGAGGGCACAATATACTGAAGGCATGAGAGTATAGAACACTTTGGCATGTAGGTCTGCAGATATGGCCGAGGGGAAGCTCAATGGGGCAGATGCATTTGCAAAACAAGAAACAAGATTGTAGGGTTCAATGAAAGACCTTGCATGTGAAGCTCAGGCGTTTGAACTTGATTTGGAAAATGATAGAGAACCACTAAACAATGTTCATCAGGGACATGACATGAAGGAAGAGGGCAAGACTAGAGAAAGGAGACCAGTGGGGGACTACTGTAGCAATTGGGGCAACAAGTGATGGTGTCTGCATTAGGTGTCATTGAGATAGAGAAGGGCGGATGGATTTGAGAGCCATTGAGAGTTGGAATCCACATGGCTTGGTGACTCATAATTAAAGGTGAAAAATGACTGAAAATGATGAGTCCAGGACACTTTCTGGATCTTTGACTTAGGTTTTGGGTGGCTGGTCTCAAATACGTTGAGATAAGAAACCCAGGAGGAATTTTGGAGCACTATTACTCTACTATTTGTTTTTTCAGAAAACTCTGAAATCTTCTAGTTCATTTATTTGCTCACTGCTTACTTTCTGCCTCTGCATCTAGAATGTTAGCTCTATATGATCCTTCACAATGCTGTGCCCCAGTGCCTAGAACAGTGTCTGTGTTCAACACATATTTGTCAGTGAATAACTAAGTGAACAAATGAATGGATTGTTGGAGAGACTGTCAGTATGGACAGAGGAGTTATTAGGTTTTGATGGAAAGGAGAACAGAAGGCAGAGAGAAGGGTGCCTATCTATAATATGAAGCAGTTGATCAAGTTGGTTGAATGAGTAATTGATCCTTTTTGGCCTTGACATTATCTTGAGATGAATCATCCTCTGAGAGGGAGCAACTGGGGATAAACATAGGGTGAGAGAAGGAGGGAAAGGGTAAGGATGATCTAGGAGAGGATGAACAGAGACTGCCTAAAAAGCTGATGAGGAGGATTGGGTATTATTAATGTGCCTGAGCTTTCCTGCCAGGGGTCAGGCAGGACCCCAATCCTGAACGGTGGTGCTAGATTAGATCCCTGAGCTTCTCCTGGTCCCTGGACTGGCTAAGCCCCTCAGTCCTTGGGGTTGCCCCTTTCTTCTCCAGCTAGAGCCCAGCAGAGGTCCTGATTCTGAACTTGCTGCTCTTTGAACCCTTATCATCTGCCTCATCCCTCAGACACTGGAGGCCTGAAATATTCCCTCTTCCATGGTAAGTGAAAACTTTCAACTTTTCAGAGATTGCTTCTTCCATGCCTGTTCCCTCTGGAGCCCTTGACTGATGATTCATTGGTTTAATATTCCACACTTTTGACCCCTACCCCTGGACGGGCCCTGTGCTACACAGTAGGGATAAAGGCGTGAGCAGAACGTGTCTGTCCTCTGAGCTTCCTTTCTTACTGCTCCTCTTGCCTCCGGTCTTGCCTCCTATCTGCTGTCACACAGACCTCCCCACAATACAAAATTAATCACATTACTCCTCTGTATAGAACTATCAACACCAAAATTTCCATTCAAATCTCTTGGCCTTTTATATAAGAAAGGCCCTTTACGAAATGACTCAAGTTCATTTCTGGCTGCTTCTTCTCTCACACTTTACCCACATGCAGTTGCAATTAAATATATATTATATATTATAATATATATATTATATATATAGTTTTTCTTATTCCCCCTTTTTGACTCAAAAATGCTGTGAATTCTCTGTGAATCCCTTCTGCCAGGCAGATTGACCTCTGGTGCTCCTGGTGCAGCTCATTAAATCCTCCAAGGGAGCATTAATACTTTCAACCACACATATGTGTGTGTATTTATTCCTCAACCAGACCATAAACATACAGACATCTTCCTGTCTGTATTCACAGAGTCTAGATCAGCATGGCCCGTGGAGGAGGCTGTAAAAATTGTCCATAGAGGAGATACTGATGGCAGAGTCCCCTCAGAGCTTAGTTTAGGGGAAGACCAACCTGTAAACAACCACAGTTGTGTGATTAGTATTGACGTATTATTTTCAGAGTTTCTCCGCTCAAGAATAGACTTTTCTGTGTTTTGTATTCTGTGCCCATCCCCCACTTTTCCTTTTTTTGCCATTTCTTTTTTGTTTAAAAACATTTTTTTTAACATTTATTTATTTTTGAGAGAGACAGAGACAGTGCGAGGTGGGAGGGGGCAGAGAGAGAGGGAGACACAGAATCCGAAGCAGGCTCCAGGCTCTGAGCTGTCAGCATAGGGCCCCATGCGGAACTCGAATTCAATGAACTGCGAGATCATAACCTGAGCAGAATTCAGATGCTTAACCGACTGAGCCACCCAGGTGCCCCTCTTCTTTTGCCATTTCTGTTAGTAACTATATCTATCTTAGTTTTCTAATGCTGAGTAACAAATTGCTGCAGATTTAGCAGCTTAAAACAAGGTACATTTATTATCTCAGAGAATCTGTGGATCAGGAGTCTAGGCACAGTTTCACCTCCCTTTGTTCAAGGCCTTGGGAGGGTACGGTCAAGGTATTAGCTGGGCTACATTCTCACCCAGAGCTCAGGGTCCTCTTCCAAGCTTACTGAAGTTTTTGACAGAATTTGCTTTCTTACGGCTCTAAGAAAGCCTCGGCTTGTATTGCCCATTGACATCAGCAGTTCACAATGTCATTGTTGCTTCTTCAAGGACAGAAGGAGAGTGTTTCTCTTCAGCCTAGTCCCTCTTAAGAATTTGTATGTGATATAAGCCAGGCCTACCCATAATAACCTTCTTTTGGGTTAGCTCAGAATCAACTGACTTGGGACCTTAATTATATCTGCAAAATCCCTCCACCTTTCTCTTGTTATGTAACCAAATCATGGGTGCTATCCCGTCATATTCACAGATGTCACACACAGCCAAGGGGAGGGGATTACGTAGGGTACGTCCACCAGGGGAAGGAATCTTGGAGGCCATCTTAGAACTCTGCCTACCTGGTGCTCTAGTCCACTAGGCCTAGCTGGTGTCACTAATTACATGTATCGACTTTCTTCCTACAAGGCTCTGATCTTCCTGTCTTCTAACCTTGGCCAGAAGAGACTGAGCCAGCTACAGAGCTCCCACTAAAATCCTTAAGATTCATGTCAGCACCCTTGTGTGTGGGGAAACACCTTGGGATTACAGGCCAGGGAGGGTTTGTCACATCACAGGCTTTCATTCATACATATACACTGTCTTCTAAAGAGAGTTTCTTCAGGGGGCACCTGGGTGGCTCAGTCTGTTAAGCATTTGACTTCGGCTCAGGTCATGATATCATGGTTTATGAGTTCGAGTCCCGTATTGGGTGAGCCCCACTTCTCTCTCTCTCTCTCTGCCCCTCTGCCCCTCATGGTATTCTCTCTCTCTCCCCTCCCTCTCTCTCTCTCTCTGCCCTCACACACTTGCGCCCTTTCTCTCTCTTAAAAAAAAAAAGAGAGAGAGAGTTTCTTTGGAAATCCCATAGGGAGAGAATGATGCAGCTTCCTTGGGAGATTCTACCCTGTGTCTCAGGATACTTCGAGAAAATTCTGACATCAGTCTAAAATGGTTTGCATTTATTCCTGGAATATTTCTCAGTCAACCAGAAAGGGTCAGATACTGGGGATGATAAATAAGATAGAATTGTTCTGTAATGAAGCTATTTCCCATAGAGCTGTTCTCAAGTCTTTAGGCTTTATTTAGAGACAATCCGCAAATGGTGTTCAAGTGAGGGCAGCAATCCCAGGGATGTTTTGGGGTTAGGTCAAATTCTTAAATCTTAACTCCAACATGCACACTTTCTCTCTTCCTCTCTCCTTCACTCTCCATCTCTCTCTCTCTCTCTCACACATGCACACACACACACACACACACACACGTACACACACAGAATTTAGAATGTAATGACTGAACGTTGCTGTACACAATCCAACTTATATTTAAAAGTCATTCGAAGTCTTTGGCACTCTGTTATTAGTAAAAAGAAATTTTGCATTGCACTTGGCAACTTAGGGCAAAGCACATTGCCTCAGATACCCAGATTGAGAATTTATCTAGCTGTTTTTTGCAGATTCTGCAGGCTACATTCTTGTGTGGATAAGAGTATTAACCTCTTTTTAACTCGCAAATAGCTTGTGAAGAAAAATTCTAAAGGCACTCAAAACAAGCCATTATAGCGGATTTTATTTTATTTCCTGTTTCAGCACAGCAACTTTTATTGCAAGGCCGCATGTAGGTGACCTCAAGTAACCCTCTCTCTCCTGAATTAAATAACTCCTATCTTTTGTTAGATCATGTTTCAAAAAGAAAATCTGTTGCTGCACATTTAAATGCCTGTGGGATCCATTCAAGAATTATAAATGTGCCTGCCCTATATTCAAAGCCATTAAAAACAAAAACAAACAAACAAACAAAAAAACCCTGGCAGCCAAATAAAACATCTCTGTGAGTCAACTCCCAAGGTCCACTAGTTTGTGACACAGGGCACAAAACATTAAGAGAGGTATAACTCTAATTTGTGGCAATGTATTTACTATAAAGGAGGGGATTGAGAGTGTACACACAAGTGTAAGTGCAGGACAGAGAGAGAGGGAGAGAGAGAGAGAGAGAGAGACAGAGAGAGACAGAGAGACAGAGTGTGTGTGCACACACTTGTGTGCACACACACATTTCTACCCAGAAGTTGCTGCAATATAGGGCCAGCAACACTAGAGATGTATATAATGTTTATCCTGGGCCGTCTCCGGCAGGGTTCCATAGGTCACTGTGCTGGGTCCAGAAGGGCCTATATACACAGCACTTCTTTTGTCTATCCATCTGGAAGGCCTGCAATCTAAGAAGATACCTCCAGTCCCATCACTATGGATACTAATAGAAGGTCCCAAAGTTGTTTCAGCTGATGGCTTTTGGCTCCAGGTAGAGTGAGCACCCATTCACTCTCTCTATAACTCATTCATTTGCTCACTCATTCAGCAAATGTCTAGTGAATTCCAGGTCTCTGTTGGCATGGTGCCAGGCATCAGAGATGGGACATTGAATAGGGTAACATCCTTGTCCTCAGGAAGCTACAGCCAAGTGGGGAGGCCATCTAAACAAACCCGCGGTAACAGCCAGAGTGATGACTGCTCTCACCAGAAGCACAGGGGCAGGCATTGAGTAATTTAGCAAGGTCAGGGTTGCTGTGGAGATGGGCGGGGAGGGACTGTGGAATTTGGAAAGTAACCCTCAAGCCGAGTTTTAATAATGGAAAAGAACGATTTGAATGGAGAATAGAGTAGAGGCTGCTTCAAGCAAATGGAACGGCCTGTGGAAGCACAGAGGCCTAACGGCGCTTGGCATTCAGACCTCAGGTGGAGGAAGAAGTTGTGGAGAGCAGATGAGAGAACTGGGCAGGGGCTTCATGCTAAGCCAATCAACGCTTTCAAGCTATGAGAAATGAAAATAATGTGACTCATGGTAGCTAATATTTAGTGAGTGTTCATTAACTGAATAATCTTTAAGAATTTACCTTACTGGGTTATATCATCCAATTCTCACGGCACCCCTATGTATATGTATTATAGTTTTCCCCCGTTTTGTACGTGAGGAAATCAAGGCACTGAGAGGATAAGCAATCTGCCCAAGGTCTCACAGCCAGTTGATGCCAGAGCTGGGATTCAGACCAAGGCGGCTGACTCCTCCACATTCTAACCTCTCCCATCATGCTGTTGTGCTTAAGGGTGGTGAGCAGGGATGTGTCAGAGCTCAGACAGAGGTTGGGGAAGGTCATTCTGGCCACTGTGCATGGAACAGACTGGCAGTAGGGGAGGATGGGTGTACACAGAAGAGAGAACCAGGCAGGCCATCTCCAAGCCTGTCACGGAAGCACTCGAGGTAGGAGCCCACTGTTCCGAGACTCCATGCCTGTACCCAGGAGGCCCAGCTTCTTGTGATCTCGTTGTGGGACACATATGAAGACCATGTCCCTCCCCTTGGTCGCTGTTTGATGACGATTCTTACTCACAGATTACTTTAATTTTTTTTTAAATGTTTACTGTTGAGAGAAAGAGACAGAATGCGAGCCAGGGAGGGGTAGAGAGAAAGGGAGACAGAATCTGAAGCAGGCTCCAGGCTCTGAGCTGTCAGCACAGAGTCCGATGCGGGGCTCAAACCCACGAACCGTGAGATCATGACCTGAGCCAAAGTTGGACACTCAACCGACTGAGCCACCCAGGCGCCCCACAAACAGATTACTTTAAATCATTCTTTTAAACCCTGGCCAAGAAGGGTCAAACATTTTCCCCTACTTCCTTGGTTTTTAATTATTTGCCTTTCCTTCATTTACTTTATGTTTAAAATTTTTAGATTTTAAATTTTTATTTTTTATTTGCTTATTTTTACTTTTGAGGGGGGAGCAGGAAGGGGCAGAGAGAGGGGGAGACAATCTCAAGCAGGCTCCTCACTGTCAGCACAGAGCTGGGTGCAGGACTCGAACTCACAAACCGCCAGATCATGACCTGAGCTGAAATCAAGAGTCTGACGCTTAACTGACTGAGCCAGGTGCCCCCATTTACATTTAAAATTAAAACACTCATCTCTGTCCCCCCATGAGTTAGCAGAAGAGTTCCACACACACTTTTCCTGTGCTAGAAATCTCAGAAGCATCTCTTTGGCCCTCATCTGACCAGTCACCCTATCCAGTACATATTTCCTTCTGAACATCCCTCAAACTTATTTTTTCCATCTGCACTTTTCTCTCATCATCTCTGGTCCTGATTCCTGCAGGAGCCTGCTGACCAAGCTTCCTGCTGCCAGCCTCTCCCCGTTCCAGGGCTCTGTCCTATGTTGCCACCAGGGTTATATTGCCAGATTTACTGCATCATTTCTTTATCAACTTTGATGGTAACCACAACCTATGGGTTAAAGCAAACCCCATAACATAATATAAAGAAAGCCCTCTGGAGCTCCTGGGTGGCTCAGTTGGTTAAACGTCTGACTTTGGCTCAGGTCATGATCTCACGGTTCATGGGTTCAAGCCCCGCGTCAGGCTCCGTGCTGACAGCTCAGAGCCTGGAGCCTGCTTTGGATTCTGTGTCTCCCTCTCTCTCTGTCCCTCCCCTACTCACACTCCATCTCTCTCTCTGTCTCTCAAAAATAAATAAACATTGAAAAAAAATTAAAAAAAAGAAAGCCCTTTACAACCTGACCCCAACCTAGCTTTAACTCTTTTGTTATTCTCCATGAAAGTGGCATCTTCTGATTAAATAAAAACTATGAATATCATATAGACTATATTTACTGTATTTACCTTTATTGTAAAAAGGTAGATAACATGCTAACAGCTGAACACATGAACTTTGAATGTTTCTCAGCCTCATCTTATGTCACTACTGCCTGTTCGCATCCTCTCAATGCTCTATGCTGTGTCTGATGTGCTATTCGGAAAACAAAATATAGTTCATGCACCCCTACATTATTCATACTGTGCTTTCCAAGTCTATCACAGTGCCTGGAACAGAGTAGAAATCAATATTTTCTGACCTTGGGGAATAGTTTATTAGAGAGTGGAGGCAGCTAATTGCCAAAGATTGTAACAGCCCTTTGTCTGTTATGTTGCCCAAAACCCACCACACCCGTGCCAGGGAGATACAATTATGACTTCTTTTTAGATGACGAAACTATGGTGCTGAGTGTTTCACGCAGCCCCATCTTCCTCCCACGCTCTGGCTAGGAGCGTGTTCCCCTGCCCCAGACACACTAGATTCATCTCAGCCTCCATTTCTGCTCTCCATCCCCCCACCCCCACCCATGTCAATTCTCTGTTGCCACAAGAATGCTGCAAAACAAACCACTTTATAACTTAGTGTGTTAAAACAATAATCATTGATAATTTCTTAGGAGTCTATAGGACAGCAGGGCAGTTCTGTTGGTCCGGGCCAGGCTTGGCTGCTCTTGGGTGGGTTCTTCAGTGGCACATTGCCCAGGGGATGGCTGGTTGAGGAGGGCCTCAGCTGGGATGGTTTGGGTCTCCTCCACATGGTCCCTGATCTTTCAGGAAGTGAACCTGGGCGGGCTTGTTCCCATGATAGAGGCAGACCTCTGAGGAAGGAGGCACAAGCCTACTAAAGGTCTGGTCCCTTGTACTGAATTCTTTGGGCCAAAGCAAGTTCCAAGTTCTAGAGCCCACACTTCCACTAGAACCTCCAACAACATCTCATAAGGCAAAAGCCCAAAGGTCCTGATGCTCCAGGAAAGAGGCAGTAATCAAGATCAGTTTTTACGGATGCCAATTTCTATATGGAAGCAGTAAATTGCGCATTAGTGTGACTGATGATTTTGAGGCTGCTGCAAAGTTCCAGTTCAGGAGAGCAAGTCCTAGACTTTGAGACAGGAAGGATGAGAACAGGATGAAGTGAGACTTATCTCACAGGAAGAATCTGTGGTACAATGTCAAAATGACTCTGTTTTCCAACCAAGCAAATGGGAGAATGGCAGTACCACACCTAGAAACTAAGAACATTTCCATCTTTTTTAGTTTGGTAAGAATGTTACAGGAAGAAAATAAAGAAAAAAACACTATGCAAGAAAAACCCACAAGAACCAGCTCATTTTTGAAATGAACAATACACAAAAACAAAAATGTTCATAATTATAACCTTGGAATGCTTAAATGTTGCAACAGTCAGAAAATTGGTTCAAAACAGAGCTGTTTGATCGGAAATTCCTCAGAGACTGCCCACTTCAATGCCTCACTTCCCATGCATGTTGACCAGCCTGGACCCGCTAGGACAGCATTCTCAAACTTTCAGTTTCAGGAAACTTTTACACTTCTAAAAAGTTATTCAGGACCCCAAAGAATTTTTCTTGATGTAATTTATATCTGTTGACACTTACTGTATTCATAATTAAAATAGAAAAATTATAGTGTGTGCCAGATGGCTCTTTTAGGACAGACATACAACAGTAAAAACAACAGATTAGACAAAGCCTTGCCCTTGTGGGGTTTACATTCTATTGAGGAGAGTCAAACGATAAATATGTTAATGGATACATTTAAAGCATGTCAGATAGAAGATAATAAATACCATGGAAGAAAATCAGCTAAGGTGTGGAGGTTATGAGAGCTGGCCAATTCCAAAAGGAAGCATCTGAAGGAGTCTGGCTGTGTTGGATTCCAGCGAGAGGGACCCCACAGTGGAAGCAGGCCAGACTCACACTCGCATTCACACATCTTGCAGGCTTCCATCCGCTCCTGTGAAGTTCTCAACTTGATCTGGAGAACAGAGCCATGCAGGCTACCAGCCATGTATCAAGTCTGTTTTCTTTCTCACAAGCTGCTGCTAATCACCAATAAAGGGAGGCTGTCAGGGTACGTCACTGGGTACCATGGAATAGTTTGAAGTTAGTCTGGGAACCTAGAAAAACCTCTAATATAGATTTACTACAGACTTCTGTAGGACTCACCAAAACCAACATATGCTGTATGCCAGGCTCTTTTAAAGCCCTGGATTCACAGTCGTGCAAAGCCAAATCCTACTGTGGCTCACTCACTAAGTACCATTTCCCACAAGCCAGCCTTCCCTCTTTCCTGCCATCCATCTACTCAGGCACTCAAGAGTGTGAATAGCACCTGCTCATGTCTGCCCACATCTCTTGCCATTCAAATCTGATTTCTAAGCTGGCATACCATGAGTTGGGATAGTAAGTTTGGACACTGACTAATACTGCATTCTCTGAATCAAATTGATTCCTGAGTTTGTGGACAGTAAGCAGTAAGAGATTAAATAGACAGGATATATGTAGTGGGTCCCAGGAGCTATGGATAAAAACAAATAAGACATAGCCCCTGTGTAAAGTGCTTGCTAGGAAACAGAGTGAGTAAGCAAATCCACTTCTGCACCAGAACTGCTCTGGGAGGCACCTGCACAGAGTGCTTAGGACGCACAAGGAGGAGCAACAGATTGCCCTGTAGGAGCCAGAGAATTTGGTTTTGAAGGACCAGTAGATGTATCCCAAGTGAGTGAAGGTAAAATATGGAAAGCTAAGGAAAAATATGGGTGAAGTCTAAGACTTGTAAGAGGTCATGGCAAGTTGGTGACCGGTGACCAGCCCAGTGTGGTGGGGAAGTGCCAAGAGGAGGTCAGATGAAGGACCTTGAGTGCCGTGCAGAGATATCTGAAACTTATTCTGTAGCAGAAAGCATGAAACAGCCCTAATTTCTAGAAGAAATTAAGTCCATGCTGACAATTTCATTGTACTGACTGGCTCGAAGCTTTTCTAATTAACTGCTCATTTGAGAGCTTCCATCTTTGTCATCCTAGAGCCTAACTTGTACTGTCACCCGATAGGTATTGACTAATGTTTATTAACCTGAATACAATCCAGGTGCTTAAAAAGTCAAGTTTCATAGCACAGAATTTCAAGAAGCAGTCAAAATACTCATGGTTTTATAGGAGTTCTCTTTTTTTATTTTTTATTATTTTTTTAAATGTTTGTTTTTGAGAGAGACAGAATGCGAGTGGGGGAGCAGCAGAGAGAGAGAGAGAGAGAGAGAGAGAGAGAGACATGCAGAATCTGAAGCAGGCTCCAGGCTCTGAGCTGTCAGCACAGAGCCCAGTGCAGGGCTTCAACCCACCAGAAGCAGGATCATAACCTGAGCCAAAGTCAGACACTCAAGCGACTGAGCCACCCAGGTGCCCCTGGCGTTCTCTCTCTCTCTTTTTTTTTTTTTTTAATGAATTCATCCCTGTTTTCCCCAAGCAAACCTGGGTTCCCTTCTCTGTTGCTCTCCTGTGCATTCCATGGCCCCTAGCCTTGAGGGCTCCTTCCATCTACCAAGTTGCTAAGACCTGACCCCTATTTTCCTAAGGTTTTCCCAAACCCTTACTCATTTTGCCATGTCCATCATTATTTGGATACCTCTGATCTGGATTGTACCTACAGACTCTCTACCTGTTTCCCTGTGCCCCCTCTTTCCCACCCCTACCCCCAGTCCATTCTCCACCAACATCCAGACCATGTTTCTAAAACATAACCACAGGGGAGTTGCATCACTCCCTATAGAGGAACAAGTCTCACCGGGTCTGGAGAGTATTGCCATTAAATAAGGGAAAAAGTATTTTAAAAATTCAAAGAGTGTTATTTTGTATATGAAATCACTGTGAGGCCTTGGGCCACACTCTGTCCTAATTGCCTGTCTCCAATTGTGCTTGAGGGAAAACCATAGATTTGCATTCTCTGATTTGCAGTTGGATCCTTCATTGTCATTGTCTCTGTTAAATAATTTGCATCTTTGTTGAGCTCAAAGCTTTTAAATCTATTTCTTCCTCAACTCTTTTCTCCTGCTAATTACCTCTCTCTGAAGAAAAGCACTGAAGGGACTTCTAACTTACCCTTTTACTCAAACACTATAAGTATATTTTCTCCAAATTCCAAAAAGAAGAGGAATTTATAAAAATCATAGACTATCTGCCCTGAAGAAACTCCAGGCTGAACTCCTCATTTTAAGGCTAGGATAGGTAAGGGCGGATTGACCAAAGGACTTTCAGGGAGACACATGGAGAACCAGAGATGGGGTTCAGAGCATTCAGGTCTCTGACTCCCAGTGCTGGGTTCCCTCTACAAAGGAAGGATCGGAGGAGCACAAGGGGCAGTTGTGTGTTTCTGCACTCTCACAACTGTCTCTGCCTAATCAAAACCATCTATCAACACTCTTCTTGTTTTGCTATTTCTCTAAGGATTCTGCATGAGAAAGGAGGAATAGAAGGAGAAAGAAGAATGGTTGAATTAGTTTCTGCTGTATATTAAATGAACATTTTCTCACTCATGAGACATTGAATGTGCCTTGTTCTTAGCCATAGTCCCCCTCTGTAGCTGGGCTGTAAGCCTGCTGACTGTCCTCCTGTAGGGATGGGCCTGCCCTGGGGCTGGCTGGAGGGTTCCTGGTTAGCTCTGCCTCCTGGTGCACATTAAGTTAGGAGGACCTATAGCCATGTGACCTTCTAAGTAACTTATCCAAGCTTTTCTTTTCCTTTAGAAAATGGAGTTTGAAATATTTACCACTTAGGCTTATTGTAAGAACTAGACAAGTTGATGTAAATAAAGTTATCACCATACCAAGCACATTATGTGTATTTGTACATATTTATTAACTTCTCAAGGCTTTGTGCTTGTTCTCCAATCAGAAACAGTTTCTGAGCTTCTCTGGTGGCCCATGGACCCCTCCTCTTCCCCATTAAAGACATTTATGAACAGTTGTAAACTTAAACCCCCATTCATTCATTCATTCACCCTCTGTGATCACCAGAGAGTGTGAGAAGAGCAAAGCATCTGCAGGAGACAGACTCCTCTTGGGAAGCTGAGAAAAGGTACACTTCACCTGGCAGAGATGGGGCCCTGATAAACAGAACAGCCCCCTCCTCCCTCTTCCAGCCACAGCCTGGAGCTGCCCCTACACCCCCCCCCCCCCCCCCCCCCCGCCCCGCCCATGCCCCGCCTCCCAGGCTCAGCCTGGTGAGGAGCCTTCTGTTAGCAGTCCTGCAGCGCCTAAGGTTTAAAGTAGCTGGAGCAGCCTTCTCTGCCTTCCCCAGGGGGAATGCTTCCTATACATTAATCCCCCCTTATCTGTAGTTTTGCTTTCCACAGTTTCAGTGACTGCTGTCAACTGCACTTCAGAAGCAGATGATCCTCCTTCTGACGAACGTCAGAAGGTCAGTAGTAGCCTAAATGCTGTGTCCCAGTGCCTATGTCATTCACCTCACTTTATCTCATCACATGGTCATTTTATCATCACACATCATCCTAAGAAGTGTGAGTACAGTACAGTATGATACTTTTGAGAGAGAGAGAGAGAACCACATTCACATAACATTTATTACAGTATATTGTTTAATTGTTCTATTATAATTGTTGTTAATCTCTACAGTGCCTAATTTATAAATTAAACTTTATCACAAGTGTCCATGTATAATGTATAGGGAAAAACATAGTATGTGTATATAGATATAGATATAGATAGATATAGATATAGATACAGATATAGATATATAGGCATCCCCTGGGGTCTTAGAACCTATCCCTCACAGACGAGGCGTGATGACTGTAACCAGGCTGAAGTGGACCCAGAGGCAAGGGGAAACAATCCCTCGGGCTGGCAAAGCATGTCAACAGGGGGATATTGTGGCAACTGATGGCTAAGAGACTTCTATAGCTTGTCCCAAAGTCTGTCCCTGGCCACGGTAGGGACCAGGCAAGGCCTCTGGGCATCTGGGAGCAGCCACTGATGACCTGACCTTGGAAAGGACTGACCTGCTGAGGCTCTGCTCTCCCCAGCTAGAGTTGCTCCCCACGCCCGCTCCTGCCATATGCTCCTTGATAAGAACCTTGTGTCAGATTTTCAAATGAAATAATGGATTTGAAAGTATCTTAAAAGCTTTAAAGTACTTTACAAATTATTATTTACTTAAGACAGGCCTGTGGTCAGAACTCCAGATGCACAGTACTATGTAGGCCCTAGAAAAACATCTGTTTGAATGAATCTACTTCCCTCATTAATGCAATAGATATTTATTGAACCCACAAAGCACTGAGTTAGGCAGTGGCGGTACAAAAGTAAACATGAAGACAAAAGCCCTACTTTTGTGGAGCTTATAGTCTAGTGGGGGAGAAGGTCAATAAGCTAATAAATAAAACAGATGACATAATTACAGAATATGACAAGTGATCTCAAGGAAATAAGAAAGATGTTGTAGTAGGTCATTTTAAATTTAGATGCAGTAGTCACAGGAAGTCCCTTAGGGAGATGATATTGAAACAAAGACTTGAAGGATGAGAGGAGCAGACTGTGGGAAGATCAAGGAAAAGAGTACCCAAGGCAGAAAGAATCACAAGTACAAAAGCCATGAGGCAGAGACAAACTTGACATGCTCCTGGAATAGCAAGAAAGCCAGTGTAATCACAACACAGTGAGCCGGGGCGGAGAGTGGAGGATACAGCTGCCATATCATGTAGGTACTTTAGGACAGAGTAAGAGGTTAGGATTTTATTCCAAGAATGATAGGAGAATGGGTTTAGCAGGTCAGCCACATAATTTACGTTTTTAAAAAGATTACTTCTACTGCTTTGTGGAGAGCATATTATAGGTAAGCCAGAGTAAAATCAGAGAGACAAATTAGAGACCACTGTAGTGGTCTAGGCAAGAGGGAAGAATTCAGGGAGTACAGGGATGAATGGCGGGAAGAGGAGGAAAGAAATATATTTGAGCATTAAAAAAATTGTTTTTAATATTTATTTTTGAGACAGACACAGAGAGACAGAGAGAGAGAGAGAGAGACAGAGCGTGAGCAGGGGAGGGGCAGAGAGAGAGGGAGGCACCGAATCTGAAGCAGGCTCCAGGGTCAGAGCTGTCAGCACAGCGTCTAATGTGGGGCTCGAACTCACAAACCATGAGATTATGACCTGAGCTGGAGTCAGAGGCTCAACTGACTGAGCCACCCAGGTGCCCCTTGAGCATTTTAATTTAAGTATAACATAATTTAAAGAATAGTTTTACTATCAGAACTTGGTGGTGGTGGGAAGATGGAGAGAAAGGAGTTAAGAATGACTTCTAGGGAAGTCTGGGTGGCTCAGTGGCTTGGTTAAGCTTATGACTTTTTTAAAAAAATTTTGTTAACAAAAAAAAATTTTTTTTAATGTTTACCCATTTTTGAGAGAGAGAGAGAGAGAGAGACAGACAGACAGGCCATGAGCTGGGGAAGGGCAGAGAGAGAGAGAAAGAGGGAGACACAGAATTCAAAGCAGACTCCAGGCTCTGAGCTGTCAGCACAGAACCTGATGCGGGGCTCAAACCCACAGACCGTGAGATCATGACCTGAGCCGAAATTGGCCACTTAACCAACTGAGCCATCAGGAGTCCCCCAACTCTTGATATCAGCTCAGGTCATGATCTCACAATTGTGAGATGGAGCCTCACATCAGGCTCGGAGCCAAACGTGGAGGATTCTCCATGCTGGGCACAAGAATCCTCTTAGGATTTCTGCCCCTTCTCCCCTTCGGAAAAAAAAATTATTTATAGATAAGAAACTTTGTTGATGGTTTTTGCTTAAAATGGGAAGAGTAGGGAGAAAAAGAGTTTGGGATATAAAAGCAAGGGTTCTATGTTGAACAGGTTAAGTTTGAAGATATCCAAGTAGGGCTACTGAGCAGGCAGTTGGATAAGTGGGTTTGGGACTTAGTAGACATCCTGATAGGATGTCATTCCAGAGACAACTTCAGAATTTATCATTAATTAGAATTGAAATGGTATGCAGAGCTATGAGATAGAATGAGGTGGTTCAGAAAGTGGTTATAGACAGAAGGGGTGTGAGGACAAAGCACTTATGGGTGGGAGAGGAAAAGAAACCAACAATGGATGCAAAAAAAAAAAAATCCAGAAAGATGGGAAGACAAACAAGAGGAAGGGTGTTCCAGAATCCACACAAAAGAGTTTCAAGGGGAGGTAGCAATCAAGTAATCAAATTTTGCTGAGAAGTTGGTTAAGATGAAAACTGAGAATTGACCCTTGGATTTGGCAACATGGAGGTTGTTGGTGACCTTGAGAAGAACCGATTCTGTGGCATAGGCAGGGAAGTTTAGATCAGTGAGAGCCTGAAGTCTGATTAGAATGGCTTAGGGCATAATTGGAGGTGAGGAAATTCCTCCTTTGAGGAGTTTTATTATAAAGTGCAAGAGAGAAATGGGGCACATTAGAAAGTGAAATAAGAGGCAAGATCTTCATATGAAAGTAAGGAGGGTATGATGAAGGCTTGAGGAGGGAAGAGAAGGTATAATAATAGTGGATGGTGAATTGATTAAGGAACTGTGGTAAGATGGCTGGCCAAACAGCTGGCAGAACAACCAGTTTGCTGAAATGCTTGCTTACCTCAGAACCTCTGGGACTTCTCTGGGTATGCACCTCTCTTCTTCATGTCTAGTTTCTCTTCCTTCACCCTGTTTCTGTCCTCTGACTCTACATAGTCCCCAGTTGTCCTGAAGAACCCAAACATTTATTAAGAAGAAAATGACAACCCATGAGTCCATCCAGCTTCTTATACCAAAGCCTTTGCAAAGACTTGAGGGAACCCCCCAGAGAGCTCAGTTGTCCCAGAAAGATTGTTATACACCTGTAATTCCACTACAAAATGCTCCAGGAGTCAAGGAGAGAGGCCCATACAGCTCCTGTCCCACCCATGATACAGACCTCAGCAGGGTTTGAGGGATACCAGCAGGATTCCTCATGCTTCCAGTAAGCCACCACTCTCTATCTCTGTAACTCTGTAGACTGTCTAATGGTGCAGTCCCAACAAGTTCATCATTAGAGCTGATGACTCAGTCCTAATGGGTCCTGAAATGACCGGTGGAACTAATTTCATCTTGGCCCATATCCCTCTTTAGCTTGGACACCATGAGAATTCCAAAACATGAAGGTCATCTGGAAGATAGCATATTTAAGGGCCAGGTCGAAATGGCTCACACCACTTCTGTCCACATCTCTTTGGACAGAACACGGGTCAGTGGATGCAGCCTAACTACAAAGAAAGCTGAGAATATAGAAGTAGGGAAGAGGAAAATGAAATGGCATTTAGTGAACACAGATACTGTCACTGCCATAAGCAGAGAAGAAGCAAGTAGGAGGCACACACAGAGACTGTAGTGACACAAAGATCAAGGGCAAAGAAATCTTCAAGAAGAAGGAATTAATCAATACCATCATTCTATGGGAAGATCAAGTAAGATATGAACGTAAAGGTCTGAGTTTTCAGTTTGGAGGTCCCCAGTGACATTATGGAGGGTGATTTCTGCAGAGTTATTTTGAAGTGAAAGATGGGAGGTGAAGAAGTAGATCCAGAGAACAAACTGTTCTGGAACAGAAACTATGTAAAATGATAGAAAGAGTGAAGTAACTAGAAAATGGTGCCTAATTGAGGGAGAATTGTTTTTTAATATAGGCAAAGTGTTTACAAGCTAAGGAACTAGCCATGAAGGAGAAATTAAAGATAACAGAAAGGAGGCAATTCATTGAAGGAATCAAGAAGAAGCCAGGAAAGAGTGAGATCAGAGCACAAGTGAAAGAATTAGTCTTGCACAGGAGGAATGATGTGGCCTCTTCTAAGATGTGTGGGAGCATAGCAAGGGTAGGAACAACTTAAGAGAAGTTTATAAGTGAGGGACAGAGGTGGAGGCACTTCATGTCCGGTGGTATTTATTTTTGCAAAGGAATTAATCTGCTGTTGGTGAAGAGACTGATGGGGTAGAGTGTGAGTATATGGGGGTGGGATTTAAGATACCTGCTATGTGGAAGATAGGGGACTAACCATGGAAAGAGCAGTCTGTACTTAGGGCCCAGCTGAGGATGGAGATGCTGTATGTGCAGGGGCACCTTTGGGAGATCTTCTCCACCACACACAACTCTCTGGGACACAGCCAGAGGTTTGGATTCACTCAGGGCCACGGATTTTTGTAGAGTGCATATTGTGGAATAACTAGGGGGGTAAGCATGCTAGTGAGAGAGGTATTACAGTGGTCCAGGTTGGATAGAAAAGGAGGCTGACAGCCTGGGAGAAAGCAGAGGTCAAGGGACTCCAGGGCCCAGGGAAATGGAAGAGCAAAGGGGGTAAGAGCAAAGAGGTGAGAAATGGAAAGGCAAAGTGTTGTTGCAGAGGGTAGGATAGTAGAATTTTACATTTCTCATAGGGAACAGTTCCAGGGGATGGGGGGGGGGGGCCATCCAGAGTATGGACATGGAGGGGTTGCTAAAGTAGGTTGAAAGCAAGGTGCTGTGGAGCTGAAGAGGTTGGAAGTGCTCAGGTTCCTAATGCATATGGGTAGTGTCCTGGAGAGCTCTCAGTGATTTAGACTAGAAGGAGTTGATAGCATGAGATACAAAGAAGGAAGGTTTTTTTTTTTTTAAGTTTGTTTATTTATTGCGGGGGTGGGGGTTGTTGCCGAGAGTGGGAGAGAGAGGATACCAAGCAGGCTCTGCACTTGATCCCAGAAACTGTAAGATCATGACCTGAGTCGAAATCAAGAGTCCAACTCTTAACCGACTGAGTCACCCAGGCACCCCAAGAAGGGAGGGTTTTTGCACGAAGGAAAGTAGAAAAGCTGGAAAAATGTAACCCCACCTTTTTTTTAAAACTTCATCTTCCTCCACCTATTTTAGACCCTTATGATCCTGTTTGGATTATAGAAATACTCTCCTAATTGGTTTCCCTGATTTTGGTTTCCCTCCCATGTATCCATCATACACACAGCTGCCAGCTTAATTAATCTTGACCAGGATTCACTCTTGTTCAAAAACTTCAGTAGCTCTTCATCTGCCTATACAATAAAATCTATATTCTTTAGCCCCACCCTCAGTTTTCCAGGCACAGAGCTGGTTTCAATCGATTTTGTTTTATGCATCTAGTTTGGGGCAAGAGCAAGTATGTAGTTTATACTGGTTTATTTTTTTTTTTAATTTTTTTTTCAACGTTTATTTTTGGGACAGAGAGAGACAGAGCATGAACGGGGGAGGGGCAGAGAGAGGGAGACACAGAATCGGAAACAGGCTCCAGGCTCTGAGCCGTCAGCCCAGAGCCCGACGCAGGGCTCAAACTCAAGGACCGCGAGATCGTGACCTGGCTAAAGTCGGACGCTTAACCGACTGCGCCACCCAGGCGCTCCAATACTGGTTTAAACCCTGCACTACTTTCCTAACA
This sequence comes from Herpailurus yagouaroundi, assembly GCF_014898765.1. Lineage (NCBI taxonomy): Eukaryota > Metazoa > Chordata > Mammalia > Carnivora > Felidae > Herpailurus > Herpailurus yagouaroundi. The sequence goes on along the minus strand of NW_024412449.1, from coordinate 6,691,036 downwards.
CTGATCCTGAAGGACTTTCCCAAATGTGGTTTTGTTAACTGTAAAGAATGTTATTCCCAACCATCTCTGAATGGCATCCTTCAAGAGTCAATTCAAATACACATTATCCCCTTCCTTAAATGACAGCACCATTCTCTGTCCTTTTGGAAAAAATTCACTTTAAACTTCATATTGTAGTAGGTGCCTATTAAGGAAGAAACATTCTTGATTTATCACTGTACCTCAGCCTATTGTACCCCATAACACCTATCTCAGTACCTTGCCTTTTGGAGGTATCCATTGTCTGCTGACTGACCAAATGCGTGCATTCATATAAATAAGTGGATGGATGAATAGAGTTCTTATAAAGTTCTAGTAGTATTAAGGGCCAGAATCCTTCACTAAAAGGTGATCTCTTCAAGGTTTAAGATTGATATTATATATATTTTTTATTCTCAATACTTAGTTAACATGGTTCTGGGAGACTTGTAAGCTAAGTACACAGTAGATACCCAGTAAGATCTTTGCAAATGGAATTGAACTAGGTGGCTTCACACCTAAGTGATTCTCACTGTGTCAACCCCAAGAAAGTGAACAGGGTCTCTGACCCAGCAAATAGCTGTTTATATCCTGACTTGAATAAAATGTTGGCTCTTATAATTCGACAGCAACTCCCTTAACAGAGACCCATTTATTCATTTAATTATTTGATTCTTTGAACCATACTATAAGTTGTGATTGATTTATGTGTGATAACTTTATTCTAGACACTGAAGGGGAAAAGAAAGCAATCAGTGAGAACAGATACATGAAAAGATGCTCAACATCACTAATCATCAGGGAAATGTAAATCAAACCCACAAAGAGCTACCACCTTACATCTGTCAGAATGGCTAGTATCAAAAACAAATAACAAGGATATGGAGTCAAAAGGAACCCTCGTGTGCTATTAGTGGGAATGTAAATTGTTGTAGCCACTGTGGAAAACAGTAGGGAGGTTCCTCAAAATAGAGATACCATATAACCCAGTAATTCCACTACTGGGTTTTTACCCAAAAATACCAAAGTGCACTAAATTTGAAAAGATATGTGCATCCCTGTGTTTACTGCATCATTATTTACAATTGCCAAAACACAGAAGCACTTAAGTGTCCACCAACAGAGAAGTGGATAAAGAAGATACGGTATATAGACAATGAAATATTATTCTGCCATAAGAAAGAAAGGAATATTGCCATTTGGGACAACATGGATGGACCTAGAAGGTATTATGCTAAGTGAAATAAATCAGAGAAAAACAAATACCATATGATTTCATTTATATATGAAATCTTAAAAATAAAAAAAGCAGAAACAGACCCATAAATACAGAGAACAAACTAGTATTTGGGGTGCGGGGGGAGAGGGCAAAATGGGTGAAGGGGAGTGGGAGGTACACACATCCAGTTAAGAAATTAATGACCAGGCATCATGGGGCGCCTGGGTGGCTCAGTCCATTAAGCGTCTGACTTCGGCTCAGGTCATGATCTCATGGTTTGTGAGTTTAAGCCCCACATCGGCCTCTGTGCTGACAGCTCAGAGTCTGGAGCCTGCTTCGGATTCTGTGTCTCTTTCTGTTCCTCCCTCACTCATGCTCTGTCTGTCTCTCAAAATAAATAAAGAATAAAAAAATAAAAAAGAAAGAAATTAATGTCATGAGGATAAAAGGCATAGATAGCATAGGAAATATAGTCAATGGTATTGTCATAGGGTTGTATGGTGACAGATGGCGGCTACACTTGCTGTAAGCAAGCATAACATATAGACAAGTTGAATCATAATGTTGTACATGTGAAACTAATGTAACATCGTGTGTAGACTATGCAACAATAAGCAGGGGAAAAAAAGAAATCTGTGAGAAAAGCAGACCTCTCATGTTTACAAAGTCTCTCTCCTTTTTCTCCTGTTTTGCCAGGCTGTGACAACATGTTGATGGGCATAAAGTCTCTGAAAATAGTGAAGAAGACTATGGATACACATGGCTCTTGGATGAAAGATGCTGCCAGCAGTTCCCAAAAGGTTTATTTCCTAATCGGATCCAGAAACAAAACTCTGTGGGAATTTGCAAACATGCGGGCATTCATGGAGGATAGCACCAAGCCAGCCCCACGGAAGCTCATCCTAACGCATTCCTGGCAGGGAACAGGCCAAGTGATCCACAAAGGTTTTCTGTTTTTTCACAACCAAGGGACTCTCAATGAGATAATCAAATATAATCTGCAGAAGAGGACTGTGGAAGATCGAATGCTGCTCCCGGGAGGGGCAGGCCGAGCGCTGGTCTATCAGCACTCCCCGTCAACATACATTGACCTGGCTGTGGATGAGCATGGGCTCTGGGCCATCCACGCAGGGCCAGGCATCTCTGGCCATTTGGTTCTCACAAAAATTGAACCTGGCACACTGGGAGTGGAACACTCATGGGACACCCCATGCAGAAGCCAGGATGCCGAAGCCGCATTCCTTTTGTGTGGGGTTCTCTATGTGGTCTATAGTTCTGGTGGCCATGGCCCCCATCGTGTCACCTGTGTCTATGATCCACTGGGCACTATCGGTGAGGAGGATCTGCCCAAACTGTTCTTCCCCAGGAGGCCGAGAAGTCATTCCGTGATCCATTACAACCCCAGAGATAAGCAGCTCTATGCCTGGAATGATGGAAACCAGATCATTTACAAACTCCAGACAAAGAGAAAGCAACCTCTGGGGTAATGCGTTACAGCAAGGAGGAAAGGCACTGTGGCTGTGGACACTGCTCTCCAGGACATTGAGACCACAGCCCCTTTATACTATCGTGTCCCTCTGATCACAGACAGGCATAGGGTGTAGAAGCAGGCTTGCATATGCATCCTTCCCTGGATGTTATGGCCTGAGGTGTTTTCTAAGACCTTAGACGAGAGTCTGTCATTCAGACATTTTCTACTTCCATCACCCGTCCAAACCTCCGGGCTCTCTAGGCCTTCCACATTCTGATCCAGCTTACGTCCATCCTTTTCTTTGCTCCCCTCAGCCAGCAATTAGAAATGAAGGCCACTGCCTACTACTCCTGGCTTCCTTCCTGGCCTTTCCTGAAGCTCTTTCCTCTTTCATAAATACCTGTCTTTTTTCTTCCATCTGTCAGTGCCCCACTAAAGTACAATCTTTTCCTGATGTTGAATCTCCACTTCCCCTAGCTCTGCCCCGCCACCAAGCTAAGTAGATAAAATAGTGAAGCAAAACCATTCACATGTGAATACCACTTGCTGGTTACAAAGTGTTTGCACCTATGTACGTCGTTTAATCCCCATCCCATGTCTTCTTCTGAGACATACAGAAGTCTTTATAATTGCCAGCTTAGAGATAATAAAAGTTGAGGTGAGCCAAAGTAACACAGCCACAAAATGAAAATAGGGCGAGAAGATACTGCAAATCCCATAGTCTTTCCATTGCCCAAGGAAGCATCGAATATGTGTGTTTGTTCACCCAACCTTTTGTAACCAATACGTTCATCATTTCATCCTAAAAATAATGGTCTGCCCCCTTTGGCCATTTTTCATGTCTGCACAAGACATTCCTATAAGCCCTTCAAAAGCTACTTCCCCCAGAAAACCAGCCTAAGGGTGAGGACCCCCGCTGTAGCCTCATCTTGTTTTGCCTTCCCCTGTGTCTCTTTTCTTGCTAGAAACACAATAAAACTGACACGAAGCAAATAACCCTCATCAGGTTATATTTGCCTACGTGCCCTCAGCATACAAACTCTCAGGAAGTGCTGTCTGTGCTGGGATTCCCTGTGAAGCTCCCCAGCACACTGAGGCCCTTGGTAAAGATTCTGGAATCTGGATGGAAGCCAGGTAGCAGGCAAGCGGTTCCCTCTCACAGCAGGCATGCCAAGTGGCACAGGTGACAGAGGGCAGCTGTGCCTGTCCAGAGGGGCTTCTTCAAATCTTTCCCACGCGTTTGTCCAATTCAGCCTAGTGTGGGTCACAAGCTCAGGCTGTGGTGCCGGTCTGTGTCATGTGCTGAGGCCTCTGTCTTTCCAGGTTGGTCACATGAGAGGGTTGGCTTTGTGTGCCTGCAGCTGTTTTGCCAACTCTGCCAAGCTCAGGGCGGGACTGTAGGCAATGAAGAGACGTTCCCCCCCCCCACCCCCCATAGCATCTAAGTAGATCTCTGGCAGAATGGAATCACTCACCCCATGCATACAGCACAATTATCCACAGTTCTGATAGATACAGAGCCCCAATCTGTTGTGGAATGAGGCAGGTATGAATAAATAAACATGGCAATGTTCCCCACTCCATGGGTTTGTGGACATTACCTACTCCGTGGGTAAGATGACATTACCTATTTCACGGGGATAAGGAACATGGACTGCCTCGGGAGGAGGGTAGAGTGGGATTATCAGTGAATGGAATTATGTGTGAGTCCTGCACACATAATTCCTCTGGAGGCACAGAGGAGGGTTGCCCTTCATCTGTGATATACTTTAACTTGTCGACTCTGCAGAGTGCACCTGCCACTAACAACACTCCCAGGTGCTTTAAATTCCTACAGCTAGAATCACTCTTTTAGGTCAAGACATTTTCTCCTTGTCAATGTGCCACTTTGCTTCCTTGGAGCCAGGGCAGCAAAGCATTCAGGCCCACGGATACTATCTTGGGCTTCTTTTGGGTGAATTGTTCAGCTCTGAGGTCTCTTGTTGGAGTTTAGTCAGGATGAAAGTCCCTATGGCCTATAGCAGTAGTTAAACTCGACTGCATGTAAGAATCGCCTGAGGGGCTTTTAAAACTCCTAATACCAGGCCATACTCCCAGACGATTAAGCCAGAACCTCTGAAGGTAGGACCCAGGCTGTATTTTTTTAAGCCCCCTCCCGCAACATGGTTCTAGAGTGTGAATAAGCTTGAGAACCAGTGACTTACACCGTTTTTAAAGGTAATGTTAAAAAAGTAATTGTATAATTCAGAGAGCAGATTAGCATTTTCTAGGGACTGAGGCTAGGGCAGTGTGTCCACTGGGGCAATAACATGTGGGATTTGGAAACACCCATGAACTCATGTGAACTATAGTGCCTAGGTCTACAAAAGCCTCTGCTGCTATTTTAAGGAAGTGAAAGAGAACTGAAGGGTGTCCTGCTGTAACACAACTCTTGTGGGCCCCAGCCTTCCTCTGCTGGCTTTGCCTTTAGTCTGCTTCTGGCCAGGTTCCGGCAGTGACCAGAGTCTCATATTTGCAGGGTGGCTTAAGTTCTGTTCACATGTAAAAGCCTTCTGGGCACACTGGTAATTTCAGACCACCAGGGTAATTTGAAAAAAACGATGTGTCTTACGGAGTTTGTCCAGCCTGTAGAAATGTAGATAAAAACTGAAGCCAGGGCTGTAGTGACTCCTGCCAGAGCTCGGGACTATGCCAGAGTGTGCAGTGTAGATGCCATCTGCGGCCCAAAGGGATTTTAATCAGCTGAACTGAGCAACTGGTCCTGGGAGGCCCAGGCAAGGCAACAACCTAGCAGCACAACCAAAGGGGATTCAGGCCATACACTAGGGGAAGGTGTTGGACTAAGTCCCCAGGGCCCAGTCCCGCCTTGATTCCAGAACTTATTCCTGTGGTCAGAAGTCGCCAAAGCTCTTGGCCCTATGGAACACCACCTTGGCGCTGAGCACAGAGAAGTGCTTCTTGTCCTTAGCTGTTCACAAGACAAGGCGCAAAGTGTCTTTAGTCGGGGCTGACCACTAGGGGGACCTCCACGCCAGGTCGCGGGGTTCGAGGGCAGCCGGACTCCAGTGGGACACAGAGCCTTCCAGACGGGTTCATCAGAGACAGGGAATGAGGCTGCCTTCAGGCCAACCTCAACTTGGACTGGATCCTACGGGTCCGGGAAGTCCGGACACCCAAAGTGTTGCTACTCTGGGTGTGCCTCCAATCGGTTTTTCCGTGGCTTCTCTCTTTGCAACTCTAGATACAAATTGCTTTTCTGCTTCCTCGTTTTCATTTCCTACGGCCGGGGAATGAATGGTGCTGAAGGGCTGAAGAAGCCCAGGGGACAGGCAGCACCAGAGCCAGGAACCGCCCGTCGGTGTCTCCGGGACCGGAAGGGTGCAGGGCGGGGAGGCAACAGGAGCGGGGCGGGGCTCACGGGGGCGTGGTCTGCGGGAGGCGGGGCTTGTAGCACCGTCCAGGGGGCGGGGCCACGGCTGGGCTGACTAGGCGAAGGCAGGTTCGAAAGGGCGGAGTTGACGAGGCCGGTCCCCGAGGACAGGGAACCGGTGGCGGACCGGTCCCTGCGGACCGCCGCGGAGCCCGAGAAGGAAGGGGAGTGGAGGGGCGGTCCCAGGGGAAGGAGGGCGGGGAGAAGCGGGGGCTCCGGGACGAGCCTCCTGTGGGTCCCGCCCCCGTCACGTGGGCTCCAGACCCGGCCGCTGCCGCTCGGTCCGCTGGTTGGTCGGTCAGTTGGTCGGTGGGTCAGTGGCCTGCAGCTCGGTTCGCGGCTCTCATGTTCGGAGGTGGGAGGGACACGGGAGCGGCCCTCACACCTGAGCCGCCCGGAGAGGAGCCCAGCACCCAGGTCAGTGGGCTGTCCCCACGCCCCAGGTCCCCTGCGCGTTCCGGGCCGGGAGCCCCCCGCGGGTACATTGCCTAGGTAACCGAAAGCCCCCAGATTCAAGAACCACTCGAGGAGTGGGGGTCAGTGCCAGTTAGGGCCCCAGAGTGGGTCCCAGATGCGAGGGCAGGAACCCTCTTCCTCTTCTCTGGCCAGAAGACTGGGAGGAGGGTATAACTCCCGAGGAGGATTTGCTTCGAATTTTCACCCAACCCTGCCTGGGATCCATGGACAATCCGCGCCCCTGCAGGTGCCAGCATGGCCCTGGAGATGCGCTGGATGGTCATTCACTTCAGTTTCGTGCGGTATGTCACGGAAGCATCAGAGTAACTAGAGAGCACAAGTCGGGGGGGGGGCCCCCCCCCCAAGGCCAGGCAGCTAAGTGTCTCTTTGCCCAAGCATATCTGTTCAGTGTGGTCAGATGCAACGCCTCGACTGAGACCAACTCTATACTCTAATTGCAAAAATGCAACATGCCATCAAAGTCTCAAGCCACTGCAGTCCCAGGAGACTGCCAGATGGGGATGGTCCTACTTAAAAGTGGGCTCCTCCTCTCCCTCATGACATCCCAACTCCAGACCCGCAGTTTTTCTTCAAATGAAAATAAGATTATGTATTTAAAAGCTAGAATTTCCAAAGTTTGTGTAGGATTGAAACAGGTATTCTAACTAGTGTTAAATCCTCTTAAAAAACAAACCCAGAGTGTTGTAGTTTGCTTTCAGAGCAGCTGGATATTTGGTATCGGTGGGTCCCCTTTTGCATATTTTGGTCTACTTCCTATCTTTCTCTCCATTTGTCTCTTTCCTTTCCCAGTTACTTAATTGATTATAATACAAATTGGAAGTGTTTCCAAATTGTATGTTGCATTTTGTGAAGTTAAATGCCCAACTACAGGAAGGTAGTTGGCTGTGCACAAAATTCATCTTCAAGATGTTCAGTCTTTGATTATTGTTTGTATCTGGAAAACAAAATATTATTTGATTTCGAGATTATTTCTCTCTTGGGGTTGGAAGGCAGCCCATTAGTATTCTGCTTAAATTCATATTTAAACAACTATGAAGTGGGAGATGAGAGAGATTAGTGCATTTCTCACTGCATTCATACATGATTTTATTCATACACTTATTATTCTTACTTAGAAATTAGATGATGTGCCAGTTATTAGCTTATTGCTACTGGGGGGGACAAACTGAGAATCATGGTCTCTTCTTTACTGGGGTAGCTATGGCAGGTGCACTGGTTTTAAGACCATGCACTGGTTTTAAGTACAATGACAAATGCCCTGAAGGAGGGAAGAGCAAAGAGTTGTGGGAATTCCTGTCTTTCACCTGAGCAGGGAAGATCTGGGATAATTTCAAGAAAGGGGTGATGTGTGTGATCCATCTCGGAGGATTTCTCCTGGGCGTCTCCAGGCAGAGGTGGGTAGAGCATGACCTGGGCTGAGATCTGTGTAGGCAGGGCAAGCACCAGCTAGTCATGAGAAGTGGCAAGTGGTCTAACTGGACTCCCGGAGCAAGTGCTAGACAATAAAGCTGGTGACAAGGATGAAACATGGCCCCAGTGGGCCGTGAAAGCCAGGTGCAGAAGTCTGGACTTAGAAAGCATGGAGCCAGTGACAGGTTTTAATCAAGGGATTGACTGTGAGCTTCTCAAAGTCCAGGACCTTGGCCCTTGACCCTCCCAACCCCTAGCCAGACGGGGAGAAAATCCAGTAAATATTTGTGGAATGAATGGTCAGGCAACCCTTTGGAGCTGAGCTTCTCAACCTTTAACAAGCTTAAGAATCACGAGGGGGGGTCTTAATTCAAATGCAGATTCTGATTCCTACCTAGGTCAGGGGTGGAACCTGATCTGCCTTTCTAACACATTCCAGGGTGGGGCTCTTCACTATCTATGGCAAGGATTAAGGACCTTGGTTTGCAAACCTGGGGAGCTTTTAAACTGTTTGGATGAAGTGGGTCCGGGATGGTGTTCCCAAGTTCCCCCAGGGGTGATTCTGATGAAGGCCAAGGTGGAGCCTGCTCTAGCCCACTGTGGCTGTGGCAAGGAGTGAGCAGAGTGGAAAGACCCTGGGATGGAGGGACCAGTTAGGACATTGAAAATCCACCAGCATAGAAGCGGTGAGGCCTTCTATTGGGCCTGAGTGGGACAGGTGGGAGAGACTTTGGAAAGACAGAATCTGTGGGCCAGGGGGCCAGGGAGTATGTGGTATCTGTCTTCAGACTGACCGGACTGCTTCCAGCAGTGAGGATAGGGGAATGATTCCGAGACAATTCAGCTTTGGAGAATGGCATGCCCTTTAGGCTCTACCATTTGACATAATAACATTTGGAAGTTGGTTTTAACGTGGATGTCAGAATTTTTTATATTTTTTTTTTTCTGAAATACAAACCTGTTCATGACTTCCCTGCTTAAAATCCTCTGGCTGATCCCCTCTTGCAAAATATCAGGAGGAAAAGCTAATATGAATGCAACTAATGAGGTATCTAGACATTTATTAAGTTCCCAGACTGTGCACCCCCATTTGAGAGGCGACACTTGGGTGGGGGGAGATGTGACATTGTCACCACTTGGTGTGGGCACAACTAGGCTGAAGCTTTTGGCAGCTTTGTTTTTTCTGGAGTCACTATTTTTCCTGCTTCCTCTTTGCGGTGGTTCCACTTTATGTTTCCTGGCATCAGTCTTTGGTTTCAACACTTGCTGGCATCTAGGTGTCTCGGTTTTCAAAGAGCCCACAGGTGGTTTCAGAAAGGTGGGCTATATCCCTTATAGACTCTGAGAGCCAGGTATCCTTAGCCCTTGCAGAGCTTTAAGACACCCATTCTTATCTCTGACACACTCAGTAAATAATCTGGGAGATGCAATCTGTTTAGCTTCAAACCCAGATCTCCTCAAGGCCTTGCGATTTTCCAGGGGGCTGCTAACACAGCTTTGTCTTCAGGAAATTTAAGATTTTTACTTAGTGCTCCTAGGTAATTCTTACTTTGGTGCTCCTCTATAATTCTTGCTTTCATTTCCTCTGTCTGTCACGTATGCCCTTATGCACACAGAGAACTGACTCTTCACTGTGCACCATGCTCTTAGTCACCATGTTCCATGTCATGTAGTCATTTGGCCCTGTAACGTATCTGTGGATGGAAGGTCTGCACAAGATGGGATAGGGCTGCCTCCCTGATAGGATAAAGTATAACATCCTTCTTTGGCCTTCCAGGCTCTGCAAAGGCTGGCAATAATGTAGCTCGCCAGCTGTATCTCCACTGTTCCCCAAACTGAGTAGCTCAAGAGATCCTATCTTTTGTGCCTCTCTGTCTTTGCACGCACTATTTGCTCTTCATGGAAAGCTTTTTGTCTGCCCCATGAGCTGAACGGACTCTTATTAACTTCAGGATGCAGATCAAACTCTTGAAGCACCTCTCCTCCCCACACCTCCAAGTCACTTTTACTCTTCTCTCTAGTACATACATGTAGCATCAACTGGAGAACTGTGCTATGGTCCTGAGGCGCCTTATTGGCGTGTCTCTGTCCACACCCACTCTAGACTCTTGTGTGCAGCCCTACATCTCGCAGATGTCCGGGAAGAGTTTGTGATAAACATGGGCCTGGAGCTGGCTGGTTTTGCAATGTCTGCTTCAGTAAAAGGGGAAAAGAGTAGGCTATTCTGCACAGGTGATGAGGGAAGAAACAAGAACAGAACCTGAAAGACTGGGACAAGCCCAGTGAGGAGTGTCCCACATGGCTAGAGTCAGAGGGTGGAGTGGGGAGGGGACACTGGGAGAGGTGAGACTGCAGTCTTAGGCTGGGGAGAGGTCAGGGAAGGCCATGAGCATTGAAGCTAAGGAATTGACATTTTCTTCTCATGATATTGAAGGCCTTTTGGTGTGGAAAACACGTGGTGAGCTCTCTGCTTTCAGGAGGATTCAGGGCTGAAAAGGGCAGGTTGCAGGACCAAGGAGCAACTTCCTGTGAGAATATGCTCTTGGAATAACCCATAGAGGTAGCTTAGGGTGTAAATCAAGGCAATGGCAATAGAGATGGAGAGTGAGTGATCTTGTCCAGAAATCCTGCAGGATTTGGTGACTGACTGGATTTGAGGGAGAGGGAAAGGCATCAAATTGGACACTGACACTTTGTGCTAATGTGCTGGGAGAAGAACGAGGCATTGTTAGTAGCATGAGAGCAAGGAGGAGATTCTTGGAAGGGGGAAGGGAAATGAGGATGGTTGATTCCTTTTGGAATCAGAAGAGAGCCTTGAGTAGTTTCTCATATCACACACACACACATACACACACACACTCACACACACACACACACACACACACACACACACAAATGGTGAAGCTACCCAAAGGAACCTATGCAGGGTCACCTGCTGCTGGTGGCAGAAGCCAGGCCTCCTGGCCCTGTGGCCTGGGCCTCTTTGTAGCACTGTGAGTTGGCCAGAGAAGAGCTGCCAGAGGTCCAGATGGAGATTCCATTAGGCAGTGAAAAATGGGAAAAAGACCAGGTTTAGGGTGAATTCAGTCTGCAGAGCAGCTAAAGCTGGAATCTTAGAGGTCAAGAATTCAGAAGGGAGTCTGTTGGTAGCCATTGCCAATGGGGGTTTGAAGGCTCATGCGTCCTCTTTTCTGTCCTATGGCCTACTATATGTGGGCTGATGGAAAGTAGGGAGAGTTTTATGGTATGGACACTCATACTTGTTAGTGCTCCATGTTGGTACATGTGTATCGAATGGTTTTTCTGGGAATACAACCACCAATCTGTCAGTTCTGTGGAAAGATATATTCCAAAACCCCCACACTTTTGCCCCCCCCCCCGACAAAGTTTAGGGACGCATCCAATGAGTCCCGAGAAGTGGCCTGTGCAGTGTTGGAGTGGGGGGTGGGGGGTGGCACCCATCCGGGGAAGGCATCCAGCCTTAGGGACCTCGTTCCTCCAAGCAGAGGCCTGTGAGTAGGGCCAGTGTCAGGGGGCCAGATGGATGGGGGAGGCCCATAGCTGTCAGGGGAGGGGAGAAGACCTTATCTAGAGTCTGACTGATGCCTGGAGACTCAGTGACCCTGAGGCTGGATTTCCTCTCCTCCTCCTCTCTCCCTTCCACACCTTTCTGTCTGGCCAGGTCCCTCACTCTCCAGCCTCCCAAGGACAGGTCCTGCCTTTGCCATGGCACAGCGTCACCTTAGTTTGCTAAGACAGAGCTGGGCTAATGCATGTCAAACACTTAGATTATTGCCTGGTATGTGGTAATTGCCAAGAGAAAACAAAGACAAGGAAGCCTGGGGTTCAACTTCGAGGGAAAACTTGTCAAGCCTCCTGGCTCTTTTGAATTATGCAGCTGGATCTCTGGGAAGTTTCTACCTTATCTTGTTTTGATTTTTTGTTTTTGTGCTATTAATTAATTAATTAATTAATTTATTCTTACTGATACTAAAATGAGTGCAGGGCCTTCTCATCCATGGTAAAGAATCAAGGATAGCCATGGATTGCAGACTTGGGACTTGGGTTGTCCAGGAATGACTCAGGAATGACTTATGCAGAGGTGAGTGGGTGGAGGGCCTTCTGACAAATCTCCAAGAACAGATTCTTAACCCAGGTGAGGCTGTTCAGGGGAATTGATGGCAGCCTGGCCTCTCCTCAGGCCTATAGCTGCTGAGCCGGTCTCAGGCGGCTCTGCTTTGGGTATATCTGTTTCTTCCTGGTGATGAGGACAGGCATAAGGAAGGGTTCATCCAAAATCCTAGGGTTGAGCTCTGTCTGCTCAGGGACAGCCACTGCTTGCTGGTTGCTGGGAGTGTGCTCAGTGGGCATAGTCAGAACTCCTGCCCAGACTCCCGGGTGAAAACGTAAATCCACGGTGAGTTGTGTGCATGGTTGGAATGTACCAGTCACATGTAGCTGGGCCTCTCAGCTGGGCAGGGACCACTCTAACTGGGAGGGCCACCCTTATGACTGCACTGCTATCCCAAGAAGTCTTAGCAAGCTTCTCCAACCTGCTTCTGGCAGAAAAGCCCAGAAATCTCTGCCAAAAGGAACTCTTAAGGTTGATAAACCGTGTGTGTGTGTGTGAGAGAGAGAGAGAGAGAGAGAGAGAGAGAGAGAGAGGGAAGGAAGGAAGGAAGGAAGGGTGGGAAGGAGGAAAGAAAGGAAGGAAGGGAAAGAGAGAGAGAGAGAAAGAGGTGGTTGTATAGGAGCCAAAGGTCTGTTGTAGGGATTAGGGAAGAGAGGAGGGCAGAGCCACAGCTGAGGCCAGGAACACCAAGAATCAGTTACCTTTGTTTCTTACATGCACTCGTGGCAACTCCACTCTCTTCAGGGGCAACAGTCCTTCTCCCAACACAGGGCCTTGCTTCCCCTGAATCAAAGAGGTTTTTGCAGGAATAGCTAGCTGGACACTGCGTGGCTTCACCAAGGCAAAAGAGGTGTCGGCAGACTGGCCCCACGGAAAGCTGCCTCCAGAAGAAGGATATGGGGGGCTTCCGGCTTTGATGGGGTTTACAAAGGGCTTGTCTCATGAGGTGGGTGATGTTATTCCCATTTCACGGGAGGCAAATACGTGCCAGAGAAGTGATTTTTTAAAAAAGACCCAGAGTTTTAGATTTAATTTATTGTCCAAATTGGGACACTCAAGAGAGAAAGGAGGCAGACAAATGCTGGGTGGGGTCCTGGGGTGAGAGGACTATCTTGGGTGTACCAGGGATGTGGTGTCGAACTCCAGATTCAGTAAGCAACCAGGTCAGGTAAGGGGGGGGGGGGGGGGTGGTGGCTGGGGGACTGGAGAGAGAGGATTGCAGTAGGGGGAGGGGAGACGTTAGAACTTGAATTTGGACGGGAAAGGAAGATTCTTCTTAATTCAACATTTTACCAAAGCAAAGGAATAGTTCTTGGCTCTGACACCTGACCTTGACTGGATGTCATGAAAAAGTTTTATTACATAAGCTCTTCCTGTGACCAGCCAAGACATCTGGTTCTTCTATGCAGTGCCGCTCACCCGGTAACAACAACAACCACCCTGTGCGTCCATCTAGGTTTTCGCCGCGCCAGCTCACTGGAACTGCATAGTGCCTCGGGCGGGGATTATTGTCCTGCTTCTGGAGATGAGGAAACTGACTCCTGCCTATCCCCCTCCTTCCAGCATGGCGGGCAGCAGGTGTTCTCCACCATGAGGACCTGGCCTCCCTGATCTCCGAGGTCCCTGCTAGCTCTAGAGTATGGACTTTGAACCAGACAGGCCTCCCTTTAAACCCCCCTTAAATCCCCCTGTACACAGATTTTCTGTCGCTGCTTTGAGCTTTAAGTTCCTCATCTGTTAAATGGGAACAATAATAAGCCTATTTCATTTGGTTCTTGTGATGATGAAATGAGAGGATGCACATACCGTGTTGCCTGTGGTGCTTGGCTCATCCCATGTCATCCTCAGGAAGCCCGGAAAAAACTACGTTGTCAAGAAGAGTGATTTATATCATCTAGCGGGCTTATTCTGAAACTTCGGAGCAAGTAGCGTTCTCTGGGCCTCTAGATGTGACACGGAAGGGGCAACCCTGGTGAAGGTGAGCAGGGAGTCCATAAGGCAGAAGTACATGGCAGCCTGGTTTCAGATGGCTGGTCACCCATGTATAGGATGAAGGCAGCAGAGAGAGCTGAGCACCCAAACCAGCTCTGTGAGATGTGGCATGTGGCAGGGAGGTGCAGAGTCCTGCCTGCAGACTCCAAAAATCAATGGTGTGAGTTTCCTACCTGACCATGTGGAAAAGCCCATATAGGTTGCCTTAGCCTGGTTGCATTAATAGAAGTCCTGGCTTTAGACCTTGCTAGAAGATCATCCCACTTTTTCCTGCACTGGCCAAGGCTGGACACACCACACTCTGGGAGTAGGTGGAGGAGGGATGCTCTCTGCTGCAAAGCTGGAGTCTGTGCTCTGCAAGGTTTGAAAGGACTTGAGAACTGACAGGAAGACACCAGGGCCATGACTGATTTTCAGGTCGGACCTATCTTGTTGTGTGTTGCTCAGAGGGCAGAGTTGGGAGTCCATGGTGGTGATGGGAGAGAGAATTAGAGAAGAGGCAGATTTCAGTTCGCACTGATGTAAGAAATTCCACAGAATTCACGCTGATCTTTAGGGGAAGGCAGCAGTCTTACAGCCTGTGTTGTGGTCTATGTAAAGAGGGCGTTGTCCAAACGGTATTGGTTAGAGAGAAGTTTGCAAAATAGTAGGGGAGGCAGATTTGCTGGGAGGTCTAACTAAGAGAACAGCAGGACTGTGGGGGATAGTTGGCTTCTGAGCAGAGATGAGTTGCAGCAAACGCAGGGTGGGATGAAGGCGGGAGGCCGGGAGGGGGTGGCTGCAAACTCTGCAGGACTTTCTCTGTCCCAAGCCACAGGCCAAAGTCCTGCCCTGTAACAGGGTTTGGGAGAGAAGCTTTGTGGCCTGAAACTCTGAAGCTGTGACCCCAAAGAAGTGATTAGACTCTGTGCATTCTCTGTTCATGCCTACCTTGGCTCAGCCACCTATCCGGGGCTCGAAGTCTCTTACAGACTCATGGTCACCCCTTGAAGATTTTGAGAACACAGCATCCTGGCATCTGAAGAACCTGGGCCATGTGGTCTGAGGCACTGGCTCACAGCATCCAAGAGGGGATGGCAGGTATAGGAAGGAGACATCCAGGAAGGCACTGGGCACGACAGTGGGAAGTCTGACTGTCTGTCTGCAGCCTGGGCTGCAGAGTGAGCTTCCAGCCCTAAAAGGAGCCGGGGAAGGGCTGTGGGCAGCAGGGCCTTATTCAAGTAGGCTGAGGTTTTGGGTGGGGTGTATGGGCGGAGGATGGAGAGTGTTGTGGTTAAGCAACGTGGATGCCTGTGGGGCACGCTATCCTGGCCTGGTTGGCAGGGAGGGAGGCCAGGGACGCCCTAAAGTCAGAACTGGCCCACTGGATCTAAGGAAAGTCCCCCTTTCAGGAGCAGAGGTAGAGCATAATTCTAAGTACTCTGGAGGCAATAAACTTGTGACCTCATTTATTATTTCAGGCACTGAATGATTTTTGACCATCCTCTATGCTGAGGACTGGGATGATGGGAACATGAGAGGAGTGAGACATGTCCTCTGCTTGGATAGCACTTAAGGAGTGTACTCCTTTCTCAAAACAGGCAATAATGACCAAACCACAGAGAGAACATTCAGAGAAAGAAGCGTTTGGGGTACCTGGCTTGCTGAGGAAGTGGCATTTGAGATGTGTCTGGAAGGAAAGATGGGGAACAGAGACTCCCCTTCCTCTGGGTGAAGGGCATTTCTGGCTCAGGGAACAGCAATGCACAAAGGAAGGTGTGGGGATGGTGAATTAAGAGGCGGTTGCAGACAACAGCCAGGGGTTTGCTTTGGCTACAACTGAGGAATGGGGTTATATGGGTAACTGGGATTGGAAATCATCATTTATTAAGTCCCCGCCGGGCGTCAGGGACCGAGCACAGAGCCATCTGTGCTGATGTACATCTCACAGGGGCCTCTCAGGGCTTTCACCCAGCAGGAAAAGTGACTTTCCTAAGGTTCCCTAACTGGCAAGAGGCTGAAATAAGACTTACGCCTGGTCTACCTGATCCTCAAACCCATGTTTTTTCCACTCTATCTTGCCACCATGTTGAGAGGTCAGATTATTCAGAGTCTTAAATTTACCATGAAGATCCAGTTCTTCATGTTGAGGTGGGAAGATGGTCAGTCTGCACGTGTCGGATGACATTAACCTGTGAGAAGCACTTGGTGGACGTGACCAGATTGTTAAGGATACACAGCCAGCCCCAATAAGTATATATGTACACACACAAAGACCTATTTGGAAGTAAGTCTCTAAAATAGTAGGAAGTTGCATAGTTCCGTGGTGCCATAGAAACTGTTACTTCCTGAGCACCATAGGCAATTGCTGATTTC
The DNA here is from genome assembly GCF_014898765.1 of Herpailurus yagouaroundi. Lineage (NCBI taxonomy): Eukaryota > Metazoa > Chordata > Mammalia > Carnivora > Felidae > Herpailurus > Herpailurus yagouaroundi. Next base: position 6,674,532 of record NW_024412449.1, on the reverse strand, counting down.
CTGGCTGGATTCCTCCCACTCTATAAAGTACATGAGAATGGGGCAAGATAACCTGGAATCTAATCTAATTTCTACAAAAAGCCTCTTGGCTTAGCTACTTTATCATTAGTGACAAGTTGCCTACAACCCACCTCATCTGTTGGAGACCCCAGGGTGTCAGCCGTAAAGGGATATGTAAGATGGTGCTCTGGATTGGGTTGGAAGGTGGGGTGAGGGACTAGAGTCAGAGAAACCTCGGCAGTAACCCAGGTAGGGGTGTGGGGGTGGAGAGAGGCCAACACTGTTCAGTAAACTGGCTGGGAGCCTGCCTGTGCAGGGGTGTCGAGTGGGGGCTGGGGTGCCTGTGTGAAAGGAGAGCACCGTTTCCACCAAGCATGTTCAGGCTCTGAGCAGGTGGGTGCTGGTGGTGGCTGCCTGCTGAAGGTGGGCTCCTTCCTTATCTTGTATGCTATAGAGCCAGCCAGTCCTTATTGCTGATTGTGCCTGTGTCTACCCAGGGCCCCATCCTCTCTGTTCAGCTTGGCTGTACAGCCGGAGCTCAGAACCCAGATCCAGCCACAGCCTCTTCTTTAGGGTGGACCCGGGGTCCTTCGGGCTGCCCAATGGGACGCTTCCCCTCAGCCTGGAGAGAAAGCCTGAGAAGACCACCTTAGGGAGGCTGGGTACAGATTGGGTAATATCTCGGCTGCAGAGACTCGGGATCTCATGTTAACAGGAGACTTCAGGTGGGACAGTGCCCTCCCTCTGTGTCCTGCCTACTAATCAGGAGCACTTTGAAAACTGTTAAGGGCTGCTCCAGGGTCATGAATCTAGTCCTCAAATGTCATGGTTATTTGTATTTGAGAGAGAATTTTATTTTATTTTTTACTTTTTTTAACGTTTTATTTTTTTAAATATGAAATTTATTGTAAAAACCACATAACTTTCAACAGAGAGCAAGAGAGGGGAGGGGCAGAGAAAGAGAGAGACACACAGACTCTGAAGCCGGCTCCAGGCTGTGAGGTGTCAGCACAGAGCCCAACGCGGGGCTTGAACTCACGAGCTGTGAGATCATGACCTGCGCTGAAGCCAGACACTTAGCTGACTAGGCCACCCAGGTGCCCCTGAAAGAGAATTTTAAATAAATCTAGCGACAGTTGAATGAGGGATGGCGTGAGAAGGCTTCCACAGGCTACATGAGACCCACGTCTTGTTGCATCACTGTCACACACCACGTATGGCAACCTTTCCTAAGTAATCCCGGGAGCAATTGCCCGTTTGGCCATAGGTAGGTGTTCTGTGAGAGTGTGATGTCCACAGGGAGCAATTGTGGGGCCTCTCTGGGCCACCAGGACAACTTGACCATCTTCTGTCAAAGCCACCTCTGAATTAAATGGGCTCTCCTGACACCAGTGCCCAGGGCCAGGGACCTCCTGCTCCATGAATGTGGTCAGGACCTGGCCCTTCCTGCCCCCAACCCCAGGAGCCCAGCTTCAGCTTCAGCCTCCATGTTTGGGGTCTCCCAAATCCATCTCCCGGCTGTGACTTCTCTGCCAGGTGCCTGCCTGGCCCGTGAACAACATAAACCCTGCCTGCTCACTGTCCCAAAGTGAGGTGCCTGAGAGACCCTGGTGGAATGGCTGAGAAAGCTGCCAAGGGGCTCTAAGAGTAAGCACAAGATCAATGGACACTTTCTGCTCTGGAAGACTTGGTGGCCTGGACCTTTCTGTCCAATACTGCTAGAGAATCACAGAAAGTTTGGAGCACGTGTGCTGTGTTTGTAGCCCCAGGGTCTGCCTAACTGGGAGCTGGCTCCAAGGGATTTGGTAACTTCTCAAAGGGAGTCAGTGTCATGTATTTTTTCCCCTAACCCCAGCAGTTAGGGCCTGATAAGAGGTCTTGGCCAAGTCCGTCTTCTGGAATAGTGCACCTAGGGACATGTTCTCTGAGAGGAGAGAGGCAATGTGTTGCAAATCTACTGGGCCGGGCACTGAGCGGGGTGGTTTACTCTGTCCTCTCTCGTAACCCTCCGGCCAGCCCTGTGTGAGGCAGGTATTATTATCTCCATTACATAGTAACCTGAGAGGTTAATATCTATTACCCAAGATCAAAAACTAACCCAGCTCTAAGGAGCAAAACCAGGATTTAAACGCAAGTCTGACTGCAAAGCTTGGACTCATTCTACTGCCTCCCCCTGCTCCTCTCCTTCCTCAGGGGCATGGGAAGGAGTGCAGGAGCTCGGAGTTCGGAACAGGGGTGGCAGGGGGCAGGAGGGATCTCCTGTTGGTACTTCCTTCCCCTGCTATGGGTCCTTTCTACCCTTTCACTATGAATCTGAGAAATTGCTGGGGGATCTCCCATGGGAAATAGCCCTGCTGTATGGACAGGAAGTGAGAAATATGGAGAGAGGCCCCCAGGAGCAATTGCAGATGCTCCCACCACCCGGGGATCAGACCGACTGACTTCCAGGAGCGAGACCTCTTGGGCACCCGGAGAAGGGAATTCTCTAACTGGCTTGTCTTTGGTCTGCAGGAGTATGTGTGCAATGGCAGATTCCTGGATCACTTTTCTCGGGAAAACCCCCACATCACTCTGGCCTAAGTGCTGTCAGGGACAAATGTCTTGTGATAGGTGAGCTGAGATTAGTGCCCTGGGCCTTGCCCTCCTTCCCCCCATCACACGCTGGAGTTGTTGAATTGGGTTGAAGAGGAGACAGCTGGGCCCAGAGCACTTAGCTCCTTGAATGCAGCTTAAGAGCCGGTCAGCTGCCACGTCTCAGAGTTTCCTCCTTGAAGCCCAACAAAGTCTGGCCTTGATCCCTGGTCATGTCCCATTTGGAGCTGACTTGCAAAGATAGATAAAGGACTATGAGGAACTGTCCCTACCTGGATGTTGTTTAAGTCTTCCTTAGACTGACAGGGATGGGGAACAGGGCCCCACATCTCTGGAGAGGAGGCCCTGTGTCCGCAGGTTAGCGTGTCCGGGATCAGACTGGGGCGGGTCCTAGCTTGTTAGCCCTGCCATAACAACACACAGAGATTAGCTGGACTAAATGACAGAAATGTGTTGTCTCTCAGGTGGGAGGCTGGAAGTCCAAGATCAAGGTGTCGGCGGGCTTGGTTTCCTCTGAGGCCTCTGTCTTTGACTTGTAAATGGTCATCTCCCTGTGTCCTCACATGGTCTTCCCTCTGTACCCATCTGTGTCCTTATGAGAACACCAGTCATGTTGGATTAGGGTCCACCCCCATGACCTCGTTTTAACTTAATTATCTCTTTAAAGAGTATGCTTCTAAAGATAGTCACCTTCTAAGGTACTGGGTGTTGGGACTTCAACATACGAATTTGGGGAGGGGGATACGCTTTGGCCTATGACAGGATGTTTCCCAAATCCTCAGTGAACAAGCCTCCGTGTCCTGGTGAGGTAAGAGAGGCAGTCACTGCCGGTCCTGCCGAGGCACCAGGAGAGGAAGGTAGGCCCAACGCAGTCAGTGCAGGAGGCTTGATTGGCCTTGTCCAAAGGCTCAGCCCCCAAAAGTCCAGGCCGGGCAGTTCCCTTGTAGTCTAGGCTCTCTAGCAGCAGTGGGTTCTGTGTGCCGTCTTCATCTGCCTCCCATGTGGTCCTCAGGCCTCCAGTGAAGACAGAGCTGCTAATACCCTACTAATGAAAACCCTCCAGCCCAGGCCTACAGAGGAAGCCCCTTTCTCCTTACAGAGGCAGGAGCCAGGCTGTCCTTGCCAGTGCACACAGCCTGCCTTTAGGGAAATTCCCTGGTCTCTTACTGGTCTAAACGTTTTCCCCCCAGTGCAAAAAGAAAACTGTTGCATCGATTCAAAATTAAACTGTTTGACAAGTGTTGAAATGAAGCCTCAAAAGACAGAATAAACTTTGATTAATCCAGTTAGTATTTACCTAAAGCCTGCCAAATTCTGGGGTCTGTGCTCCCCCTGAGCCAGCTTGGGAGGCACATAGGAGGTAGCCAGCTACAGGCTACAGTTATGTATGAGGCCCCTGAACATTCTAGATGATAGAGAAAACTCGCCAATTCAGATCTGTTGTTTTTTTTTTTCTTGTTGCTTAGCATTGTAAAATAATAGAATAAGTGGAAATGCCTGGTTTTATCATCTGTTAGGGGAAGTTACGTTCTCTTCTCCCATCAGTCCTGTGGAAATCTACCTGCATTCACCACTTGTCCCTAGGTTGTGCCAGGGCCAAGCACGGTCAAGTCATTCTTACAGCAGAGCTCCTTCACCTCTGAGGATTAGTCCACGAAGAGGGGGTCTCGTGTACAGAGAAAGTGAGAGGGGAGAGGCTGCCATGGACGACTCCCCACCTTTATTCAGAAAGGTGGCCAAGCTCGCTCGTGCTCTTTCTCACATGCCCCTCCTCCTTTTGCCCTCCACTCAGTGCACACACCTAACATCTTTCATCAGCTATCATATACTGAGTGTCTACCTGTGTGTCGGGTTCACGGCTGGGCTCTGAGGATGGGAAGGTGAATAGAACATACTCCTTGCTCTCAAGCATTTTAATTTAGAAGAGGAGACAGACATATCGAGGACTTGGACAACCAGAGCCGTAAGCAAGTTGATGCAGGTGAGTACCAAGTATGGCAGAAGCAGAGAGGAAGAGCCAGCCAGCACCTTCAGGCACCGGGGGGTGATGGTGTCAGGAAAGGCTTCCTTGGGTCGGTACATTTGGATAAGGTCTTAGAATGGGTGAGATTTAAAAGTATAGCTGGAGAAAAGCACCCCAAACAGAGGAATAGGGAAATCCTTCAGTTATTCAGGGAGTAGGAACTGGCTCAGTGGGGTTGAACTAAGTGTGGTGAGAAGTGCAGCTGGGAAGGTGGATCTTATAAGAGGGCTCAGATGGCTGAGCTAAGGAATACAGCTTTGTTCCTGAAGCAATGGGGAACCATGGAGGGTTTGGGAGCAGAGGAGTAATGCTTTGGGAAAGGTGGGTTGGAGAAGAGTCATCCAGAAGTAGGAAGCCTAGAGGAGGCCGCTTTGGCAATCAGGGAGAGGGTGGAGGCAGGGTGGAGAGATGATAAGTGTCTGAAGGAGAGTGAGCTGAGCCTTTGGTCATTTGATCAGGTGTTAGGATCTACAGAGAGCCTGAATGGCCCTGTACAAGAAGCACCATTTGTGTCACTAGGAATTGAGGTTCAAACCCCAGTTCTGGTTCTCTTGATCCCCAGCAAGGAAAGGTGGAATCCTGTGCCCCCCTCTGGAAAAGCTCAGATCCCTAACTGCTAGATTAAAAAAACAAACAAACAAACAAACACAAGGAAACCTTTGTTATAAAAAAAATTCAAACACACACAAAAGTAGAAGAAATCATATAATGAATCAATTTACTTATCAACCAGCTTCAACCATAAGCCTTTGCTGGTTATATTTTTAGGGGATATTTTTTGTGATGAAGCTTCTTGAAAGTATTCATGTTGAGGCTACATTTAAAGCATTTCTCTGAGTCTATCTATCATCAGGTTGAGGCACTGAAATGACTTGATGTCCGTTTGTTCCTCCTTGGAGGTGAGATTGTGCATGTGTGTGTTCTCCGCTGTGAGAAGGGCAGTGAGGGCAGCCTTCTTTGTGTTCTGGGGCTGAGGAAAGACACTTCTAGCAGTGCCCATCAGCGGGTAAGATTCTGTTGCCAGGGGGCAGGTGAGGTGTGGACATGGGAGAGAGTGGAGGCATGGATGGCCTTCGGGGGGCAGTTTTCAGGGTTGGACACCCTCATTATCCACTCACTGAAGGATGCCTGTGGCCTGAGAGCCTGGTCTCTGCTGAGAAAATTGACAAGACTAATCTATAAACTAAATAGCAATGAACTAATTCACTCTGGCGGGCATTGCCCAGTGGCCACAGCACAAACACCTGTCCTCCTAGACTGCCCTCCTGGCATTTCCCACAGGTGGATTACAGGGTCATCTGCAGGTTGCTGGGGATCCAGGCTCCCTGACAGAGGGCACTGTGTGGATGGTAGGGGTCACCCAAGCTGCTGTGGGGCCTCCTTGCTAGTGACGAGTACTCATACCTCCAGAGATGATGTACTGGTCACCAGTGTGCCATACAGACCAACACAGACCAGTCCTTCTATGGCCACTGCCACTTCATCCTTCACTGAGTGACCCAGGTTGGTGCGCGTTTGATAATTATTTGTACTGCGTAAGCGCTGTCTGGTTTTAGCGCCAACTGAAAAATAAGACCAAGAATCAGACAGATGGAGACTAACGCATCAGCTCTGGGGCTAATAAAGATGTTGAGAATGGCCAGTAGGGCTCCCAGTGCATCCCTTTCCTTACCTGGCATATCTACCTAGGCCAGAGATCTGGAACAAGGCAGCTCTGGAAAAAGAGAGGGAAGGGTAGGGGTTCCTTCCCCCATTCCCTCAATCAGATACTTAGCGGTCCAAGAAAGAGGATGTCAGCCCCTGTTGGATATCCCCATGGCAACACGAAACAACCAAAACGGAGGTGTGAGCAAGTTGTGGGTCAGCAGAGATGCTCTTAGACAAGTAGGGGTAGGGATGCTGTCATAAAGGAAGGAGAATCACCTTGAAGAATTAGTTTCGATGGATAGAGACTAGCGAAGGGACCATTAGTTTGAGGGGACGGCATGAGAAAGACACTGCAAAATGAGAATGCCTTCCTATGGCTGGAGTATCAAGAAATCAGAAGGGTACAGTTGGAAGTGGCCAGGCTTAGCGAGGAAGTGCTGCAGAGTGGTTAAGAATAAGACCTTGGAGTTGTACTGCCCGGGTTCAATCCCATCTCCACTGCTTCCAGGATGTGTGATTTGAGCAGTCGTTTAACCTCTGCAAGTTTCGGTTTCCTTGTCTGTAAAATTTGGATAACAATAGTTTATAAATATTGAGGTATGAGACACACATAAATATTTAGCTCGGTGCAGAATGAGTGTTTAAGAAATGGCAGCCGTTAGTATTACCATCATGTGTCCAGGACAATTTGGGGTAAGCTAACAGATGCTTAGATGCCAGACTCATGAGCTTGGATTGCTGTGGGAGAGGCCAGGTGAGAGGAGGCCCTCCAAGGCCTAGGTTCAGACACCTGAACACAGCTGGGCCTGCTGTGGGAGGGATGATATGGAGCAGCACCTCCCTGCCCAGAGCAATCCACAGGGGCCTGTCTGCTGTTTGAAGGCAAGGGCAGGTCACGGGGGAACGCATAGTGTGCAGGTCAAGCAGGCCAGGAGCTACCAAGAGAGAGCAGGACCATGCTGAGAGAGTTTCTGATCATGCTCAATCTCTGGGGCTGCTAAGAAATAGCCAGAAAGCTGAAGAGCATTTGAATGCTTTGGTCTGGAGCTTACAAAAGTAGTCTAGTGTTACGAGTTGTGAATATGGAGGTGAAGTATGGATTGTCCAGGGAGAGACTGTAGAAGAAACAGGAAGAGAGCTGAGCACAGGGACGGTGAGTGGAAGCTGAGACATAGGACATTTAGTGAAGGAAAAGGATCTGGAAGAACCCAGAGAGCTTTTTGTCCCAGATGCCAAAGGAGGAGAGCATCTCATGGGGTTTTGTGTGGATGAGATGCCAAGGAAAGCAATCCTAGCCAACAGTGACTGCCCGTCTAAGTGCTTTACTTGTATGAACTCCTGTAACCTTCACAACCACCTTTGAGACAGGTGCTTAAGTTATCCTCATCTGACAGATGAGGAAGCAGAGGCACAGGAGACCCCTGGCCAGGGAGCATTAGAGACGGGGTCTGACCACAGTCCGGCTCTACAGCTCAGCTTGTGCTTTAAGCCCACCCTTTGCTGCCTCTCACAGGAGTAAGAATGGATATAGCTTGGGGGGTGGGGGGCAGTAGCATCAAGGCACAAAAATGGAGATCTAATGGCAGCAGGCCTGGAGAGAACAGGAGGAGGTGAGAGCTTTGGTAGTGAAGCCAAGGAGAAACATGAGGTGGTGGCTGAAGGAAGGGTTTTAGAAGAGCAGAGGCTTTGATATTGGTGTGGTCCAGAGGAAGGAGTAGGAGAGGGGACAGAGGCACAGTCAGTGTAGAGAGGACACCACTGAGAGCCTGGGCCACAGTGGTACTAGATTAGGGGAGGTTTTAGGAGGCCAGAAGGGGAGTTGAGGGATTAGGTTTCTCACCAAAGAAAGATGTGTGGTAGTTTGCCGAGGCGAGTCTGGTAGGAAGGATGCACCAGATTAAAGATCTAGGTGCAGGAAGATCTGGTGGAGCTGAAGCTCCTGAACTTGCCTTCTCAGGCAGGGGGAGATGGGGCGAGCAGTGACCCGGTGGCATGAGCTGTGGAGGTGGCTGGAGGGAGGTGGGCAGGTGTCAGGGAATGATCTTGTGTGCTGACTGCTGACATACATCAGGCCCCTGCAGTAGGGGGCCTCTCCCTGCTGTCCAGGGGTGCTGAAAGGGGAAATGGAGTCAGAGGAGAGTGTGGGAAGGTTCCTAAGGTGGGCAGTGGAAGGGACAGCCTGCCATGGCCCGGTCCTCGGGGAGGGGGAATTCTGAGTGAGCTTCCCTGAGAAGGTCCTAGCATCCTGCTGCATTATTGCTGGTAAAGGACAGGCAGCTTCCAGGTAGATTCCTTCAGTGACTCCCATTGCCTGATGGGTAAAAGCCAAGTTCCAGAGAGACCACTCATAAGCTGGTCCTGGCCTCATTTGCTGTCATTCTTTCCCAGTCCTCTGGTCACACCAAGCTGTATGCATTCACGAGCATGCATGCACATGCACGTACACACACACCTGTCCCCCAACATACTTTAGGATATGTACACTCCTTACTCCGTTTGCAGTGCGTTCATATTTCTGTGTGTTGCCCATCAGAGATGCTACACTTGCTCCCTGAAACTTTCTGGGATTGCCCATACTTGCACTGGTCACTCCTTCCTCCTGCCGCCTCACCCTGAACATGCTCAGCTTCCCTCTCCCGGGAGTATACTGGGTGCCGTATTGTTGCATACGTGTCTTTCTGGAATCACAGGGCAATCTATGGTGCCCGGCACCTACCAGCTTCCCTTCGACTGATCCCCACTTGTATGAGTGGGTGAGCCTTATTATCCACAAAATGATGAGCAAACGGTCAATTTTCAAAACTCAGCTTCTCTTTGAAAGTAACTTCTGTGTGATATTTTACATGTTGCTTGCTTACTGAGCTAGTGACATTGTAATATTGCCATTAGCACTGAATTGCTATCTGAACTTAATTTTAGGGATGATGGGAATTTCAGGGAAACGATGCTTTTCTTCTCACAAAGGAATACCTTGATGACTTTAAAATTAGACCATTAACTTATCCATTTCTGAAGTCGAAGTTGGTAAAGCCAAAGTTTGTTGGCTCTGCTGTATAGATCCCAGATAGAGGCCCAGTTCTACATGGACCCTTCACATTCTAATTGACGTGGATGAGCGATGAAAGCGTTTTGACCCTTGGAAGATAAAGAAGTGGCATTCATCCATTTCCTCTTAGCATCGACTCCAGGGTTTATAGATGATGCGGGGCAAATCGTGTTTGTTAAATAGATAAATTTAGATAAATAGATAAAAATATATACATTGATTTTTAGGAGTCATGCATCTTTTATGACAGTTTCCTGTCCCATGTTTTCTTTTTTCAAGTAAAATATGATCTTGTAACAGTTGAAGGGGGTCAGGGCAGTGCACAGAATCCCCATGAAGACACTGTATGAAGGGGAGAAGTTAGCAGTGTCTTGGCCCCCGGTGTTTTGAGCCCTGTTTGTTTGGACATGGAAGCCAGCCTCCTGTCTCCCAGCCTTCACTGCTCTGAGCAAGTCTGCAGGACAAGGCAGTATGGTGGGGACAGCAAGCAGGGACTTAGGTGACAGACACACTGGACTCCATGGAAGGACTTTCAGCAACCATGTGACCTCAGGCAGTGTCTTAACATCTTTATGTCTTAGTTGCCTCTTTTGTAAAACGGGGCTGATAATTATAATACATCCCGCACAGGATGGCCAGGAAGATTAAATGAGGAAGTGAGGATGGAGTCTTTTCACAGGGGCTGCTGCTTCTGGCGCGGGCAGCTTTTTGCACACAGGTGGAAACCGCACGGGCAGGAGGTAGCGTGCCATCATCTGATGTCCTGTGGATGGTGGTAGTGGCAGGGCAGGCAGAGAGATCTCCGAGCATGTGAGGTGTTGTGGCTGCGGCGTGGTCCTTCACATCCCAGCCTGGAAGGGGATGCTCATTTGTGTCTACTCCCCAGACTTGATGTTTCCGAGACTCTCAGAAGGAAGCGAGAGAACCTTCCGCCCGAGTTCTCTAAGTGGCTGCAGTGAGCCCCACTGTAGTGAAGACACAGACGTACTTGTTGTAAACACAGTGTTAAGAGGCACGTTGATGGGGGCTTGGTGATACTCTGTCCCCTGGACACCGTCTGGCTCCCCAGCTCCTTCTTCCCAAAGGCAGAGGTTCGGGCCTGGCTGCCTGCCCCTCGATCCCTCTCCTACTTGGAGTGTCTGCATTGCTTGTCTTCGGAGATCTGCCGGGACTCTCCTCCTCAGGCCTGGGTTGAGGCCCATGGCCCTGGTCACTGAGATTGCTGTGGGCTCTTCACCACAACAAGCCCTTGGTTGGGGAAAAGGACCAGCTTGGGGGCAGAATGTTAAGAGCAGAAATGGGTGGTGAGAACAGCCAGAGGAAAGTGAAGCAAGTGTTTAAAAATCTTAAGCAAAGACCTGGAAGGAAACCCAACATCAGCTCTTCAGTGTTCCCGAAGCCCAGAAGGTCAGATGTGCTCCTTGGGTGTGAGCCACGACACCCTCACGCTCTCTCGTACCCGTTTCCTGGCCAGACCCCGTGCTCCTCCTTCTGGGCTGGGCTCCTGTGTCTCCTGCTCATATCTTTGAGGGTGCTGCTTCTCTTAAAAAGCTTGCCGTTCCCAGCAAGAGGGAGGATGTCGGCCCTGCTCCTGAGTCCCGGGGACACCTGAGCTGGGAGGAAGTCCCTGGAGGTGAGGTGTCTGCACCTGATGGTACTCACTGCGTTCTTCTGAGGAGGGAGTTGAGCTCTGTGGTCTATTCCCTTGCTACGATTGCGTGTTGGTGGGAGAGTTTTGGGGTCACGGAGCCTTGCTTGACGGGCTGTGGTTTGATGAGAAGGGCTTGAGCTCTTTGGGTAAGAGCTTAAGTGGAAGCATCTGGGTTTGGATGTGCCAAAGGAGGCCGCTGGAGGAGCAGTGACATGTGACAGGAGTTGGGCCGGGTTTTCAATGGAAGGGCCAGAAAGAAAAAGGACTCCTTCCAGCAGGTTCGGTGGAGCCGGGCTCCAGCACAAATGTTCTTAGGGATCTTTTGGAACTGGCCCCGCAGGGAGTGGCTGGGAATGCCCAGTGCACACAGCTCACTAACCTGGCACAGCGGGAAAGAGACGCTTAGCAAGAAATACTGCCTTCGTCCCCCGCTGGCCCCGGCACTGCCAGCCTGTGCCTCAGCTTAGCGCCCCGTGAGCGGTTCTGGCAGACCTCAGCCCCCCGGCCTCAGCTTAACTGGCTGACTAAACACAGCAGCCTGATCTGGGATATTTAGGTGGGAATGAGAAGCCTGTGTGTGAAAAATATGTTTGAAGCCGAAAGCGTCAAACAAATGTTTGCTATCAGACATGACTGATACTGTGATTAGAGCAGTGCAAGTTAAGTGGCTTTTTCTACCTTCAAAGGCTTTCTTCTGTTTCTCCTGTGCAGTTTTTCTTAGGCTACTTCAGCTTCTATTCATTGACAAAAGAAATCAAGGCCCCGCCTCTTCGCTTTTATTAGACTCCGATATTCACTGATGGCATTCCGTAATTCTGATGGCAGCTTCCTCGGCATCCTGGCCCCTCTGTCCTGCTCCAACCCCTCTCCTGTGACAGGACGTCTCTGTGTCCCCTGATCTCTCCTGATGGAAAGTCAATGCCTGTGGCCTTGTCCTTCAGTCCTGATACAAAGCCAGTGTCTGCAGGGCCCTGCTGTTGCCCTGAGGCCATGCGTGCCGCTTTACTGCATCGGCAGGCCCTTCCCTCTGGGGACAAAGTCCTCCAGACTGGACAGGACCTCAGGCCTCAGGGCCTCCCGGGGCCCCTGTCACCCACAGGAGCCTCTCAACTTCCGGTTTAGACCAGTGACCTCTTCATTTTTTCCATTTTCTCCTTTTTGGAATGGGAATGTCTATCCACACATGCTCTGAGCCAGGTCCAGGGCTGAACTCTGGGCTTTGGAGACTGGCCCTGCCCACAAAAAACTTAACATTCAGACGAAGTAGTCGCACATATGAGTAGCCAGTGCTCTAGAGAGTTCCAGGCGCTGTCCAGGAAATCTGTCATGGGCATGAAGAGGGGGACTGAGTTGGAGCAGTCATTTCATGGGGGGGATGGGAGGGGCTCCCTAGAATGATGATGTTGGAGCTGGACCTTGAATGAGGAGTAGGAACTGACCAGGGGGAAGGGAGGTCTTGGGCTAAAACGTTGCATGTTGGCGGGGGTGGGGAGAGCTCACAGCAAAAGCAGGTGGGGTGAAATGGTTAGTGCTCGGGGCCAGTGGGGCCAAGTGCGGCTGAGAGAATTATTGTTGCTGTGGTTGTGAACACCCAGCTTTATGCAAAGGACTTCTACACACATTATCTCCCTGACTCTCTGTAACCTCACGATGTGTATATTTTTGCCTGCCCTTTGTAAATAGGGAAAATGAAGCTCAGTGATGTTGAGGAACTTGTCCGAGGACCTAGCCCATGACAAGAAGAACGTGGGCCCAAATGCAGCCTGACTAGAGAGCGAATGCTCTTGACTACCTCATGGGTCCTTCACTTTGTCTCTGGGGTATGATCTGGTGAGCGGTTGTACAGGTGCTGGAGTGCCTTGGTTAGGTTTGTGAAATAGACCCATGCTCTTGGCAGCAGGGTGGAGCATGAGGGCTGTGTGGGGGTGAGGCTGTAGGCAGGCAAGGCAGTCAGAAAGCCATTATGGCTGTTCAGACGGGAGATGATATGTGGCCTGAAGCAGGGTGGAAGATGAGGGGACAGATGTGAGAGCGGGTGGTGAGGGAGACTTTGCTGGATGTGGATGAGAGGCCAGAAGGCCCCGGGAAACTCCCAGGTTTCTGGCTTGGCAACTGTGGTGGCATCACCAAATTGGGTGGGGGAGCATACTGGGGAAGACCATCTTTTGGGGCCCACCAAGTGTGAAGGCGTGGAGAGGGAGGTGGGCATCAACTATGTGCGGGGAGGGGGGGCGCTGCACCTGGCTTTAGTTTCCTACTGACAATGAATAGTTGTGAATCTGTGGGAGTGTCCTCAGGGTTTACTGAACGGGGGTGCCCTCAGGGGCTGAGACACAGGGAAGAGTTGCAGGGGCGACGGCTGTGCGCTGCTGTTTTCCTCCCTTTCCTAAAAAAATAAAGAGATGAGGAGACCACCTTTAGGTGGGCAGGATCAAGTTTGGTTTCCTGGAGGAATTATCTTGAAGAGAAGATGGGAATTTAGCAAAGAAAGCTGCTGGGTTGGGTATAAAGCAGGAAAGCAACTGGTGCAGTCAATTAACGAACGATTAGAATCCGTCCACTGAGGACGAGACATTTGGTTGGGATGGGTGGAGGGTTGCCTGAGGGCTAGGATGGAAGTTAAAGTTGCAACCCCGTAGGTTGAGTCCAAGTGGTAAAGGGCATGAAGTGTAGGGGCTGATTGATGGTGAGCCTCCGAGACTTTTCTAAGCAGAAAAGTGTCTGAGCTGTGTTTGCATTCTATCATTGTCTCCTCAGCTTTTTTCTCCTTTTAAGTTTATTTATTTTTGAGAGAGACGGAGAGAATGAGCAGGGGTGGGGCAGAAAGAGAGAATCCCAAGCAGGCTTTGGTCAGCACAAAGCCTGATGCAGGACTCAAACCCATAAATCGCCAGATCATGATCTGAGTCGAAACCAAGAGTTGGATGCTCAACTGACTGAGCGACCCAGGTGCCCCTCAGCTTTTTTCAGTATCAGAATCACCAGAGGAGCTAGGTCAGGTTACAAAGGTCAGGCCTCTGTGCTTGACTGGCTCTCCAGGTGACTCTGATGAACACCAGTGTTTGAGGACCACTGAGTTAGGTGAATCTTCAGTGCAAGGTGGGTGGACAGGGGTGCCTGGAGGCAGGCAGCCAGTTAGAAGGCTCTTGTAAGAGTCTAGGGTGAGGTAATGCGGGGACAGGTGAGGCTGTGGGAGCAGATGAGATCACCAGCAGTGAGCACTGGGCAAGAAGATGGTTTCTGGTCTGACTCAGCAGCACTTGGCTCCCCTGATTGCTTCCTTCTCCATCCTGAGCCCTCTGTTTGGCTTCTAGGGCACCACTTTCTCAATTCTCCTGGCTGCTCCCCCTTAGTCCCCTTTGTTGGTTCTTCTTCCTGATGGCTGCATTGTAGTGTTCCAGAGAGTTCTGGGGCCTCTTGCTTTTCTTTTCCCTTTTCATTCTTCCTTCCTTCCTTCCTTTCTCCCTTCCTCCTTTCCTTTCCTTTCCTTTCCTTTCCTTTCCTTTCCTTTCCTTTCCTTT